>NW_023494793.1:40023062-40153062 GCF_904425465.1 Colossoma macropomum
AGATTCTGTTAATACAGAATGTAAATGAAATGTAAATGTAGCTGTCTTTTAACTATGTAACTGATTATGTGTGGACATAATCTATATAACACAACAATAGTAAGCTAGACTTCTAAGGTTTAATGAATTGAACGGAAAATTAGGGCTGTGTTCAAAATACTTATACAGAAATATAAACTTGTGGTGTTTAATTAGGATTTTGCCCTTTATTTATGATTAAAATATCATCTTTTTCCCCAGCATTAGAATCAGAATCACTTTATTTCACCAAGTATGTTACACATACAAGGAATTTGGCTTGGTGAGTCACACATGTATGACATGTAACACACTAAACACACCAGACAAGCACATAGACTATTAGCAAGTACTGAGGGAAAGTAAAATAAAATACAATAAGTAGAATAAAGAGTAATAATACTAAAAATACTGCCAATGTGAAAGGAGCTCAGGAGATGTACATATAATGTACACCTGTACAAAAATGTTAGATGTACATTATTAATTTTTTCAGCTTAAGGTTGCAGCGATATAGAGATCATGAGCCGATATGTGAAAATTTTTGTGTGCACATCTGTTGATGCAGATGCATGAACCTTTATTATATCTGTACAGAGTTACAAAAACCTGAATGAATAAAATGGAGAGCGTTAAGTACAATCGTCCACCATAATCTAAACATTCTAATCTTCCTGAATGCAGTCAAAACATCATTGAATATTGATTATAAGTATTGTTCAAACGTCTGCGATTGTATTATTTAGTATAATTTTATTTAAAAGTGTCTGCTGATAATGATATAATTCCGATGTCATTGTGCATCCATAAATTAGTTATTAATGTTGTAGTTTGCAAAATAAATTTGAAGGTAAACACTAGCAAAACACGTTTGTTGTACATCTGGTGCGGCTCAACATCGTATCGCAACAGAGGGCTGAGCAATATGACAATATCGCTGCTGTCGGAACAAAACCTCGTATCTTCAAAATGGTAACTTTACAGGAGAAGAAAAAAACATACTTTACTTTTAATGTAAGTCAATGGAACCAGAATTTTTTCCAAGTCATTTTGGGTCATTTCTGTTGATCCGTTCATCATGAAATTTACACACAACGTCAAGGACAGCTGGTACTTTCAAATTCTGCCAAAAGCTGGAAAACCACAAAAATGGAGATATGAAGTTTTATTCCGACAGCAGCGATAAATATTGTTATGATAAATTATGTCACAATACAATATGCTTTTCTGGACATCCGTACTCGTAGAACAATGACCAACTGCATGTTTTGTTATAAAGAAAGCAAAGTTAGTCCCATTTAACTGGTTTTAGTGCAACACAGTGATTATTGTATTTATGTTGTTTTAAAAAGTAGCACTACTGGTTCTGTTTTCTCAGTTCCTACTGATCAGATGCCTGAAAAAATAAATGACATGGCATTTGGTGTATAGTGAGAATTTTTTGAAGTATTATATGTTTGGCATATTGCCCACGTGTGTTATTGCCCACCAAAACACGCGTTACATGTTATACATAGTCTATCGTGGTGCATATCGTGTCATAAAGTTGCTGCAATGCCCAGCTCTGCAGTACAGGTGGACATTAGCTTGGATACACAGTCCCTGTTTTCGTCCTCAGTCTTAAGCTCCCAGAAGCCCGGGATCATTATGAGTCTGAGCGATGTGAAGAATATCGTAACCTCATTATATTGTGTGCCCGGGTCACTGGTTCACTCCAGGCCCTGCATTAAGTGGCTGGACAAATGCAAAGCGCTGTCCTCCTCCCATATCAACATCCTGTGCATTTGTCCTCAGCACTTAAGACCTGCGTGTTTGCCGATTTCTGCTTTAGCCTATGAATGGCTATTTATGCCTCCTCGAGCACCTGAATAGACGGGGAAGTGCTTGTTGATTCGGAGCGGCGTGAACCCTCGGTGACTCCGCAGGCTCCTGCTCCACAGTATTGTTATCACACTATTGTATGGAGAACATGTCAAACAGTGCCGCTGGTGCTCGCACACAGGCCAAGGCCGCCACCGCACCGGAGTGAAACTAACACCATGTGTTTGGATGGAAATACAGGTCTTTTCCTTTGTTTATTAAAAAACGCTTACTGCTTCCAAACAGTGAAAAGTTCTCATAAATTACCAATCAATGCTGCGATCATTTATAACACAGCAATAAACAAGAGAGTTTTCCATGGAACTGCTCCTGGAGTTGCTTAGTTTCAGAGGTCCGGCCTGTATTTAAAAGCCAGGGCTGGTTTCAGCGCACCAACTGTTTTAAGATGCACAAACTGAACTAATGTTGTTCTAAGTCGCTCACTGCTAGTCACATGGCTTGGTTCATGGTTTGAGAACAAGGAGAAATCCCCTTTAAATGTATTAACCCAGCTGTTAAAGCCTTTACACACTAAACGTGAGTTTTTCAGTAGGCAAAGATGAAACATTAAAGGGGAATTCCAATGATTAACATTGATAATTCAATCATTGATGTGTATATATGTATACAAAGTCAGTCAGAGTGGGCTAAATATATATACATAAAGTGTAATTCTTTGTGGACTATTTAGCCTTATAACGCCTTGCATGTACCTCTCCGCCATGAATGGCTTTTAAAAATACATTTCTGGCTAAAACCTAATATCAAAACTATCATAAAACTGTGGCGTGAGGCAGCATATTCATAACCATTTCATATAATAACTTCTTTGTTGGAGCTTTCAAATGCATTAAACACTCAAGAAATCTGGTTCCTATCAACACCACTGAGGAAAACATCACATCAAACCATCTGAATGACTTTGTTTACATCATTATTATTCAGTTGCCCAGACATTTTGAACAACTGGTGGAATTCTTCTTTAACTTATTCACCCCCTGTTCGATTTTTCCAGGCAGCATGAATGCTCTCTCTAGAGTCCCAGCAACATTTTAGACAAACGTCAAAAGGATTAGTTTGGCCACTTTTTCAAAAACTACTCAGACTGGGTTAAACAAATCCAAACTATATCGCTGCTGTCGGAACAAAACCTCGTATCTCCAAAATGGTAACTTTACAGGAGAAGAAAAAAACTTTACTTTTAATGGAAGTCAATGAAGCCAGACTTTTTCCAGGTCGTTTTGGGCCGTTTCTTTTAGTCCATTCATCATGAAATGTAATGTAAAGGACAACAGGCATTTTGAAATTATGTCAAAAAATTAAAAACGTATAAAATGGAGATAGCAGCGATATGTAGAAGCACTAGGGATGTACAGATTGTTGCTTTAAAAACAATATATCGGCATTGGTTAGATGTGTAGATGTGGCTGATATTTCATCTGAAATTTGATGACATAGTTATTGCATTTCGGAAGAGCAGAACGTTTGGGTGACCCTGAGCTACTGTGGTCAGATATCTGCGTTTTATCATTTCTCTGCCTTTGTAACCACTAACAATCCCGATAGATCTAGCCCCAACCTCTATGTTTTATAAATGTTTATGTATCAGCGCTGACAGATATGCAGATGAAAAATGTCAGCCGTCAGCATCGGCCCACAGTTTCCATATCAGTGTATTCCTAGTTAAGGCCTTTCCTCACTGAACATGACTAGGTTGTGCAATTTATTTGGACATGGGTACAATTATTTGAACATTTGTACACCTGCAGCTGTAGGGCTGAAAGATTTGGAGAAAATACCTGATTGCAGTTGTGATTGCAATTAAATTGCAGCATTTTTTTGTAGATTAAGATCCAAGACTGTGTTTTTGTGCAAGAGGATCACCACATCCACTTTTTGAACTCTTAACGTGGTGTGCCATGTGGGTGTTTGGTTGCTTCTGATTGGTCTAGCTCATCTACAGGTGGTTCATGTTCTCAGGTTAAATTTCCCCACTTAAAACTTGACGGCTGTAGTTAAAATAGCAGCTCTTGAATAGAAATTGCACTCTTAAATTGCGATTTCAGTACAAAAACAGTTCATCTTTTAGCTCTTTACTGTTGTCCTGCACAACAAATGCGATTTTTTTAGACGGTGAAAATGTGACATTTTATTATTATTTTCAGTCCCTTGTGAACATGCGCAGGAGGCATGAATGTCGTCTCTGGTGTTGCTATGGAGATCACCAAGACGCCAGACTTGTGTGTCCCAGCAACTTCTACTTTTTAACAAACATCAAAATTATTGGCTGGTGCTCTGCTGCATTATGTCTTTCCACAATGAAAAGCAGACTGATGTTCCAAAATTGCTTAGAATAAGTTCCATTAACGTCCTTTCAGAGTTAATGATGTTTTTAATGGTGTTTCTCCTGTAAAGTTGCGCTTTTGGAGATATGAAGTTTTATTCTGACGGAGCTGGTCTGCAAACCTCCAACTGCATCACTTTCCACATTTCACTTTCCAGTCATGTGCAAAAGTTTGGGCTCCCTGGTCAAATGGCATGTTTTGAACACATCTGCCACAGAGAACACACTTCGTTTAATGCACATTTTAATGCACAATTATTGTTTATTTGCTGAATTTAACATATTGGAAAATTAGGCCTGTGCAAAAGGTATAGGACATTTATTATATTTTTGTATAATCAGCAAATAATAAATAGAAAATTAGCAGGAATTTTAATTTGTTCCCTACAGAGGATGTGAAATTGTTTTCACTCGCAAAATGTTACGCCACTGTTGTTATATATATATAATATATATATATATATATATATATATATATATATATATATATATATATATAATATAAATATAATAACTATATGATAATATAATATATATATATTTAATGTGTGAATGTACATCGCTGTTGTCTGGACAAAACATATATATATATATATATATATATACGTGTGTGTGTTTTTTTTTTTTCCATATTTTTTGTGAATTATGATAGGAAACATCTGTTCAGCTGTGTGGCATTCTCTGGTGTAGCTCATATCCTCTTCTTATCAGTACACACCCATCATCACTATATGGTTCTTCCGATTAGCCATGGCTCTGAAACTCTGAAACCTTGGTGTTTGGGAGCCAGTTGGGTGATTACAGTCACTCAGATAATTGCTACAATGGAACTATTAGCATTGGGTTCTAGATAAGAGGCAACAAAATTTTGATCTGAGTAAATTTGACACAAGAGGTCAGGCCACATGTTATGTAATCCGAGCGTTCACAGAGCAACGGGATCTGATGGCTGACATTTCTTGACCCTGAAATTTTGTTGCCTCTTATCTAGAATACACCCAGTTTCATTGCTGCCATTATCTCGTGATTATAATCACCCAGCCGGGCTTTGCAGGTACAAGCCACGCTGGATGATGTGTGTGTATCGATGACATGCAACATGCGGCCGTCTGGACCCTTTTCAGCCAGGCTCACTGATCCAGCGAGGTAAAATTAACTGGTTGTTTTTTTTTCAGCATGCTGGCAACGTGTAGGCAACAAAAACATAAGTGAAGGATGATGTGCATCCGTTGCTTTGTGAATACGGGCCAAGTCTGCTAGGAAAGATCCTCATATAAAAAGACCGAGTTGGCTCACTCTGTATCCAGTCATGGGTTGTTGTGCTTGAACAGGATCCATCTGAGAAAGATAGCGTGTAAGAGGTTATGTTTTTCCTCAGGATTATCAAAACAGGGCCAGTGCGCTTCAGTAATGTGAGCGTCAGAGCTTCTCTCCAAAGAGCTCACGTAGTGCACAGACAATGCGGCACGACAAAAGCTCGAGGAAGTTTTCTCTCTGCTCCGTATGATTCGTATCTCGCCGTCTAGGGTTTTTTGACCTGCTGCCACTTTTAGATCATCCTTTGTTTTATGAGTCTGTCTCCCGTCTGCGATACTGAGAGAAAAGAAAGGAGAAACGCTCCAAAGTTGTGTTCACAGCAACAGGTTGCTATGTTTCTTCTCGTGAATCAGCAGTGAGGGCGCTTTCAGTGCTTGTGTTGAGTTAGTATGAGCTTTTCCGATCTCCTTAATCTCATTGTTTGCTTCGTTTTTCATACTCTGTAGTTGTCTAAGCCTTCAGAGATGCTGTGCTTCACGTGCCAGGACACCTTTCCTGCACATGTCTTGGGCCGTAATAGGCAGGATGTGTACTTTAAGGCCACCTGTTCCAGGGGAAATCGTTAAATGCAGGTTCTGCTCAAGAGGATCTGTTCTTTTCTTTCCTTCTTGATCTTCTGTTGTTCCATCGCTATGGGCAACAAGGTGGTGTGACAACAGAAAGCTGGAGATTCTCTGTTTTGTCATCACTTACACAGAGAGGGGGCGAACAAAAAGACCCTGAGAGAAGCTCATCCCCACTGAGAAGCCCACATGTAACAGTTTACCTTAAGGACGCTGGCTTCCTCCTCTCCAGCGCCGGCTTGGCTTTGTTCCGATGCTGCACTTTTCAGAACACTTTTCCTTTCCGCTGCAAGCGCGCCTCGGCAGCTCTGGGTTGGGGGTGGGGGCGGAAATCTGGAAAGGTTTACGGGGGGTGGGCGTGAGGGGGGGGTGGTCTGGGGGAGTGGAGAGTTGTAAGTGTGAACAAACTGTCTCCATGGCAACGGCAGGCTGTGGAGCCCTGAGCTTTGGCGGAGCCGGTGATGGATGGATGGAGGTAGCGATGGCGGCCAGAGATGTATGACCAGCGCAGGGAGGATCAGGAAGAGGCCAGACAGAAGCTAACCTGAGTCTGCACATTTCTGTGGCTGAACTTCTCTTCTCTTCTCTTCTCTTCTCTTCTCTTTGTTTCTCCTCTCTTCTCTTTGTTTCTCTTCTCTTCTCTTTGTTTCTCTTCTGTTCTCCTTGCTTATCTCGTCTTCTTTTCTTTTCTCCTTGTTTATCTCGTCTTCTTTTCTCTTCTCTTCTCATTGTTTATCTTCTCTTCTCTTCTCCTCTCTTCTCTTTTTTATCTTGTATATCTTCTTTTCTCTTCTCCTTGTTATCTTGTCTTCTTTTCTCTTCTCCTTTTTTATCTTGTCTTCTCTTCTCTCGTCTTCTTTTGTCTTCTCTTCTCTTCTCTCGTCTTCTTTTGTCTTCTCTTCTCCTCTCCTTTTTTATCTCGTCTTCTCTTCTCATTGTTTATCTCAACTTCTGTTCTTTTCTCCTTGTTTATCTCGTCTTCTTTTGTCTTCTCTTCTCTTCTCCTCTCCTTTTTTATCTTGTCTTCTCTTCTCATTGTTTATCTCAACTTCTGTTCTTTTCTGCTTGTTTAGTATTAGTATTTTCTATTTTTCTCTTTTACTGTATTCATTCTCTTCTGCTATCTTCTACTATCTTTATCTCTTTTCCTCTCCAGTCCTCTCTTCAGCCATCTGTAGACCCCCGATTGGCACTCATTGCATTAGCCATGAATTAATGAGACAGGCTGAAGAGCAGCCTCCGTTGTGGAAATCATGTCTTAATTTGCGTTCATTATGCCGTACGTGTGGATCTACGTGTGCACTTGTGTGCATACAGAATGATGGAAGTTTGAACAGAATCACAGAGATGTCACGCTCAGAAAGAAACACGGCCAAACTATGACTAAACTGATATGCTTCTACACTCTGTGGGCATTATGACTATATTCTAACCTTGGCTTGATCAATTTTGTTATCATGATGAATATTTTGCATTTCTGAGCGTATTATGGATATCGCCGGGAATTTGGTCTAACGCAGTGCACTTTTCCGTATCGCCCAGCCCTACAACACACACCTTCAGGAAGAGACTATGAAGTTAGATTTCCTTTACTGATAATTGTGAAGGGTGTTAGAGGAGGAGGCAGCACGTGTAGTTCCAGCAGAGCGTCTGTGAAACGTCAGCGATGTCCCGCGTAGACGGCCTTTCATGGCAACAAGTGTCTCTGCTTTATTGCACAGTCATTTGAAGCTTCCGGTGGGTTGTAAAGGCGATCGGAGTGGACTTCCAAGGTGCAAATCCGTCTTTTCCTGTCTGGGTTATGTAGTTGGAAAAGTCATTTGAAGCGCGGTTTGCAAAATGGTTGTTGATTTTGGAGCGCAGAGGTGTAAGGCAAGCTTTCTCCCCTCTCTCTCTCTCTCTCTCTCTCTCTCATCTCTCTCTCTCTCTCTCTCTCTCTCTCTCTCTCTCTCTCTCTCTTCAGCTTTTCTGATGACTTTTACACTCCTTGTCAGTTTAGCCAGTGAGCCCACAAAGAGACTTAAGCAGTCTTAAAAGTTCCTGAAAGTAATCAACCTTTTTTGTACATTAATTTTTTTTTGTATGAGTGCAGTTGACCGGTCAGCCCTCTCTCTCCCCAGTGTCTCCCCTAGGGGCTGAAATTAATAGGTTACGTATTTATTGTTCTAAGTTTCTGGTTAATGTGAGATAGAGGGATCATTTGGGGGGGGATGGCATTGTTTGGTTTGGGAAGTATTCTGTTGGTTGCATAGCAACAGGCTCCTGGAAACGGGAGTGGACGGTGTTGCCACTAGCAACAGTTGTTGCTCTGCAAACAATGTGGGCCAGTGCAAACAAGAGCCAAGGCTGTGGGCTCCTGTTTTTAATTGAACATCTGCATGTGTTTTTCTCTGATTGAACGCTGTTTAAGTTGACTTTGTCATTGACAGACGTGCTGAAAGAATCCCGTTAACTTTATACATTATGGAAGGTATTATTTGATCACTTTTATCTCTTATTTCTGTAATGGCAGGGTGATTTCAGAGCAGCTCAGTAAGAGGCACCTCTTCTCCTCTCAGGTGATGTGAATAGAGGGAAATTGCGGCAGTGTTGCAGTTGTGTTTAATAGCTGGTTTTGCGGTCGGCCGGCCTGTGCCTGCGTGCAGCGGGGGGCCTGTGAACTTGTCTGTACTGTAATAAAGCCCAGCTCCATTCAGGACGGGCCTTTCTGTTTTTTACACCCAGAAAGCCCGGCCTCCTGCTGGGTGCTGCTTTTGTGCCGCTCCGAGCAGCTGGTGGGGAATTTTGTGTGGTTTTTAACCTTCGCTGGGAGCCCACAGCAGCCGCAGAGACAGACTGTCCCAGGCCTCCAACTCGCCACCCTTCAGCCGCTCACTCCAACTTAATTAAAGTTCTCCTCTGGAGCTCCTTTAGGACAATAGAGGATCTGAAAGGTGTCGTTTTTTAACCCTCGTAGCACCTGAAGGAAAGCAACCAGCCAGAGTTCTCTACTGTTCTCTTCTCTTCTCTTCTCTTCTTTTCTCTACTGTTCTTTACTGTTCTCTTCTCTTCTTTTCTCTACTGTTGTCTACTGTTCTCTACTGTTCTCTTCTTTTCTCTACTGTTCTTTACTGTTCTCTTCTTTTCTCTACTGTTTTCTACTGTTCTCTACTGTTCTCTTCTCTACTGTTCTTTACTGTTCTCTTCTTTTCTCTACTGTTTTCTACTGTTCTCTACTGTTCTCTTCTTTTCTCTACTGTTCTTTACTGTTCTCTTCTCTTCTTTTCTCTACTGTTGTCTACTGTTGTCTACTGTTCTCTTCTTTTCTCTACTGTTCTTTACTGTTCTCTTCTCTTCTTTTCTCTACTGTTGTCTACTGTTCTCTACTGTTCTCTTCTTTTCTCTACTGTTCTTTACTGTTCTCTTCTTTTCTTTACTGTTCTCTACTGTTCTTTACTGTTTTCTTTTCTGTTCTCTACTGTTCTCTTCTGTTCTTTACTGTTCTCTACTGTTCTCTTCTTTTCTCTACTGTTCTCTACTGTTCTCTTCACTACTGTTCTCTTCTCTTCTCTACTCTACTCTTCTCTTCTCTACTGTCCTCTACTGTTCTCTTCTCTACTCTTCTCTACTCTTCACTTCTCCACTGTTCTTTACTGTTCTCTTCTTTTCTTTACTGTTCTTTACTGTTCTCTTCTCTTCTTTTCTCTACTGTTCTCTACTGTTCTCTACTGTTCTTTTCTCTACTGTTCTTTACTGTTCTATTCTGTTCTTTACTGTTCTCTTCTCGTCTTTTCTCTACTGTTCTCTTCTCGTCTTTTCTCTACTGTTCTCTTCTGTTCTTTACTGTTCTCTACTGTTCTTTACTGTTCTCTACTGTTCTCTTCTCTTCTTTTCTCTACTGTTCTCTACTGTTCTCTACTATTCTCTTCTCTTCTTTTCTCTACTGTTCTCTACCGTTCTTCATTGTTCTCTTCTCTTCATTTCTCTACTGTTCTCTACTGTTCTCTTCTCTACTGTTCTCTGCTGTTCTCTTTTCTACTGTTCTCTACTGTTCTCTACTGTTCTCTGCTGTTCTGTACTGTTCTCTTTTCTTCTTTTCTTTACTGTTCTTTACTGTTCTCTTCTCTTCTTTTCTCTACTGTTGTCTACTGTTCTCTACTGTTCTCTTCTTTTCTCTACTGTTCTTTACTGTTCTCTTCTTTTCTTTTCTGTTCTCTACTGTTCTTTACTGTTTTCTTTTCTGTTCTTTACTGTTCTCTACTGTTCTTTACTGTTCTTCATTGTTCTCTTCTCTTCTCTTCTTTTCTCTACTGTTCTCTACTGTTCTCTACTATTCTCTTCTCTTCTTTTCTCTACTGTTCTCTACTGTTCTTCATTGTTCTCTTCTCTTCATTTCTCTACTGTTCTCTACTGTTCTCTTCTCTACTGTTCTCTGCTGTTCTCTTCTCTACTGTTCTCTACTGTTCTCTGCTGTTCTCTGCTGTTCTCTACTGTTCTCTTTTCTTCTTTTCTTTACTGTTCTTTACTGTTCTTTTCTCTTCTTTTCTCTACTGTTCTCTTCTTTGCTGTTCTCTAATTCTCTTCTCTTCTCTACTGTTCTCTAATTCTCTTCTCTTCTCTTCTCTTCTCTTCTCTTCTCTTCTCTTCTCTTCTCTTCTCTTCTCTTCCAATAACAGGAGTCAGGAGCTGCTTAAGTCCAGCTTCTCCATCACCTGTTGTGTGCACATGTTCATTTTGCCCTCCCCCCTACAGATCCATTAGAGAACGATCAGAGGGGGGGCACCTGCAGTGGAGGGGCTCAGAAACGAAAATAGCAGGCCGCTGACCAGAGTACAGCTCCGGCTAAACTCCACGTGTAAAGTGCTAGCATTGAGCCTGGAGAAGCGCAGGCAGGCAGGCAGGCAGGCGTTGTTGTGCTGGCGATGGGGGATGATTGAGTCATAGCAGAGCATTAGTAATCATGAATTTCAACACGGCCTCTTCCTGGTGCTGTGGCTGTTCCCTGATGGTGGTCAGCCTCGGGCAGGGCGCACCCAGCTCTGTGGAAACTCATCCATTTGTTTTGGTTTTGGCGGGACGCTCTGAAGGCGTCTGAGGAATCCTCGTGCAGGCTTTAGCTGCTTGCAGTTTCATGTTTTTCGAGAGCGTGTGCCTGAGTTCATGCCTAATTGTTTTGGTATTTCGCTGAGTTGTAGTGTTGTTCATTGCTAGGGACAACCGTCCTTCTCATACATTTTTTCCTGCAGTCTTCACAAATTAGTTCCAATTTACATTTGAATTAAACCTACGAGATAAATATGATCCAAGTTTAATTCTCATGGGAGGAAAGAAATCAGCTAATTGTCCGATTCTCTTCCCCGTGGGAGGAAAAAAAAACTTTGAGTGAAGTTTATTAGCCGATATCTTTGTAGCGGGCTTAATCATGCGTATAATGCACATTGCTCATTGTCATTCTATTTTAAGCGTGAATTGGAAAACAAGCTGTCAATCAAAGCGCTCTCTGCCCCTCTGAGTCACTCCGCTCCTGAGAGCGCAGCCCCTCCTCACCACGGATCAGCACCTAGTGGTCATGGTGGCTAGAGATGGACCTAAACACTGATCTGAGACCTGTTGCATGTCAAAGCTGAGATGCTCTTGCAGCTGCAGATGGATCAAGAACACAAGATCCTCCTTCATATCTGACCGATTAGAGGCTTTATTTGTATCCTGAGAGACGTACAGCCTCTCTATAGATCTGTATCTCTCTCTCTCTCTCCCTCTCTCTCTCTCTGTCTCGCTCTCTCTTTCTGTCTCTCTCCCATTTCTCATTCTCTTTCTTGTTCTTTCTCTCTTCTATTCTTTGTCTTTCTCTCTTTCTTTCTCTCTATTTTTCAGTTTCCCTCCTTTTACCATTTCATATCTCTCGTCCCCTCTCCCTATCCCCTTTTTCTCTTTCTTTCTTTCATTTTCTTTCTTTCTTTCTTTCTTTCTTTCTTTCTTTCTTTCTTTCTTTCTTTTTTATCTCTCTTTTTGCTGTTTACTGTTTTTCTATTTTGTTCTTTCTCTCTTTTTCACTGCTCTCTCTCTCTCTCTCTCTCTCTCTCTCTCTCTCTCTCTCTCTCTCTTCTCTCTTCTCGTCTTCTCTCTTCTCTCTCTCTCTCTCTCTTCTCTCTCTCTCTTTTCCACTGAAGTTCCCGAGTGTGAGCTTTAAAAAGAATAGAATGAGAGGAGTGGGGGGGTGGGGGGGGCGCAGGGGAGGGGGCCGGAGTTAGGGGTGGTTACCATGGTTCCCTCACCATAGCAACCAACAAACGTTTACAAAGCATTGAGGAATTTCCTCATATCAGCTGGATTATTGGAGCCCCTAGAGACGGACTCTCACTCGAAACAAACGCTGGAGCTCATCAGAGCCCTGCTTGGTGTGTGTGTGTGTGGGTGTGTGTTTGTTGGGGGGTTGCGCTTTCTTTTCTTTTTAATTTAAGGGGTTTGGGGTGGTGATGCCCCTCCCTCCAAAATACAGACACCATTCTTTCCAAAACACACACTCCTTCTCTCTCTCTCTCTCATGTCTCTCTCTCTCTCTCTTCTGTCTTTCACTCCGCAGGAGATGTGCCATTAATATCAGTCTGTTTTTATCCATCTCTTCCCTCTTTCCCTCTCACGCTGGCTCGGCCTCAGCTGGGAGGAGCTCAGCGAGACCAGGCGGCGAGTTCAGGAGAGCATGCTGGGTTTCTCCTCAGACCAACTCCACAGAACTCCCACTCCTAATCACTGAAATCACAATTACTGCTCAGTTATTCAGTCAGTTCAGGAGCAAAATAGTTTTATTGCTCTTAAATCCTCTTAAATCAACAGAAAACACACATTTTTTTTCATGCTATACATTTTAAGCCTTTATCACTTGTGATACGTAAATAAAAATTTAGTAAATGTGTAAATTAAGATAAGATTTATTGAGTATATCTTTTAAATGCTATAGAATTAGACTGAAAACAACCCAAACCTATTCAAAACCTAACCAGACCCTGACTAAATTTTATCCAAACCTGACCTGAAGCACTTCCTCCAGTTTTGAGTCCAAACCTGACTTGAGCCAGACCAGTTTGTCTGAACTCAATCAGAACCACATCATATTTTGAGCCTGAAACTGACCCATGTCTAACAAAATTCTGTTCAAAACTGACCTGAAACAGCCCATCATAACCCAGCGTGCTGAATAAAACCCGACAGGACAGCGCCGGTTAAATTACTTCAAAGCAAAAACAGCAGCCGTCATTAGATCACAGACAAATACAAAAAAACTATATAAAATAACGATTTACTCAAACAATCAGCTGTCAAAAATGTTGAAATTCTGCTTTAACAAAATTTTTCATCATAATTAATAATTTAATACAGCTTCAAAGTTTTTTGTAGTCTGGATAAACGTTCCATAATGCGCTGTTTCATAACCCACATGTCTGTTTGCTCACAAGTGGTCCTCGTGAATGTCATGCTAAATTTATGAGTGAGTGACTCCAGCATGCCAGATAAAAATGGTTTAAACATAATGAAAGTGTGGGGTGTTAGGAGTGGGAGGTCTATGAGAACCTGAACGTGACATTTGAACATGACACATATTTGGCAAATGTCGTCGTGAGCCCTATTCGGACAAATATTTAAGGCTCTAAACAACACTATGCAGCCATAAAGAAAAGATGTACACAGACAAAGCAGTTACATTATATTCACATGTGTGTTTTTCCAGGAAAAACAAGCCTGTCAACATTATATAAGTAACAAATAACCAAAAAATATTTCTAATATGAGCCAAATAGCAAGGATTAGCAAAATTAGGATTAGCAATTTGAGGAAGGCAATTGGTGTAGCAACTTGTCTAATGCACACACACACACACACACACACACACACACACTCTGCTCCTGGCTGTAGTTGAACTCC
Organism: Colossoma macropomum; assembly: GCF_904425465.1. NCBI lineage: Eukaryota > Metazoa > Chordata > Actinopteri > Characiformes > Serrasalmidae > Colossoma > Colossoma macropomum. The sequence continues at coordinate 40,037,064 of NW_023494793.1, forward strand.
TGCCTGAGTGCAGCGCTTGGTTGTGATTGGACTGTTAATGTAGCTTTTGTTCATGCAGCTATAATGCGGTTCAGAGGTGAGTGGCTCCTGGGGGTCCAGTTGCCCGGCTCTGCTGGGTTTGGCCCGGTCTCTGCTCTCTCTCGCTGGCCCGGAGTGAATGCGCGAGCTGCGTGGTGAAAAGGCTCTTTGTGGGGCCTGCTGGCAGATTCGTTCTCTCAGAACTCCGAATCATTTTTATTCGCCAAGTACAAGATGCAGAAGGAATTTCGCTCTCTGCAGGTGTCGAGAGTTCTGGGAAAAGTAGGAATGCTCAAAATAAGTTGGTATCATAAGAGATGTGGAATGAGTGTTAAATTTTACAAGATGTGAACAGTTGTGAAGATGAAGGTGAGCCTTTATAACAGTACACATAATATCTCTGAAATGGTATATAGAAAAAGCATAAATATACATAATTGTGATTCTATTGGTCCATGCTTTACCATACGTTCATACAATGTAAAGGGCAGCTTGTGTTTTAAAATTAGAGGATATACCACTGTTTCCCTCACCGATACTACTGTTGAAACGTAGAGTATTGGCGGATACCGATACCAAAACAAATCCAATATTTTTTCTTTAAAAACATCTTTAAGCTTTAAAATAACCTTTTCACACAACGAGTAACGACACAACCCTAGCTTCCTCTCCACTCCACTGCTGATTCAACTTTGAAAAATGCTCAAAAATGGGACATACACTGACCGTTTGGGACGGGAAAAGGCTGGGCACTAGGCCAGAAAGCAAACAGATGACAGGGATGGACCGAATGAGTTGTGTTTAAGTAGGAAATGTGGAAATATAACACTGAAAAGTTAGCAATGGTGGCAATTTCTGCTAATAACAGGCAGAAAAGAGGTGAAAACACATTACAAGACATCATCATTTTACAGAGCATTCATGTGATGTGCTGTGGCAGTTTTTCACACAGCTAGACTTAACTTACATTAGGTAGAAGAGTGAAAACCTTGTTTAAATTATGACTGTCTTCTCACAGTCCACGTTTCGTATGTCAAACTCCTGTTTGTTGAGCGCTGCATGAGGTGGGTGTCGTCATCAGAGGGTGGGAACATTGGTTGATCGATATGCACTGATTGTACTGATCTACGTCATGTGTGCCTATGGCAGAATGGAACCAGAAGGGGCCCTTCAGAGGCTGAACTGACCACAGTAATGACGTCATTGTGACAGGTTGAAAAATGTGTTAAAAGTTCAGTAAGACTGATGTAATATGTATATTATATAATATATATTTCATGAAAAAAAGGCATTAGGATGTACGTACCCTTTAAGATGAGCATCCAAAAGTTGGACAATTCAGAACTTTCCCAAAATCCAAGACTATTCCACATCCAGCCAACATGACCGCATGAACTCCTGCTATTTCAGGATAGATTTGTTACGGGATTTGATCCCATTTATTTATTTTTTCTCTGTATTTTCTAGTGATTTGTGCTTAATACTGATACCTGGTGTCAAAGCAGTGCTATGTGTATTTCAATGTAAAGACAAAAAATCACAAATGAAAATCATGGAGTTGTGAGATTGTGATATGATAAGTACATTATTGACCTCTGCAGTACAGTAAAGTGCTTATGAGCCGTTCATTACAGAAGAAGGCAGTAGTCTCAGTATTCTGAGCTTACCCTAATGTATTTCTGTATGTGTGTTTGTGTACAGGGCATCATGCAGAACCCCGAGGGCGGGTCAGGGTCACTCCCCAGCAACCGCTGTGGCCATACGGACGTCCACTTCAGCCCAAGCACCTGTCGTTCAGCCAGTCCCTCCATCACAACAGGTTCATACTTGCACAGCACACAGAAATGACTGGGTAGTTTAGCTGTGAATGACTAGTTTATATCATTACCATGTGTCCCAATATTCCCAATATTTATGGAAAACCCAATATTCCTTGCCTTTTTTTGAAGTTTCGAGTTTGATGTAGGATGTAAACATGTTAAACGTTCACTCCCCAGCAACAGCTGTGGCCATGCGGACGTCCACTTCAGCTCAAGCACCTGTCGTTCAGCCAGTCCCTGCATCACAACAGGTAAACACGGGCACAGATAACCAAGTAGTTTAGCTGTGAATGATTAGTTTATCTCATTACAACACGTCCCTAACACATTTGTCGTGTTGGTCAATGTACAGTTGTACACAAAAGTTTGAATAGCCCTGGTCAAATTACTTGTTTAGTTGATTTGTGAAAATAAGTTAACACCCTCTACAGGATAGTTGTGCGTTAAAATATGCAGAAGTGTAGAATAAACTGTGTTCAGTAGAGGATTAACTTATTATCACTTAGAAAATCAACAAAACATGTAATTCAACCTGGGGTGCCCAAACTTTTGCATACAGTACCAGTCAAAGGTCGGGATGCACTTTCCTTCCCGGAAAATGTTTGCATTTCAGTTTCTTTGTTGGGAATAAATTAATACATAGGTATCAACTTCACTGTTTCTATTTGTCTTAGAAAGAAATTTCAAGCATGTAAAGGGGAACTCCATCCATATTTTAACGTTTCTGCATGATTTTGTTGTTGTGATGTAATTGATTCCTTGAGGTTGTTTTTCCTTGAGGTTGTTTTGGTATGAAATTGTTCACTGTAGAGACGCTTACAGACTCAGATTTCCTTACAGTGGTGGCGATAGGAACCAGAGGTCATAATATCTGAAAATGTAACTATTTTATTTACTATCCAAACCCACCAGTGAACCTATATGTGTCCTCTGAGCTTTTATATGTGATGTTGAAAAAGGTAGATTAGTAGTAAATCTGAAAGAAATGCATTTTTGTTTGTGTACTATTTTGTCTTAGAACACCCTGCATATACTTCTCTGCCATAATTACATTAAAAATGAAGTTTTAGGTTGTAATCTTATATCTAAACTATGTCTTGGGCATTAGGCTGCATATTTGTAACTATTTAGGCCCAATCCTATTTCACCCCTCGCCCCTATCACTTAGCCCTTACCCTGCCGTTCACGTCTAGGGGTAGGGTGTCTCGATTTTTTTTGTTGAGATAGAGGGGTAGGGCGAAGTGTTGGGGCTACATGGCCCTCCAAACAGAGATTTTTCAGAGGCTCCAAACAGAGAGTTATGAGAAAAAGATGACTGTGACCAAAGAAACACACAAATGTGAGAATTTTCTTTGTTAAAAAATACGCTAACCACTGTTTTATGTGGTGTGCTAATGTCTTGGTAGCTAGCTAGCTAAATTTTCCGTTCCACCTTAAATTTTGCAGCAATTCTATTCTGTTGCACCATTTAAGGTGGAACGGGAAAATGCGAACAAGAAGATGGCGAATAACTGACTTCAGCTTCATATCACCAAAGAATTAGGGGTGGGCTATAATAAGTAAGTGACACCCCCCCACCTTTTTGAAGGCATATGATGCCCTAAATGTAACTAAAGCTCAGCAGTGAGGAGATGAACTTTACCCTCCTCTGCTGTCACTGCAGACTGGCAGGGTCGCCTACAGAGCAGCGCTAGTAATGAAGCTGTTAATGAAGTAATGCTCTTTTTATTTGAGGGTCCCATTTCATAGAGGAAGATCTCGACCACTACCCCTTGTATCTTAGTTCAGAAGGAACAAGGTGGCACCCGAAAACAAGAGGTAGGGGTAAAAGTAAGAAATGAGACTGGGTCTTAGTGCCCCCTTAGTTAATGGGGGCATTAAAAGCTTTAGGTGTCTGGTTCCCATCACCACCACTGTGACTCAGTGAAACCTCTCTGAATGACTATTTTTTATCTTAAGAGATTTATTCAGATAAGTCAAAAGGTAGGAGTTCCCCTTTCACCATAAACCTTTAGATCTAAATGTCTTTAGAATTAACAAAAACGTGCATACAATCAGGTGTGTCCAAACTTCTGACTGGTGTTGTGTCATATTAGTCTGAATAAGATGCAGAAATAGCATTTCTGTGTGACGGGTTCATAATCTCAGTCCTGGTGATGCCATACGCTGCACGTTTTCAGTCTAGCATCTTCCCAGGTTTGTGATGAAGAACCTTTTAAGCAGTGCAGCCATCATCATCTCTCTGTCGGCCAGTTGCTCCGAGATTTAGTGGCTGCTGGATGGTGTAGGAATGATGGAAGATTGTTCTCCACAAGAACCTTCCTCCTCACTCACGTCCTCGCGCCGCCAGAGCGAGCTGAAAAATGATTTGTCATGCCGATGTCAACGGCTGGAAGGAGAGATGTTGGGTTTGGACCGACCATCCAGCCTGAGACGTCCAGAGAGACCCGGCTGGAGATAATTTAGATTAAGGCGTTCGGGGTGTGCATCACGTATGGCTCTGACAGCTTTACGTTTTTGAAGAAAGCCAGCGCTGAGCTCAGAAACCACCAGCGACCTTCAGCATAAGCCGTGCTCGCTGGGAGGCCCTGGTCTGCTTAGGGCTCTGACGGTGAACTTAAAGGGCCCAAATCATGGAAAACCCAATATTCCTTGCCTTTGTTTAAAAATGTGAATCTTAGAATATGAAGAACATTTAAAATGTTCACTTCCTACTCGTTGCAGTCCATATAGGACGATAAGCTGCAGAAACAACACGTTTGGAGTTGTTTTTGTTGAATTGTTGTTTTTGTGATGTCATGAAAATCAACACAAGTTTACATATATATTCAGCCTACAGCAGGTTAAGCTCCACCCACTCACGCTGAAGTTAAGTTTCAGCCTGAACTGTTTTTGAACGAACCACAATACAGGGCAGCCAATTAGGAAAGAGATCATTTACATATCAGTGTGTGTTGGATTAGAATTTCATTTACACTCGATATCAACACACCTTCAATGAATTCTGTGCAAATGATGCTGATTAATTTAATAGTTTTTCTAAAGACGTCATCATATGAGCAAAGCCAGTGAAACACTCCGTTCCGCCATTTGTTGTAGAATTCTTGCTTAGTGACTTTGGTTTCCGTGGCTACGGTGACTCAAAATAAAACTGTGTTAATGCCGCACAAAACAAAATCGCTTAGCAACAACTGTGTAACGACGACGAGGGTTTTACCGTCCCTACAGCCGGCGATGCTTAATGCTTTGTAACCATCGAGGCCCAATCCCATGTCAGCCCTCGCCCCTACCACTCAGCCCTATGGGTTGTTCTCACAAACATGGCAGACACTAGGACCCAACTTCAAAAAAATTAAAATGACTTAAACCCAATATTTTTTTTTTTTAAATATAAAAACAATGATGTCCGTTTGAATTATTTAAAATGAACCTGAATGATTTTCATTCATTTTAAATTGATTTTCATCACCATTTCTGAGTTTGTGGCCAAATTCTCATTAGCGCCACACGTTTTGCTTTACCTTCTACAAATTAGTCATATGCAAATGTTTGGGCACCCCTAGTCAAATTACGTAAAATGAAGTGAACACATCCTCTACAGAGAACACACATCTGCACATGTTAATGCACAACTACTGTTTGCTGAATTTAGCATATTGGGGGGAGGGGGGGTGATAAAACATAAAATGTGGCCTGTGCAAAAGTCATGGCGCATTACATTTTATGTTTTATTTATTTTTTTTCAATAGATTCCAATATAATAGAAATTGTGCACTAACATTAGCAGAAAAGTGCAATATTTGAGTGTGTTCTCTGTAGAAGATGTGTTAAAATATGTTCACTGAAAAATCAACAAAATGTAATTTGACTGGGGGTGTTCAGACTTTTGCAAACGACTGTTTGTGTGATGATTAAGACACTCATATTTGTGGACATGTCTTGAGACAGTTTTGTGAGAATGACGCTGATTGTGTTTGTTGGATAATATGTAGTAAAATGTAATAAGTCAGCCAAAAAAATCAACAGCTTTTCTGAAAAAATCAGAATTGAATTGAATTAAAATTCATTAAAATTCAGGCAGCCCTAAAACGCACGTCAGGAAGACATTCAGAGTGTGCAGCCAGTTTTATCAAATGATGAGGCACTGATTTTTTGTTTTTTTTTGTGCTTGTGTGTGTGCGTGTGTGTGTATATGTGTGTTCCTGTATGGCAGCGAGTGTCAGTTCAGGCCACAGGCTCTTCCCAGAAGGGAGTGCAGGTGCAGCAGCTGTCTAGAGTGCAACAGGTCCCTCAGCAGGTACACACACACACACACACACACACACACACACACACACACACACCTCACAGGACAGGCAGTCTAATCCCGCACACGCCTCGCACATCCTGCAGAGTTCTACCACACCACTTTTCTTTTTCCTATCTCTCCACTCTCTCCTTATCTCTCTCTTTCATTCTCTCTCTCTCTCTTTATCTGTGTGTCTCCAGATCCCTCTTCTCCTAAAGCAGTGCCTCTCTGACAGGCCCCGGAACACTGATATGCCCAATCCGAATTCTGTCTGCCTTTTTTTTTTTCCGGGCCGTGACGGTTCTAGCCCGTCATGATGAGTCCCTTAATGAGCTGTGCTTTGGCCCAGTAGGGCTTTTCTATTCGTTAGCGTGAAGCTTTGTTCCGGCTGCCACCTACTGACTGCATCTCTACCGCGACTAGCGCCAGCTACAAGATCACACTGTCACTCTCTCGTCTCCGCTCTAAACCTGCAGCCTGCTGCTCTCTTATCTTAAACCGTTTCGCTAATGTAGCAGCTTTTGTGTTCACGTCTTGTCAAAGTATTGATTTTTTGCTAAAGCTCTGTTTATGCCTTGCTGTGTGTGTGGCAGGTGCAGCCGGTCCAGCATACATACCCCTCCCAGGTGCAGTATGTTGAAGGAGGAGAGGCTGTCTACCCCAATGGCACCATGTAAGTGACCTCCACTACGGACGTCCAGTTAAAGCTATTATGCAAAGAAAACGTACAGTACTGTGCAAAAGTCGCACTTATTTAATTTCCTGTCAAAACAGCAATTAGGTACAAGTTATTCATTTTCAGGAGATATTATTCGATATTAGTTAATCAACTTGCATAAGGAAGAAAAAAGTGAGTTTCCAAAACTGGAGTTTAAAATCTGATTAAGAGCTACAGAGAAAATAAGACGCATAAACAACCACCTGGAAGAGCTGGTAGACACCAAAACTGCCCCCCATCAGATAAACAGCACTTAAAGCTTTCATCTTTGAGAGAGAGGAGAAAATCAAGCTGCTTCAGATCTGAAAACATCCACAGGTGTTTCTGTCCATCCTTCCACTGTGAGAAGATGACTCAGCGCTGTGGGTCTGAAAGGATGTGTAGCTCTCAAGAAGAACCTCACTGAGAAAAGGAGACGAACACATCAAACAAAGAAGCTGAACGATGGACTGACCACCCCAGAGTCCAGACCTCAACACCACTGGATGTGGTTGGGAATACTTGGATTGTGAGAAAGCAGAAAACTTTGTAGATTTCGTGGAAAAACTAAAAGCAGGTCTCCTGAAAAGAATGGAAGCTATAATGAAGGTTAAGAGTGGAAACACTAAATACTGAAAAAATTAAATTATCTAATACTGAAAAATGAATAACTTAATGGCCATTTTAACTGGAAATGAAGTAAACAAAGGGTGGTCTCTGACTTTTGCACAGTACTATATCTGTAAGGGTGTAGGGATTTTAATAGAAAATTAAAATAGAGTGTAAATATGTGTAATATTTTACCCCTACATATCAGACCTTTTCTACACTGTAAACAGTCAAATATTTTGCTTTGCGTTGTTTCATTCTCAGTGTTTAATTCAGTTCAATATAACCAGTTGAATTGCTTGGTACCGCATGTCATTTTTAGATTGAACTTAACATTATTTATTTTTACATTTATTTTTATTAATTTAAACCACATTCATTCATTTTTTCACCGTCTGACTAGTTTAGCTTGCGTGGCTTTAAAGTGGTCAGATAGCCCAAAAGGGTTTAAGCACCACAGGGTCCTGTGTCAAATATTAAGTATCTACAGCACAGTTAGTGAACCAGTGGCACAGTGGATAAGGTCCAGTGGAGTGAAGTCCACCTTTCTTAAGGACTGTTTTCTCTGATATTCAGCAGATCTTTCCAGTAAAAGGTTTGATGTTTCCTCTGTAGTGTAGTGACACCCTTCGTAAGCCTTGCGTGCTGGAATGTTCGGTCATTAAACCTCAAAGGGTCGTTAAGAGGCTTAAAAGCCTTTCAACTTTTTCAATAATATATAAGTAATTAGACCACAAATAAATGTTAATTACATGTTTATGAGGGGTGTGAACGTTAAACAAGGCAGATTTGATTTAATTTTTGTATTTTTTTTTTTATGTTTTGAAGTCTATATACACGATAACGTCCTTCTATCGCTTTAAGAGTTTCTTTTCTCTGTATTCCCTACGAATATTTCGCTGTTGTCCGAAGAAAAACTTGGTCTCCAAAATGGTAACTTTACAGGAGAAGGAAAAAACCTGCTTTACTTTTAATGTAAGTCAATGGAACCAGACTTTTTTCTAAGTCGTTTCTTTTAATCCATTCATGATGAAATTTGCAGACAATATAAAGAGTAACAGGCATTTTCAAATTATGTCAAAAACTGAAAAACGTAAAAAATGGAGATACGAGGTTTTCTTCAGACAGCAGGGATATATAGATCTGGTGCATTTATATGATGTAGATTTTTATGAGAAACTTACATTATATGAGAAATAAACTACATGCAAAGTTCTCTCTTTTTGTCTCTCTCTTTCTCTCCTTCCTTTTTTGTTGTTCTTTTCCCCTTTCCTCTTTCTCTTCTTCCTTTTTCTCTCTACTTCTGCCTTTTTCTTTCTCTCTTTCTCTTTTTTCTGTTTCTTTTTCCTCCCCTGTCACCCTTTTCTCTTTCTGTCTCTCTTTTAGCCGCACTGCATACTCCTACTACACGGAAGCCCAGTTGTACGGGCAGGGCAGCACCTACTTTGACTCCCAGACAGGGGGGACGCAGGTGACCACGGTGGTTTCCTCGGCCAGCGGAGCATCCCCTCACAGCATGGTGGGCATCACCATGGACGTTGGTGGCAGCCAGATCATCTCCAGCGGCAGCGCCTATCTCATTCACGGCGGGATGGAGGGCGGCCGGCACCTCACTTCACACTCCGCCCGATCCTCCTCTGCAGCGGTACGACCCCCTCTGCTCAGTATAGAGCTGCTCTCGTGAAAGTTTCCGAAAACCTTTAAACTCATTAAAGGTTCCTAAATGGTTCTTGGTTCGAGGTACAGTTGTAGGATAAACTTTAAATTGGTTTAGAACCTTAATATGTGGAGATACTTGAAACTTTGAATAGGCTCTTCACACTTTGTTCACTCTAAAATGCTCCCTCTGAAAAATGAAGGTTAATGGAAGGGTTTGCAGAACGACTGGACCAGGATTTCTGTAGCGCTGCTTTGCGACATGCCAGTTGTAGAAAGCGCTAAACAAATTTACATTGAATTGGAATGAAAGGTTCTTCTGTGGTTATTTGCTTGTTGTATGGTTGTTATTATTTAGAGGTTCTTTAACAGTGAGTGCGTTTACATGCACTCAATAATCTGATCATAGTCACATTTCTGCAGTTATCTGATTATTCAAATGGTCATATAAACAGCACACTCTGGTTTCTTAGATCGGAGTAAGGTCTAGAAATCCAGATCTGGATTTTAGCTCAGTAATCAGATTTCTCAGTGCATGTGAACTCTTACTCTGATTTCTTTCGGATTTCTCAGTCTGCACTTGTGTAAAAACAGACCGCAAAACACTTTTGGAATGATGCTGAAATGAAGAATTTAAATATTCTTCACTTTTTAGATGATGTATGTTCATATTTTTAGGTGTAGTGGCGCGGTGTTTAAAAAACGTGCTATTTTTTTTTTTAGTTTTACGTTATGTTTACGTCACGTCTTCTTCTGTGAGTTTATTGGCCGGTTTCAAAGCAGAAATCTGATTACTGCCCGACGCATGTAGACCCGGAGTTCCCCCGTTATCTGATTACACAGGTACACGTAAACGCGTTGATCTGACAAAATCTGATTTTCTGTAGTCATGGAATTATTAAGTGCATGTAAACGCACTCAATGACCCTTTAAAGAATTCAGAGTTTTTTTTATTGAACCAAAAGTGGGTCACTGCAAAGCACCTCTCTTTTTAAAATTGAATCCTGTTGTATCCTCTTGGTAGTTAGGGGAAAGACAGTCACTTTCACCTAACTACAACAAAGTAATGCCTATTTCATGTCGTGTTTTATAACTCGTACAGAAGCTTGTTATAACATCTTTATGATGTTGTTATTGTGGTTGTATAATGGTTCCTTGAGGCATCTCAGGGCAGCAGATGTTTTGAATATAAGAATATAAGGTTGTATGAGAGCTTCCAGCACACGCTGAGCTGAAAGGATTTCGGTGGAATTCTAATCCAGTGATGTGCTGATGAAATAAACCAGATGTGCAGTCACTCAGTGTTCAGCAGTGGCTGAAGTTCCAGCATGCGTCAGCATCAGTGTCTCTGTAATAACGGCCAAGGAGAGTGTGGGTCCCTGTGGGTCCATGAGGTGGAAAAGAGAGAGAGAGAGAGCGAGAGAGAGGGGAAGCGAGGGGCTGAGAGAGGCTGAGTGAGATATAGACACAGAGAGAGATTGAGAAAGATAGAGGTCGAGTTGGAGCTGGATTAGTTTAACTGTGAAGGTTCAGTAATTTAAGTGATTACAGATGATCATCTGTGATTTTGGTCCTGTATGAATCTGTGGTGCCTGTATTAGTTCAGGGGTGTCAAAGTCAACCACTAAAAGGGCCATATTAAAACATCTTAACAAATCTGGCCATAGATTGTTTAAAATAAGCGAAAACTACAATGGCAAAAAATAGGTACTGAATACTTGATCGACTGAAAAATAATTTTAAATAAAACCAAATTGTTTTATATAAAATAATAGGCTACATTAGCTGCGGGTCACTGGTAAACCTCTTTAAATGTCCCCAGTGTACAGTAGGTTTTTTAAAACTGCCCATTCGCTTGAACTGGACTCATGGCATCCTTTTTTGTTTGTTCGTTTTTGTGGTTAAGTCCCATAGATCATTGTTGGGGAGGGGGTGGGAGCACATTACGGTGCAGTGCATGCTGGGCACTGTAGTGCAGTTAATGATGAAATGGACTAGTATTAATAGAAAATTAAAATAACTACAGTACGCATGTGTCAAACACAGGCCTGCCTTGTACTAGTTCCATGGGATTCTTATGGATCTTGGAGCAGTGTGATGTGATAACAAAAGTCAGAGACCACCCTTCACGTAATTTCCAACCGAACAGTGATTCAGTAAATGTTATTCATTTTTCAGCGACAGGAATAAAAGCAGAAAATATATTTAACAATAATTTATGCAAAATACTCAACAACTACATAGAATATTATGTTTTTCAGTATTTATTGTGTCCTTTATTCCAGCTTCCGTTCTTTTCAGGAGCCTCACTTTCAGTTTCTCAAAGAATCTGCAGACACACCTCCAAAGTTCAGTCTTAGAAGTTGGTTGATCATTTTCTGAAGTAATCAAACACATTCAGTGGTGTTGAGGTCTGGACTCTAGGGGTGGTCAGTCCATTGTTCAGCTTCTTTGTTTGATGTGTCCATCTCCTTAGTGAGGTTCTTCTTGAGAGCTACACATCCTTTCAGACCCACAGCGCTGAGTCGTCTTCTCACAGTGGAAGGATGGACAGAAACACCTGTGGATGTTTTCAGATCTGAAGCAGCTTGATTTTCTCCTCTCTCTCAGAGATGAAAGCTTTCAGTGCTGTTTATCTGATGGGGGCAGTTTTGGTGTCTATCAGGTCTTCCAGGTGGTTGTTAGCTTTTAATCATTTCTTAAACTCCATGTATGCTAGTGGATTATCTTGTATATCATGTCCTCAGAAATATCTCGTGAAAATGAGTAACGAAGGGCCTTTTTGAGTTAAATTTAAATAAATCAAGGTGACGGGTGGTCTTTGCACAAAATGCTGTAGTAAAACCAGTCCAGCTGCATGATGGAGTGGACGTAAGAGAGAGACTATGACCGGTTAGGAAGAAGGCTGCCGCTGCTGCTGCTGCTCCTCAGTAATTCAGCTGGGCCTTGTTGTAGCGCTTCTTACAGGCACTCGAGCGCCCTGCGAGAGAAAGCTGCCCCAGAGCTCATTACCGTTTGGCCCAGAGCCCTTGGGAGCCTTTAAGAGATCTGGAAGGAGGCCTGCTTTTTTTCACCGATTCCTTGCCTCACTCCCTCTCTCTCTCCCTTTCGTTCTTTTTTGAGTATTGCCACTATTCCGCATGTCTCTGTGTGGCACCCTCTCTCTCTCTCTCTGAGCCCCTTTTCTCTCTGCTCTTGAAAGAGAAGCTCCTGTGTCAGGGACTGGCTGTGCCCACTTAGTTTACCACAGTGAGGGACGGCCTCACTTATTCTTAGAAATCCTCTGCCTCTGTACACAGCATGAGGATGTAAGTGGTGTTGCTTTAGATAAATTCAAGGTATTTTCAGAAAATGGAAATGAGGGGAAATGAGGGGTGATCCCATTGTTCATCCAAGGCCAACATTCAAGTTGGAGCAGTGCCCCCTGAGTGTGTAGGGGGGAGCATGTTTTTAGCATGTATATGTAGCTACACAGCTTTAAGTAGAACGTGCTTTTGGTCGCCTTCTCGTATTCCCATTGCAATCAAAATAAGCTGACAGCAATCGGACAGAGAGGACTAAAGATTCACCCCGAAAACTGTTTTTACCATAATAATATATTTTTTCCTGTAAATGTTTTTTCACTTTTCAAGGCTGCTTTTGTCAGTACAGATGCCGTTTCACATCAGCAAGTGTACATGTTGGAACAAGCCTTATAAATATCTGTATAGGTTTATGTCAGCTGTCATGAATAGTTTATGTATGTGTTTTGTAGCTTTATGTATGCTGCCCTTGGGTATTTCACCTCTTTCTCTTTAAGTAATATAGAAATTCACATCTATATTACTTAAATTGCCCGACCCACAGTGAGTATATAACCAACTCGCAGCGAGAGCTGGCCAGGCTAAAGTACAGCCTCCATATGGCAGGGTTAGTTATAACACTGTTACAACTAAGACCCCCAAAGTAAACAATGAGAGTAGACCATAACCTGCCTAACAAATTCAAAACAGCGTGTGTGTACAGGATTGGGCATAACCTAACACGGGGTAAAATGTGACCTGTATTTTTATGTAGTAATACAGGTTGAATGGAACTTGCTTTTGGTCATCTTCTCTTATTCCCATAGCAACGCCATCTACAAATTCTAACAGATATTTCTCAGTTCACCCTAAAGGCAGTTTTTGTTCCACTAAAGTAATTTTTTTCATTGTTTTTTGATTATTGAATAGCTTCATACTTTCCTGAAGGGCAGCATTCGTAAAGCTACATGACACCCCCGTAAGTCTTTTGTGACAAATGACACAAACCTACATAAACATTAATAACACCCAATTCCAACAAGCGTCAGTTGTCATAAAGGTTGCTTTTGTCAATGTAGATGTAGATTTCACCTCAGCAAGTGCTATGACAACTAACACTTATTACAATAAGCGTAATAATTTAAGAATGTGTGTATAGGTTTATGTCAGTTGTCATGAGAAGCTTATGTAGCCTTATGAATGCTGCCTTTCAGTAAGGTGATTCCCCAAATTGTATAATAAAATCACAGAATTTAGGCTATTATTTCAATCACCCAACTTACAGTGAGTATACAACCAACTCTCAGCGAGAGCTGGCCAGGCTAAAGTACAGCCTCCACACGAGGGGGTTAGTTTTAAGTGTTACAACCAAGTAAACAAAGAGAGTAAACATTGGGCCTCATTCGCCAATATCTTCCTACGTTTTTTCTTAAATTTGTTTTTGAGAAAGGTCCTAAGAAAAAGTCTACGTCAGATTAACGACGTGTTCTTAAACTGCTGAATTGTTTGCACATTTGTGCTCTTAAGTACCTAAGAACTAATCCCAAATAAGAAAACATCGGTGAACATCACAGTCTTCGTGAAAACTGCGTAAGTGGGTTTTAAGAAGAAATTTCTTCTTAAGAATGTTTGGTAAATGAGCCCCAAAGAGAGTAGTCTGTGTCCTCCCGTACAAATTTGCACATATTCATGAAAAATTCATGTAAACAATGTTTCACATTCTTATTAATTTTATTGCTAATATTTGTATGTGTTTAGCTTGGAAAGTGTGGTTCTAATAATACAGAATGTTATGTAGTTAATTGTGCATAAAACTGTTATAACTCACCCCTCAGTCTGTTACAATGAGCCTTTGTTATGGGGTAAGTTGTAACATTTGCATGGCACTTTTGACTGATTTGCTTATAAACATTCGGTGCGAGGAACAATGAATATGCCACAGAGGGATTAGCGTTAGCCCTAGCATGCATCATAACGTAGAACACAGAGGTGTTAGCGTTAGCATTAGCATGCCTTATATCATAGTCTGAGGAGACCCAAGCTTGCAGCTTAACCCTCCCCCATTATTTGCATGTGTTTTGTTCACTGTTAAAGAGCTGCAAACACTGACTGACTGTGATGGAAATGCACTGATCCAACAGTCTGATTGCCTTTTCTGTTCTTTTTTTTTTTTTTTTCCCTCTTCCCTCTTTTTTCACCTCTTCTCACCCCCCTCCCCCTTTTGATGTCCTGCATGCCACCCCTCTCTCTGTAGCTTGAACTGGCGATTGAAAACCTCCACAAGTCTGAAGGGATTGCCTCTCACAAGAGCAGCCTGCTCAACAGACATGTAAGTCATCCAAGAAACTTTACTTAAACACAGAGAGAACAAAAGGAAGGCCTGCTGCTTCTGTAACTCTCTGCTAAGCCCCTCCCTGCTGCCCCGTGCTTGACGACTGTCTTACAGTTCCTCCCTCCTGTTGCTCACTATTAGCTGCACCTTTTCGGCTCTGTAGGAATGGCTTTGATGGAGTAACTGCTTAGATAGCTATGGCTTATCTTTGTTCAGCATGCAAGCTCTTAACTAGTGGGCATCCAAGGGTCCTGAAGATTGATTCTGTTGGCTGATTAAAGAGAGTTTCAGATCTAGTTACATCTGGCCACGTCTAATTCTGGGTGAAACAGGAGGACACTTTCGAAAAAGGGCCAATCCACATCAACTCACTTAGAGCATGTATGGTCACGTCATGGATTTCCATTAAAAAAATCAGGCACCTATTGGGTCATTCCATGCCAACTCAGCTAGAGCCAGTCCAGTCACATCATGAAAAAATTCAAGCAAAAACTTCAATTTTGTTCCTGCAACCATGCAAATTCTCATAGTTGTTCTCCAGTTAGTTTCCTAGTTATGAATTTGTATGGTGGCTCCTGCAGATTCTAAATCACATCTTTTAATAGGCAGTTTAGAACCTAATAGGACAGGGGTCGGCAGCATGTGGCTCCGGAGCTGGCCCTTTTACTGCCCTGTTGCGGCTCCACAGCAGAATCAGATTTGTAGGTAAAAATAAAATAATCCTCCTTTACAGTAAAATAAAGCTCTGCTGATCGTTCAACACAGTTTAACAGTAAATGGTCTTAAACACTGGAGTTAATGTAGAACTGCTAATTCACCCTTTAACCCTGAAGGTTGGAGCTCAGACTGCTGGTCAGCATAGCAACACAGACAACCGTCTCGCCTAGCTAGTAGCTAACGAAACGGCAAAAAGGGACATTTAAGACGAACATCTGGAGACGAATGGACTTATTTGTGTTTATAATCACTCCAGCTGGTTTCCTGATACGTTTAATCTGCAATGAGAAACTGTCAAACGCTAAAAAGCCGTGAAGGTGAAGTCAGATTCTCATTTGCCAGGTTCTCATTCCACTTTAAGTGGTGCAGCAGTTACATTCTGGCGCCTCAGGCACCATTTAAGGTGGAATGGGGAAAATGCGAGCAAAAAGCTGTGAATAAGACACTGACTTCAGCCTTGCAAAAAAACAAATGTTGAGAGACGTTTTACAAAAAACTGTTCTACTTTTGAGGAAAAGTTTCCTGCTGGAGATGTTAGAAAAGCAGCTATAGCTGAGCTAAAGCTTAAAGCAGAGCAAAGTAAGTCTGCGTTTTCTTTTATATTTTTTAGCCTAAACTAATACAATAGCACACACTGAGACATATTTACAGGCAATATAGTAAAACCTTACTTCAATAAAATGGATATAAAATGTTGAGGCTCCCAAGATGGTTTGATTTTTGTTGAAAGGACAATATGGCTCTTCTGACCATTTGGGATGCCGACCCCTGTAAATAGCACAAACTTTAAGAGTTCATAACTGAAACCCCGAAACAATTAAATTTAAGTTTTTGCTCAATTTTTTCATGTTATGACTGGACAGGCTCTAGTTGAGTTGGCATGGACTGACCAATAGGCAAAAATGCATCAGTGCATCTTGACGTATCTATCAGAAGGAGGCAACAACATCAATTTTGCAGTGTCAAAATCGATTACAAATTATATCAATATTTTTGAAAATGACATGCATCAGTTTTTTGAGGCATTAACTCATTGCCTAAAGAATCATCACTGAAATGAATCACTGTGAGGTCAGAGATTTACATTTCTGATATACACAGCAACATGTTAAAACATCACGATACCTCAAGACAGCGTCACAATACACAGTATGCATCACATCATGTTTATTTTTCTGAGAACTGATCCGTTGGAACAGACCAAAAAAGCCCCAGTTCAGTGTTTCCCACACAGCGCTGCACTAAATCCAGTTAAACAGGGCTAATTATGCTCTCTTTGTAAGGAAACATGCAGTCGGTCAGGGTTCTCTAACCCTTTAAGTGTCTGTTTGTGCTGTTTGGCTCTTCATTGTAAATCGTGATTATTCAGTGCATTGTTGTTGCATTGACTTTGATATATAGGGAAGCCGAAAATTCAAAGATTTTTATTCTGTTTTTGTTACAAACTACCACTTTGAAAACACATGAATACGGACATAAGTCACACATCACTAGTGCTTTATTGTTAAACACAACAATAATAAGCTCTTACTGATCCAAACTGCACTCTAAGCTTGTGCAGTCACTCAGAAAAGAGCACATCCAGCAATGAAAGAAGTCTCATGCGTATTTTATGCAGTAATAGACAACACAGTCACAGTATGTGACATAATTTATAGAAATAACTCTAAGTATCTTTATATTGGCCGTCCCCACACACACGCTCTGTTACCATCACTCATTTTCACACATGATCATATGGTCATATGCAAAAGTCTGAACACCTTTGGTCAAATGATGTTTTTTAGGTCAAAACAACTTAAATATGGCATTTTTTTTCCTGCAAATTTTAGTGCACGATTTCTAACATATCGGAAAAACATGAAACATTCATTATACTAATGATTGTGCATTGAAATGTGCAGAGGTTGTGTTAACTTATTTTCATTTAGAACATAAACAAAACGTCAAGTAACCAAGTGTGCCTAAACTTTTGAATATGTTTGCTTGCTGTTCAGTCTCAGCTCAGAAATGCTCCTGTTTCCTGCGTTTAGCACACCTGATTCACCTCATGAAGGGCTTGATGGTTATCTGATGATATGTGGATGAGTGCTAACACTAAACTGCGCTCTTCGGGGTGGTCCCGGACAGGGATTTGGAAACATTTGCTCTAGATCTCTATCCGAAAGGGCAGACTGGAAGCTGGCAGTAAAGCATGATTTGCCCCTGGTTCCAAGCCTCTGATGTTGGGCTATCTGAGCTGTTCTTTGTCAGAAGCTGAAGTGTCTTTTATTGTCTCCATGTATTCAGATTGGAAAATCTGCCCACCTGTTTACAAACGTTTACAAACATGATTAAATACCCCTTACTTAATGGGCCAGCGACAGATCCTCACAGGTGTGTGTGTGTGTGTGTGTGTGTGTGTGTGAGAGAGAGAGAGAGAGAGAGAGAGAGAGAGAGTAGGGTATAATGCGTGTCACCTTTTCAAACCGCCATTGAACCATTATGCTGTCAAGCTCCTTAGCCGTCCTGTGTGTTTCTAAAACAGGCAGTAAAAGCTCCCCTCCAGTGTTTTCCATGACTAAACCATCTGCTGAAGTTTAGGAAACTTTCAGAGGTTGGACGATTTGACAAAATCTCATCACTATCACAATAAATTACATCACAATATGTTTTCCTGAGCACATCACAGATATCGTCAGTACTCCTGAAACACTAGCGGCATGCTTCGTAGAAAGTAGAGATTTAGACCAGTTGTAGAGAATCTGTAAACAAACGGCAGATCGTAAAACCTTAATAAAGTAATAAATAAAGACATGGAATATGATTCCTTTTACATGTTAAGGTTCAACTGACAAAAATACATGTTTAGCGTTATTTTATATATGGCTGCAGTTCTGTGGAACTTCAAATTTATTTTAAACAGATACAAGCAGAGAGTTATTTTATATATGCTTTTAAAAAAGTGGATGATGAATAATTTGTGCATAATTTTAAGCAGTTTTTATTTATTGGTTTGGCTGAATAAAAAAATTTGCCTATGGCTTTATTGTGTCTATCTGTGTATCTATGTAGCTCTCTATACAGCTAGCTATACATCTATACATCTAATCTGTCTATCTGTCTGTCTATCTCTCTATCTATCTATACAGCTATCGAGCTATCTGTACAGCTATCTATCTTTACAGCTATCTATCTGTCTATCTGTCTATCTATCTATCTATCACATTCAAATTTAAACTGTAGAGCAACTACCTTATTATGTCATTTTTTTAATGAAGTGTTTGATGTTTTATTCTTATTACACTAAAAATTTAAATATGCGTGTTTCTGCAACTGCGACTTTAAAGTCTTTTTCACTGTTTTTAGTATAAATGGATATCAAACTGAGCAGTTATATTAGCTCTGGCAGACGGTTGTTTTAGAAGTGTGCTTCCAAATACTTCTATAAGTGATGAGCTGTACAGCAAACAGATGCAGAATATGAATACTGAATATGAACAGATGGTATTTACGTTGCTTTTGGTTTTCCCCACACTTTCGTCCTTGTTCTCTTTAGATTACTTATGTTTTCATCGAAAGTAGGTTTGTTTGGCTTTGGAAAAAACTTGAGTCATAGCTCAAACTTAAGCGTTGCAGACATATAAACATAGAATCAACATATAGAAAAAAATACATAAATGCCTGATTAGCAGCAGCATGTATTTAAACGTATTTTGAGGAAACGCTTATATAATGCAGTTTTAATGTGTTTCTAATTCAGTATCTTATTTTTATGCATTTGAAGATTGAAATCACAGGTGCAGGACAGAATTTTGGCTTCATAACGACATTAGCTCTGTACATTTAGCAACTATTTTGTATGTGAAAAATGTGACACTAATAAAATATTTTGGTAACATCAGGCTGCTTTAGTCAAATTGAATGTCTTTTCGCTCTAGAAAGTTTTTGACGCTTTTTGAAATAAGCCTTTTATAAATTCTTATAAAAGTTTATGTCAGTGGTCATGAAATTCCAGTAAAGTGTTTGTAGCTGCACCTATTATTTATTATTTCATTTATTTTGGCACTGCTGTTTTACTGGGGCATTGTGTCTGTTCCAACTTATCAAACCTAGAAAAACTCAAAAAACTATGTTGTAATATGTATTTCATACGTCTATAAGTATCACAGTACTACATTTTTACCATATCGGCGCTGTGAAAGACGTGCCTCGGCTCTAGACTCTTCTTTTATGTTTTACTGAGTTGTTTATGCACGCTGGTCATCAGTTAGCAGCCCTGAAAGAAAAGGTGTCAATTTCTGCTGATTATGAAACATCTGACGTAGCGTGTCTGTGTGCTTGTGTCTGTATGTGTGTGTAAATGTGTGTGTGTTTATAGTTACAGTGGCTGCTGGATAACTACGAGATAGCAGACGGTGTGAGTTTGGCGCGGTGTTCCCTCTATCACCACTACCTGCGCCACTGCCAAGAGCAGAAGCTGGACCCAGTCAACGCCGCCTCCTTCGGGAAGCTCATCCGCTCAGTCTTTATGGGACTGCGCACACGCCGCCTTGGCACCAGGTCAGTCCCACGTACACACACACACACACACAAACGTATTTCTATTTCCAAGACATCTAACACCACTATGTTCATTATACAGTACTATGAGACCCCCTTTCACTTAATTAAGTTCCAGTTGAAACGGCCATTAAGTACAATTTAATACACAGAAGCCTCAACAGCTCCATACAGTATCACATTTCTCATTATTTAATATTTCAACTCTTTCTCTAATTGCAGCTTACATTCTATTTAGGAGGCTTGGTTTCAGTTTCTGATAGAAATCTTCAGGGATAGTTTTCCACACCTCCAAAGTTTGGTGCATTTTCTACTTTTCACCATCCAAGACACATTCAGTGATGCTGGTGTGTGGACTCTGGGGTGGTCAGTCTGTTGTTTTGAGAACACCAGTAGCTTCTTGGTTTGATTTGCGGAAGTTATTCCTTTTTGGTCTGTTTCCTTATAAGAAGCCTAAAGTATTTAATATGTCCACTCTTTACTTTTATTCCAGCTTCTGTTTTTTTTCTGAGACTTGCTACTATTTTCTTTACAGAAATCTGAAATGATATTTTTCCTAAGATTAGTCTGCATTCTGCTTCTCACAATTCATGTGTGTGTATATATGTGTGTGTATGTATGTGTGTGTGTATATATATATATATATATATATATACCCAGAGAATGCCACAAAAACATTCCCCAGACTATAAGCTACGCACCGCTGCGGTCAGAAGAAGGAAGTGGTCATAATAATGTGACTGTGTGTGTGTGTGTGTGTGTGTGTGTGTGTGTGTATATATATATATATATATACACTGCTTCTTTCCTAATTTGCAGAAGATATATATAATCAGAACAAAACCTTATATCTCCAAATTGGTAACTTTACAGGAGAAGGAAAAAACCTTCTTTATTTTCAGTGTAAGTCAGTGGAACCAGACCTTTTTCCAAGCCATTTATCATGAAATATACCCAGTGTAAAGGGCAACAGGCATTTTCAGATTATGGCAAATAATGAAAAACAACAAAAATGGAGAGGTTTTGTCCTGACAACAGTGATTTATGTATAACATATATGTACACTGCAAAAGGAATAACTTGTACTTAATGGCTGTTTTGACTGGACATTAAATAAATGAAAAGTTTCTGTATTTTGCAAAGTGCTGTATACGTTGTGAATAGACACACAAGTAAGGCTGTTAAAGTTGTACTCATTGTTTGTGCATGTGTGTATCAGAGGGAACTCAAAGTACCATTACTATGGCATCCGCGTGAAGCCTGACTCTCCTCTGAGCCGACTGCAGGACGACAGTCAGTACATGGCCATGAGACAGCAGCCTGTCCACCAGAAACAGAGGTGAGTGCTTGTTTGTGTGTCTCTTTCTAACCACCGTTCGCTCCCTGCCAAGCTTTGATCCCTTTGATGTTCATTAATTGTATTTGTGCCTAAATGAGCCATAGACTGGCAGAAATGATGCAGAAGTACCATCATAGTGTCTTCTGTCTCTGTGATAAATGCCATAAACGAGCCCCCCTCCCCCCCAGTCTGGCCTGTCTCTGTATCCCGTCCCGATGGTCCCCTGGTTAGTGGCCCTATAGAGTGAGTAGTGAGCCCCTGCCCTAGCATTGTGTTCTGCTATCCCCTCTGGTCAGGTTTAAACCCCTGCAGAAAGTGAGCATGATGGGTGACGGAATCTCCGGCGGCTCTCAGCACTCCAGTGGCACGCCAGAGCAAAGTGTGGCCGCGCAGAGCCAGCACCACCAGCAGTTCATAGGTAATAAATACTATAGCACTTACTACCACAAGCCGGACATAGGTTATAAATACTGTAGAACCTAATACCACCAGAAATATATCTGTAATAAATACTCCAGAACACCATTCCACCAGTCATTCATATGTGATAAACACTACAGCATACAATACCATCAGTAATACATAGATAATAAGCACTACGGCATGCAATGCCATCAGTAATACATGGGTAATAACACTACTGCATGCCATACCACCAGTAATACATCTGTAATAAACACTCCAGAACGCCATTCCACCAGTCAGACAAATGTAATAAACACTACAGCATACCATACCATCAGTAATACATAGATAATAAGCACTACGGCATGCAATACCAGTCATACATGTGCAATAAACATTACAACACTTGATTCTACCAGAACTTCATAGGTAATAAACACTGTAGAACCCAATACCACTAGTAATACATAAATAATGAACATTACAGCACTCAATACCGCCAGTAATATATAGGTAATAAACAATAAAGTATGGCATGCTACCTTCACAACATGAAGTCCTAAGTTTTAAGATGGAAAATTTAATGTAGTAACTCAGATCATGTGAACAGCCTATAGATAAATTGGACCCTCCATGTGTTGTGACATCACAACCACAATTAACTGGCTGTCTGGAACACTATATTCAGGGGTCAGGCCTCAGAAAAAGTGGATACTCTGATTTCTTGGCAAAAAACAGGCCTGAACCTTATAGACAGTAATTTCGATTTACTTTGCAAAAAAAAAAACTAAATTAGACATTTTCCCCAAATCATATTTCCCTAGATCCTGCTATAATTAGTCACTCACAGTCTAACAATATGTTGAGCCTCTAGTGGTACATGTATGTATGTATGTATATATGTTTGTTTATTTGCAGACATGTCTCATGTCCTGCCCCCGTTTCCCTCTCTGGACCTGGGCTCCTGCCCACTGCCTGAGCGCATCACCATGAATGATGTGAAAAAGCTACAGAGCATCTACAGGGACCACTGTGAGGTACTGTTCTCTCCTTCTCAATCTATTCTGCACTCTCGTTCTCTTGTTCACACCTAATGTCATGGCTGTCTCCACCCAGACCTGCCTGAGGCTGCTCAGAATGCTGTACAGGACATGTTTTAACTTAATGCTTAAAGAGGAATTCCACTGATTTCTCAAACGTTCTGCGTAATACCATTCTAGTAAAAGGCTACAAAATACTCTGTTACACAACAGTGAATAAAAACCTATAAATAACATTTTTTTTAATGAACGGATTATACACGTACTATGGGAACAATGTAAAGTTCTTACATATTTTAAAGGCCTTTTTTCTTATTTTATTCTTCTCTTTTTTGTGTAGCTTTATGAACACGTCCATTTAAAACCACTCTTTATCCATTAGTATCAAACAGGCTGTTTTTTTTCTGTGCCTTCAAGGCTGATATATATGTTGAATACCTCTGTTCTGATTGGTTGTTTTGTGTTGTGCCTCTTTCTAAAAGCAGTCCAGCAGAAAGGACCAGGCTAGACAGCTGTAGGATGGATAGGTGGATATTTAAAATGTGCAAATTGGGTTTTTGTGACATCACAAAAACAGCAAATTCAGTTTAAGTCGATTTTTCAGCTTAGTTTCCATATATGGACAGGCGAGCATCTTGAAAACCACTTTCAAACATTTACAAACTATGAATCAGTCTCAAAAAAGTAAAGAAAGGTGTTTTTTTCACAATATAGGCCCTTTTAAAATGTGCAGTGAAGATGGGCGTTTTAAAAATGACTGATGGCTTCATGTCTCTCATGGGAAAACTGTGGGAAACACATTCATACAAATCTAAAATGTTCCTGTATGCTTGGTTGCACATAGTCATTCATACATCGATACACCAGTAATTTTCAACATTTTTATTATATAGTAAAACATGATTATAGCAATTATATATTACATTATGATGTAGCAAGCATTAAGGCTGGGAAATAGATGTGACAGTGATGTAAACAAACGATATTCGGGACATAAAGTTTTCACCTTGGGCCAGTTTTTGAAAAAAAATGGAAAAAAAAGTCAGTCTAGAATTATATTAGAACACGTAGACGGGCTGACCAGCCTGCGAGCGCAGTGCCCGGTCGCCTCAGTCGCACACCTGCCGAATGCGCAGCGGCCAGAGTTTGGCCGGGCCGCGTATTTGGCCGTGTTTGGTGCAGTTTCTCCGAGAGGGCCAGTTTGATGGTCTCGGGCCGTCCCTCCCCTCGCTCTCTCTGTTCAGCTCACACCTTTTGTTCCAAAGCTCCTTTCATCCCTCTCTCAGTGCCTTTCCAGTCATGCCAATTAACCTTTCAGCCAGCGAGAGAGACACACATGCACCGCCGCTCAGGCCACTCGTCTCCTGCCTTTGTCTGTCACCACTTTTTCTCTTGTCAATCAAAGAAAGAGCCTTCTTCTTTCCTTTTCTTTTTTTTTTTTCGCATGTCTCTTTTTCTAGACTTACGACAGGCATAGAGACGGATACCTTGTCTGTCACATTGTTCGGAAACTTTCGATTTCTTTGTCATCTCGGAGGTTTTAAAGGCCTGCTTTCACTCCTGTCTGTCCTGTTTGTGGAAAGACATACGTAAATAGAAAAAAGGAGTGAAACTAAAACTACTCTTCATACTCTTCACTCTGTTTTCTCACAAATCTTGTCATTTTACAACCATTCCCTGTTTTTTCCTGAGCTGAAAAGATGAAGGTAGGAAAAAAAAACACTTGTTTGTCAAGCAGGGGAATTTTCCCTTTTTTTTTTTTTTGTTTTTGGAGTGCAGTGTTTGAACTGTTGCTGCGGCAACGGTAAACATGGTTGCCATGGCAACCTGGTAAGGAAGCCAAAACATGTCGCGTGATTGGTGGAGGGTGGGTGGGGGGGGGGTGCACTATAGGGCTGTGTAACTGGATATAGGAGCAAGTGTCCAACCGCAGGAGAATCTCTGACGCGAGTGTGAACCATAGCAAATAGAGAACTCACTGTTGGAGAAGACGTTCGCCAGGAATCCCCCACATTCAGTTATTCATCTTAAGACGCTCAGTGATTACTATGAAAGTGATGTGTAACTTGCGTAGCTCTTAAAATGAGTAACTGACCCATATACAAGTTCTAAGGGTTTAAAGGGGAATCCCACCGATTTTTAACATTTTCTGTGTACGTAGAGATGTAAACAAAGTCGTTCAGATTGGTTTGATGTGAAATGGTTTGGGTTTCTTTACAGCTTTACTGTGGTGGTGATAGGAACCAGGGGTCATCATGTCTGCAGTGCAAATATAGGCGTTACTGTACAAAACCATACAACCTATACAAAACCAAGCGTGTATCTCTCTGTAGATTAAAAACACGTTTCAGGCCAAAACTATAAATGATGCCCTGTGTATGACTAGACACTTTGTATGGTGTCTCTCAGATTCTCTTTCTACAATTTGAAGATAATTTTTATCCACACTAAGCTTGGTTGCACAGCTATGACTCATATTAAGGTCTTAAAATTATTCCTTTACATACATACAACCTTCTTTGTGGCTTTGTTTGTTGATCCTTATTGTTTGGTTGCTGTGTGGGGTTCGCTAGTGGTCAGCACTGCTGTTGTAGGCCATCACAAGGACAGCTATGTTGTGATTATTGAGGAAATAGAGATGGGAAATAGCTCAGCAGAGGTGGAAACAAAACTTGCTTACTCAGTCAGTCATGTGTACGTACACGCTCACTCATACATGCTGCAACAACTCACTGCTGAAGCCAGTGAAACTGATTTCAAAGCAAGATATGGCTTTAATGTAGAGCAGCTGTTTGAGCTCCACAGTTACTGAATGTGTGATGCTAGTGTGGATAAATTGTATTTACCTTGCACACTTTGAGTAAAGCAGTTCAAAGAGACACTTACAATAATTTAATTACATATTTGTAATTAGTAATCAGTGAAAAAGTCAGCTTTCAGTGTTAGTAACTCTGCTCTCTCTCTCTCAGGCTACTCTGGATGTGGTGATGAATCTGCAGTTCCACCTCATAGAGAAGCTGTGGCAGACTTTCTGGTATTCAACAGCGCCATCTAGTGACGGCACCACCTCCATCGTCCCCAACAGGTCAGACGCTGCCACAGTATGCTGGCAATGTGGCACTACAAAAACATTGAATTCAGTTGTTTAAGCGTATAGTTTGTTTTATAGGCATATTAGATTTGTGTTTATTGTACATGTGCCGAAACCACCCCCCCCAAAAAAAAAAGTTATTCTATTATTTTATTATTATATTATTATATTATTTTATTATTTACGTCTAGATTTTATCTGCAGCACTGTTTACAGTGTGGTAACTGATGGATGTATTTAACACAGGTCTTATACAAATTATAAACTATAGTGTCTTATGCACAGTATAGAATCCTATATTGTCCAGACTACGGTACTGTGTGCCAGTTGTTTCACTGATCATTTGGCTGTTCACAAACTAGTAGTCGAATCCCTTCCTTAGGCAGGTAGTTTTGTCCTATGTATACCAATATGCCACGAAATAAGTGCAGATAAAGCAACGTACAAGCAGCGTAAACCACAGTAACCTTAGTCCATTTAGCTGAAAGGCTGAGCCAGGGACATTGTAGTCACAAAAGAAAGGAGCTTTTTAGTGCCTTGGTCACCTCCCGCTGTCTAGTATGTATTCATCTGAAGTAGTCCACTTTGGACTGGCTGGTCTTTTGGGGTTAGCCTTAGCCCAGCATGGACACCAGAGCACTGCCGTATTATCTCGTAACGCCCGAGGAGCCGCCTGACTCATTCAGCTGCGTCAGACAGCCCTGCAGTCTCGGGGGCTTTCTGGGAATAACTGCAATATTTTCTAGATTCCTGCAGTGTCTGATGATCAGAGGGGGTGAGCATGTGGGATGCACCTATGAGTCAAATGACTTGACAAAATTTGACGAAGCTGAAGTCGGTTTCTTATTCGAATATCCTGCTCCACCTTAAATGGTGTAGCAGTTACATTCAGGCTCATGTACAAGTACCTAAATGTAACTCCAGCTCCATTTAAGGTGGAATGGAAAAGTCCAACAGAAAAGCTGATGAATAATATATATAATATAATAATAATATAATATGTATAAATAGATTATATTATATTATAATATTATTATAATATATATAATATAATAATATATAAGATATTCAGACATGAAACAACATTTAGCACCATTTCTGCTGAGCCTGCCGCGCTAGTGTTTCAAAGCAATGTTGATATAAGTGTCTGTATGTTTAGTTCGGTTTTACTATTTTGCACTGTAAAAATATTTTGAACTTTGGTTGTTCAAAATAATTTCTGTATGAAGTCACTGTTAGGTTTACTTAAGCATCTAAAGTCGTTTAAGGGCGTCCCTGGTCAAATTACATGTGGATGTCCTAAGTGAAAAAATAAGCTAAAACACAATTCTGCACATTTTAATGCACAATTACTGTTTATTTACTCAATTGAACATATCAGGGAAAATAATTCAGCATAAAACATTTAACTTAATATGTTAAACTTGGCCAATAAATAGAAATTGTTGTATAATATGCAGAAAACACCATATTTAAGTTTCTTCACTAGAGAGGACGTGTTAATCTTTGCATATATACTGTGATGTATAACACACCCATTAGAAATTATTAATTAAATATAAGTATACCATGATATCATGTTTTAGCCATACTGTCCACTGATAATATAAACTTACTTCAAGCCATGTTTTTACATGCTTGACTTTACCCTACAACCGGTCCAGTTTAGTATCTGAGCTGCAAATAAGCTGCTTCTTTTCTGTAACCGGTTATTTTTATGATTTAATGAACTGCAAATTAAAGAGCTGTGTTTTAAGGTTCTTTCTCTCTCTCTGATTCTCTGCAGTGATGAGGAAATCGAGGGGGTGATCCCCAGTGAGAAGCTGATTGCTCTGTGCAAGTTTGAGCCAGTGAAACAGTGGATGAGGAGCTGTGATCACATCCTGTACCAGGCGCTGGTGGAAATCCTCATCCCTGATGTTCTGCGGCCCGTTCCCAGTCAGTACTACACCGCAATACACTAGAAACTCCCTTATCTCTGTACTACATGCTAGTGCAACAGTTTAATCTCTGCTCAAAGCTCTCCTGTACTATCTGTACTCTGTATTCAATATGAAAATCTCTCATGTACTACTAGTAATTGTGTACTAACATGGCATAGACTGCAATATCCAATAGAATCAGCCAATATTTTCACAAATGTATTTTGTTTTGGTATTTTCATCAGTTCTTTTCACATTACTTTGTTAGAAAATGTTATACATCATGCTAAAGTTTAGGCTTTGCATGCTTTAATTCCTTTATGATTATTTTTTTCATGATTAATTTGTATTAGTATCAGTCTTTTATCAGTCAACACTGATAAATCTGTGTACCTTTAATATTGGATAGTTTTGTTTAATCTGCCAGACAATATGATGACTGGGTTGCTCACTGTACTGCATTATAATCTATATTCACAACTTTTGCATGTTAACTCTGAACTGTATGCTTTACAAATCTCCCCTTTAATCATTTTCATGTTTTCTCTTCTACAGGTACTCTCACCCAAGCCATCAGAAACTTCGCCAAGAGTCTGGAGGGCTGGCTAACCTCAGCCATGAGTAACTTCCCCCAGGAGATTGTGCGCACCAAGGTCATGCTTCTCTTCAAAAAGAGATACACCGGTCAGGCATAACATTATGACCAATCCTTGTTTCTACACTCATTGTCCATTTTATCAGCTCCACTTACTATATAGGTGCACTTTGTAGTTCTACAGTTACAGACTGTAGTCCATCTGTTTCTCTGCATACTTTGTTAGCCCCCTCTTACCCTGTTCTTCAGTGGTCAGGACCCCCATGGTACGAGTGGATCAGACACAGCAGTGCTGCTGGAGTTTTTAAACACTGTGTCCACTCACTGTCCACTCTATTAGACACTCCTACCTTGTCAGTCCACCCTGTAGATGTAAAGATGTAACAAAGTATGCAGAGAAACAGATGGACTACAGTCTGTAACTGTAGAACTACAAAGTGCACCTATATAGTAAGTGGAGCTGATAAAATGGACAATGAGTGTAGAAACAAGGAGGTGGTCAGAATGTTATGCCTGATCAGTGTATATAATGAATATTTAGTGTCCATCTGAATAAATAGTGGCAATAGCCTTGCTGCCCAGTACAGGCATAAGTAAATGAGTAGATGGGCAGGAATAACATTTAACATTAGCACCAACTGGCTAATAACACTTCACGACTAACAGCGTAGTGCTACATAGCTAAGCTTGAGTACACTGAAGCAGAGAGAGAGCTTAAGCAATAGCAGTGTTAGAGCTAAAATGCTAGTGTCAAATAATGTCCACTGAAAATGTGACCACTGACATAACAAACCATAAATAAAGTGATTGTTTTTGATAGATTCACACTTTTAATGTTAACTGGTTAAAGTAACTTTTATTAAGGACGTGAGCTTGTTATTGTATTACATTGTGTGGTTTCCTTATTGATTATTATGAGAGGCCTTAGTGCTGAGGGTTGATGACTTGATGAGGACTCAGTAAATATGGAGACATAGCTTTGTTCTGATACTTACTCTGTGTGTTATTGTGTGTTCAGGCTGCAGTAGTGAGTGCGTTCGCGCAGACTCTGCGCAGGTACACCTCCCTGAACCACCTGGCGCAGGCGGCTCGAGCTGTGCTGCAGAACACCTCCCAGATCAACCAGATGCTCAGTGACCTCAACCGCGTGGACTTCGCCAACGTGCAGGTTTGACTTCTTTTACACACCGTAGACTTTAGTCTAAGGCTAACGTGCAGGTCTGCATCTCACTACAAACTACAGGCCTCAGCTTGGTGCTAACATGCAGGCCTGTGTCTTAGAAAGCAGTACAGATCTTAGCATAGCGCTAGCATCCAGGTCTGTGTTCCAGTGTGCATTACAGGCCTTAGTGCTGATATGCAGGTCTGCCTTTCACTACCGGCCTTGGTCTAGCGCTAACATGAGGTCTGTGTCCCAATATGCACTATTGGCATATATTAGCCAAGCGCTAATATACCGATTTGCATCTCACTACAGGTCTTAGCATAGCGCTTACATTCAGGTCTGCGTCCCAGTACACAATACAGGCCTTAGCCTAGGGATGATATACAGATTAGTGTCTCACTACAGGTCTTAGCATAGCAGTTACATCCAGGTCTGTGTCCCAGTGTGCACTAGTGGCCTTTGTCAAACACTAATATACAGATTAGTATTTCACTACAGGTCTTAGCACAGTGCTAACATGTTGGTCAGTGTCCCAGTGTGCATTACTGGCCTTAGCCAAGCACTAATATACAGATTTGCATCTCACTACAGGTCTTAGCTTAGTGCTAACATCCAGGTCTGTGTCTCTGTATGCACTACAGGCCTTAGTGCTGATATGCAGGTCTGCCTTTCACAACCGGCCTTAGCCCAGCGCTAACATGAGGTCTGTGTCCCAATATGCACTACTGGCCTTGGCCAAGCACTAATTTACAGATGCGCATCTCAATACAGGCCTTAGCCCAGCGCTAACATGTAAGTCCCAGTGTGCATTACAGGCCTTTGCCTAGTGCTGATATACAGGAAAGTCTCTCAGTACTCACTACAGGTCTTAGCTTAATGCTACTGTCTTTTCATATTTAACACATTCAAGATCTAAATGTGGGCTGGAGGTTAGGGAACCAGCCTTGTGACCAGAAGGTCGCCGGTTCATTCCCCAGAGCCAACAGTACGTGACTGAAATGCCCTTGAGCAAGGCACCTAACCCCCAACTTCTCCCTGGGTGCCGTGGATAGGGCTGCCCACCGCTCCGGGCAAGTGTGCTCACTGCCCCCTAGTGTGTGTGTGTTCACTAGTGTGTATGTGGTGTTTCACTGCACG
Source organism: Colossoma macropomum (assembly GCF_904425465.1). Lineage (NCBI taxonomy): Eukaryota > Metazoa > Chordata > Actinopteri > Characiformes > Serrasalmidae > Colossoma > Colossoma macropomum. Next base: position 40,067,718 of record NW_023494793.1, read on the forward strand.
GATGGGAGGTCTAATTCCGATGTGTTCAGACACAGTTGGCTAAAAGTTCAGTTCATATTCATCTAAATAGTGGTATCAGTAAAAACAAAAAGTGGTCCAAACTGGTCAGTCACATCAATAAGACTTTTAAGTTTCAGGTTGGCAGTCCTAACTAGAGGGGATCAATAGGAGATCTGTTCTTTATTTAATCATTTTCTATTATATTTGATCATAATATTTTGTTTGCATGCCATTTTGTTCATTAATTCCATAAAGTGACGTTGAGAAAGGCACTATATCAATAAAATTAAATTATTTTTGATTATTTAGATTTTTAAATTTCTGTTTTGTCTTCACACTGACCGTCCTCCTGTGTGTGTGTGTGTGTGTGTTCTCCAGGAGCAGGCCTCGTGGGTGTGTCAGTGTGATGAGAGCGTAGTTCAGCGTCTGGAGCAGGACTTTAAAGTGACCCTGCAGCAGCAGAGCTCTCTGGATCAGTGGGCTGCCTGGCTGGACAATGTGGTGAGCCAGGTCCTGAAGCCACACGAGGGCAGCCCCAGCTTCCCCAGAGCCGCGCGCCAGTTTCTCCTCAAGTGGTCCTTCTACAGGTACGCCATCTTAACGCATGGTCAGCAGTCGGGCCGGAACGCTGGTCGTGAAAGTTTAACTCCACAAATAACTTTCTGTGTGAATCTGAAAAAGGGAGAGCCTAAGTCAACTATGTAGTGAGATCTAGGAGTTACTTTACGCTCAAGTGCTTTTGAAAAGCTCCATGGTGTTAAATGCTGGTGGTGTTTTGTTGTTGTTATGTGTAACGCTGATGCGTCCTCCGTAGCTCCATGGTGATCAGAGACCTGACACTGCGCAGTGCTGCCAGTTTCGGCTCCTTCCACCTGATCCGGCTGCTGTATGACGAGTACATGTTTTACCTGGTGGAGCACCGCGTCGCCCAGGCAACCGGGGAGACGCCCATCGCCGTCATGGGAGAGGTTTGTCTGAAGCTTTCACTTCGTTCTGTTTTAATCCTTTTTTGTTTTTGGTAGTTATTATGTGCTTATATGAATGTAATGTTGTCTTTTTGCATTTTAGTTCAGTGACCTCAGCTCAATGATGCCCCCACTGTTGGAGAAAGGTACAAACTCGCTTATTTCTTAAGTGGTGCTTAAGTCATTCGGAGTAGTTTGATGTGAAATAGGTCATCATAGAGAAACTTGCTGACAAAGATTTCTTTACAGTGGTGCTGATAGGAACCAGGGGTCACAGTGTTTGCAAAGCCACTATAGCCATTTTATTTACTATCTGAAATGGCTGCTGAATTCTGAGTTTATAATGATAATATAATGATAATCATAATGATAAATTAGTAGTAAACCTTTCTGTAGGGACTGTTTTTACTTACAACACCCTCCACCCATTCATCATGTATAGGTTTTAAAAGGTAGATTTGGGCTAAAGCAAGGTTGTCAAACTCAACCACTAATTATTAAAATATATTATAAATATATATTAAAAATCTCATCAAATCTGTGGACCAGAGGAAAAATCTTTTTATTTAATTTTTAATTTTATTAACCTGAACTGCCCACTGTTTATTCAAAATGCGCAAAAACCTCAGTAGTAAAATATCAGGGCTTGTAGTGGAGCTTGAAATTTAACATGAATACTCAAAATATTCAAAGTTTAAACGTCCCGAGTAGCTCAGTCTTTAAAACCTACCCATCTGCTTGAACTAGACGACTATCATCCTTTCTTTGCTGCAAGTTCATTAAGACTCGGGCTCAGTTTCTGAGCTGACGTTAAGTGTTTATGTTGGTTGAAATGCAGCTGGTGTGTGGAATTGTGTAGAATTGAGGTGTAACCGCCATCCGATAGACTACAAACACTAAGAATGTTCTTAAAATGCAGTACTTGGGGAAAAAAAAAACATAAGAAATTCTCAAATATTCCCTTAAGATATCTTAATTATTTTCTTAAGATGGAAGAAAATCTTAATTGTTTTATGTACTCTACGTTACATTTGACCATGTACCATAAATGATGGAGATACATTTTGAATTAGTGTTCACTGTCTTTGCGTTATTTCATTTACTCTGCTCAGAGGAGCAAAATGGAGGAAAAATATCAAACCAAGCGTTTAAACAGTTTTAGCAAATAAGAATTAGAGGTGATGGTGGAGGAAATAGCCATCAGGAAAAAATCCTCCTTGGAAAATATGATGATTGTGGGGTGATGGACGAGGAGGGCAGGAGTGGCAGAGGCAGCATCCGTGATGAATTTAGATGCTCACCTCGTCAACACTTACCCCCTAGAACAAGTCTGAGTCTGTCATAAGGTTAAGAAAATGTTTAAGAACATAATATTTTCATGAATACCACTAGTTCTTAGAATTATTCTTAAGAAAACAGTTCAGAAAAGAAAATAATTCTTAAGAATGAAGTTACCCCCCCATCCGGTGGGCCCAAAGAATTTCTCAGTCAGTTTGTATTGAGGTCCCTGTAGTTACTGAATAATAAGGCTTAGTGTGTAATAAGCCTGAGATTTTAAGGGATTAAGAAAAAAAAACGCATTTAATTTTTTTTCATTCGTGATTCCAGCCCCAGGTTCCCATCATTACCACTGTGAACAATACTAAGGTTTCTCTAGAACAGACCATTTCAAACCAAACCACTCTGAATGACTGTTTACATCCTGACCATTTCATTATGCAGAACGTTTTGAAGAACCGTGGTCAACAACACAGTTTTGCACCACTATTGAGGACTCAGTATAAACCTTCACCCCTGTGTTTAAGACTGAGAAGCTCCACAAAAATGGACCCTTTTTTTAACCTCCTCTCTCTTCTTTCCCTCAGATGCCTCATTCTCTGAGGATATCGGTGACCTCGGCAGCGACGGTGACGTATCTCGGGGAACGTGTGAGCCTGCAATAAAGAGCGAGAGAATCGAGATCAACCACTCGCTGCAGGAGATCTGAGAGCCGCCCACCAAGACTGACCACTGCTCTGCCTGCACGGGCTCTGCTGTACCTGTGCAAGTGCGTGTGCGAGTGTCGGGTGGTGGGATTTTATCGATCGTCCTCAGATCCCACCGCCCTTGCTAGCGAGCTGCGTTTTAACACTGATTTTCGTTCCTAACGCGTACAGGAGTCTAGTTTTGTCCAGAGAGTTTATAGTAGTTAATCTGCTTGAGGGTCTGTTTGTTTCCTTTTGGGTCCTTGGTTTTCAGCCGTGCCTCTCCGAGCTCAGAGGGAGCTCAGCGCCGTGTTTAATGTGGGATCTCCGTGCCATAGTGTCCTTTTCAGTGCCTTAGATGAGAGCAGAAAACAGTCGCTGTATCCGGGCCGTGCCTGTACTCGCAGTATGAATGTATCGTCTGATGACCTCAGCTGTCTCCAGCACCTTCCCGCAGAGGCTGCAGGGCTGTCCTCCTGTAGCTACGGCTCCGTCCGCGCGTGCTCTGATATAATGCAAGCCCACTAACCCAAAGCAGCCTTGCGTGCTTCAGCCCCACCAGCACTGCAGACCTCTTGCCGCCATGGCAACCACATGGACGGCACATGTATGTCGCTGTTTCTTTCTAAGACGAAAAGAATTGTATATAAAAAGAATAGATAATTACAAATACGACACCCCTGGCCATATGAGATGAGCTGTTGATACCTCAACCACCGTTTCTATGCTAACTTTCTGTATTTCTGTAGTGTTGATTTGGTCCTGGAGGAGCCCCCCACCCCCCCCACGGCAACTGTACATAAACTTATTTAGAGGAGATCCTGTGAAAAGTTCTAATGGTGATTGAGCCAGTAGTGCTGTTCCTCACTCTACAGGCTCCAGGAGTCGTCAACTGGAGAAACTAGTGCTTCTAGTTGGCTTCGGTCCAGTTTTGCATGTTAGACTGAAATGTTCTGAAGCTTCTAAGGGGGATTTAAAGGGGCCGTTGGATCTTTGGTTGTGCTGAAAGTGACAGAATGTCTGTAAATGACTATTTGAAGTAACTGGAATGAGCCTGCGCTCGATGGTTTGTTTGCGTGTTTAAATGTTCATTTTCATTCACGATTTTACCAGAGATTTCCTTCAAATTTAAGATTTCAGACTTAAAACGTCGAAGCAGATCTTCCGTATGATGGGAATTAAAATGGAAAGATGTTACCAATGAATTAGTAACAAAAAAATGTGCTGCATTTGTTTTCACCCGTAAGTGTGGAATCTGTAAGTGCCCAGCTTTATCGTTTATGAGCTGGTTAAACTTTGATGGGGCTTTATTGTCTGTTTTTAATCAAACTTTGTCATATGGTCTATGAATATTGTAGTTGATGGATTTCCAATGTTTTTGGACGCTATTAAGCTGAGAAAAGAAGCCCAGTGATGTCCGCTCGTCCTGGTTTTTCGCCACGGTTTTTCCCCCTGATTGTTTACAGAGATGCATTTCAGCGCTGGTGGATGTTTTTCTACATGATTTTATGGGAAGTGAGTTGGCTGATGTCTCTCTGGCCTCCCCTCCGCACTCCTCCTTTCTCTTTTCCATTGTTGGGGCGTTGGGAGGTTTCAGGCTGTTTGTTTTCTCGTGCCTGTTACAGTACTTTGCCTTTAGTGTGTTTGGGGAAGAGTATTCACTTTGTGTAACCTGGTAATATTTATTTATTTTTTTTTGGTAATGCTGTTTTAGATCTTCTGGCTACGGTTTATTTTTATGGGAGTAGATATGATTCTTCTCACAACTATATTGATACCTTATTTTTGTGTTTTTTTTGTTTTTTTCCTTGAAAATAAACTGTTCTTGACTTCTTTAATTAGACTAAGAACAGACTATAGTCTGTAACAAAACTGCTTACATCAATTGTATTTTGTACTGGTATAAAACGTGTAATAAATTGGTGTAAACCACTTATTGATCCATTGATTTTGATTTCTCAGCACGGTGAGCCGCTCAGGATTCCATCTGCTACTGCGATTCGGTCATTACAAAGTCTTTAATAATTAATTTTATCTTATACTCACATGAACAAGACCACTTCTTTTTTTCATAGTAACATCATTCAAGAACCCTTACATGTTTAAACTGGAATCACAAATTTTCACCAGAGGAAGAAAAATCTTACATCCAGTTTCCAAATCGAGCTGGCAAAGGTACACAGTACGCATTGCACACAAGAACGAACGAACAGACAGTACAAATAAAAGAGCACTCAGAGGGGAGAGGACAGGCATGTATAGTGAGCCGTTTGTACAGCGAAGCGCTGAAAGATTAAAACAAGGCCAGGTCTAATACGCCACTATTATATTGGTCCTTATCAGCAGCAAGGACAGCACAGCCAATTGGATTTCCAGTGTCTATTCCTCACAGCAATGCAACATGGGTAAAGTCCAGGTCCCAGGCACGTCACTCCAGCTGTCCGTCCGGTCCCCGATGGCAGGACCTGGCCAAGTCTGATAAAAGTGCAAACTCTGTGCCTCGGTTAAATAACCAGGCGCGATCTCTCACAACGAGCAGCCGGCCATGTACTTCCCTGAGAAAACAGAACAGCGTAGTTCATTTAATTCATACTGGAACCACATGTTCAAATACAAACCCACAGCAGTAGAACTGAGTCTAATTACTGTAAAGGGTGTAATTCATTTAATTCATACTGGAACCACATGTTCATGTTCGAATATAAAACCAAACTAGAGTCCCAAAAGCTTCACATGCTGAAAACTGTATATAATCATACTGTAAATTATGATCTGGTCACTCATCCCACATTTTCTGTCATTTTTATTGTCCATTTTTTGCCAAAGTTTGCAGTTTTATGTCCCTAAAACAGTCATAATTAATTTTTTTTGTCTTTTTTCATTATTAAAATATAATATTAGTATAATTTTTGTTACATATTATAATTTTATTATTATGACATAAATGTAACTTAAGCCGGCAGCATTCTTCAAACCATGAAAACTAAATGAAATCTAAGTTCTGCCAAACATGTGAATATACTTATAAAGAACTCTGACACAGGCAACCATGTGACACCATGAGGACCAATCACAGTCAGGGGGAGGTCTCAGAACAGGCAGTACAGTGATTAGGAGCTCTGTTCTACGGCAGGTCAGAGAGGCCATGAGCTGTTGCTGTAGTTTTCTGGATTGTTCTTGAGATAAGAAGATAATTAACTCACTATCTCAAGATAACTTTGTTGTCCTGAGATCACAAGATAATTAACTTGCTATTTCAAGATACTAATTTTGTTGTCTTGAGATAACAAGATAAGCAACTCATTATTTCAAGAAAACAATTTTGTTAACTTGAGATCACAAGATAATTAACTTGTTACATTAAGATAATTTTGTTGCCTTCAGATAACAAGATAAGCAACTAATTATTTCAAGATAATTTTGAGATCACAAGATATTTAAGTTGTTATCTTGAGATAAGTAACTTGTTATTTCAAGATAATTAACTCTTTATCCCAAAATAACAATCCAGAAAATAATAACTACCTCGAGGCCAGTCTGGACTTCCATACTGTTCAGCAAGTGATGCACCCGACTCAGCTTAGCGTGTCGTTTAGGCCAAAAACATGACTGAGCCTTTGAGACTGATATGTAAATGACTGGGCGGTTCTGATTGGCTGATTCATAACTTAAGTTAAAAACAGGATATTTTTCTGCGTATTTTCACATATGGGCTGTACAGACTGGGGAGTGAACAGTATTTTTGGCAATGTTTACATCCAAAGAAAATGTAATTTTCCGTGATTTGGCCCTTTAAGGCTGACTGCAGTTACATTTTCCAGTTAATTAAAGTCTATTTTTTTATCATTTTCTCCTTGATTCTTAAAAACACCCTTCACTCCTCTTAATCTGGGACAGATAAAGTCTCTCTCACCTGTGGCGAACCTCTTCTTCACCAGGGACATTCTGTAACGGCTGCCCACCAGCTCAACGTCCATCCCCGAGAGGGACGCTCCCGAACCCACGAACTGCACGGCCAGGCTGGGAGGGGGGCCGCGGGGAACCTCCAGGCACTGCCAGCTGGCACACAGCGTGCCCGAACCTGATACACAAACACAAAATCACTCCACTGACCTCTTTAGGGGTCTGTATGTAGGTCCAGACTTCAGTTCCTCTCAGAACTTACACATCAACACTGTGCAGCGTTTTTAACATCCTTTGAAAGCGCCAGCTGCACTTTACACTGTGTGAGCATTTCAGGAGAAATGGACCAAAATGACCACTAAAAAATGTTTCACTCCAAAATGACAAAAAATGTATTTTGTTACAGGTCGATTACAAACATCCCCGAAGCATTCGAGCATCCTAATAATAAACATTTTTATTTATTCCCATGTTTCTATCATGATAGGATGTCATTAGCATTTCACAAATATAGACTGTTTACACTCTACAGGTAGTTCTGTCCATAAGCCACTCAAAGCATCATTGGGCGCAGGAATAAGGAGGATACTGGGTCATAATTCTTAAGGATTAACTGAGTAATAAAGTCTAGGTTTAGAATTGAATGTTCAAGTTCAGAAATACACGTAAATGTTCCCGATCAACGGCTCTGAAACGGAATAGGAATAAATAAGATCCTGTGTGGCTCCTGGTACTCGAGCACATCCATTAGACGCAGTAGAATCTGATTCATGCTGTGATGGAGGGATGTCAGAGTCAGCCACAGCAAGTGGGTGTCAAACATTAGCAGAGAGAATTGATTGACCAGGGTCGCCTGATTTCCTGTTTATTCCAGAAAAGCTCTCTGCTCCTCTAATGTGGAGGTTTTTCTCAGCCTCAGCTCCCACTCCAGGCTTTCCTATGCTAACGCTGCCTTTCAGCTTCAGCCTTCCACACCGACACTGGACTGTTTATAGAGAAAAGGAGGAGGTCAGCATGAAGGTCATGCACATTTTTTTCGTTTTTGTCTTGTTTGGGAAGAAAGTGTGTGGGTGATTTCGGAGAGCCAGAAGTCTCCAGCAAAGTTAGAAATGGATTCATACTCATTTATATTTAATATAAAGTAATAAGTCATCTGAATCGGCCCACATGAATCATTTCTAAAGCAGTTCTGCGCCGTCAACCAAGTTAGAGTCTGAGTGTTCATCCACTTATTTAAGACAGTATATATATATATATATATATATGTGTATGTCTGAATGTGTGTGTGTGTATATACATACACACACACACACACATATATATATATATATACACACACACACACACACACACACACACACACACACATTCAGCCATACCTATGGATATATTTATATCTATATATCTTATATGTCGCTGCTGTTGGAAGAAAACCTTGTTTTTCAGTTTAATAATTTGAAAATGCCTGTTGTCCTTTACATTGTGTGTAAATTTCATGATGAATGGACCAAAAGAAACGACCCAAAATGACTTGGAAAGAAAGTCTGGTTCCATTGACTTCCATTAAAAGTAAGGTATGTTTTTTCCTTCTCCTGTAAAGTTACCATTTTGGAGATAGAGTTTTTTATATATACCTTTTTCTATAAAGGCTACATAAACAAATAAATATAATTGTTTTCTATGTAGGCCCATTAAAATGAATAAATATATATTTAATATATGTTTAAGAAACTGACCAGATTTTCAGCCTGAAGGGGGTGGTAAGACCAGGAACATGAACTGGTAAGCTTTATGTTGCTGGAGTGAGGAGCAGAATCTGGACCTGCTGACGGTCATTTCAAGGTTTTATTTTTAAAAGCTGCTGAAATGAAGGTGTTAAACGGTGCTGCGTACGCGGCCAGGCTGGAGTTATGACTCCCCTGATATGATTCATCCTATTTCTCTTCAGCTCTCACTTGGTTTTGCTATGTGGACTCAGTCTGGTGTTCATTTAACTTACATTACATAATAATTTCAATGTTATTACACGATTTGCAATTAAGGTGAGTTACAGAATGCTTTGCCTTTGCGTTCAGGTTTGTGTCCGTCAACTATCAAATTCAAATCATGATAAAATTTCTCCTCTTCTACTAACGCAGATGTTCAGGGTGAAAATCTAAATTTTTAATGAGAAATTATGAATATGAATATGAAATGCTTTTGCAACCTCTGAAGGGTCAGTGGGAGCAGAACCTTTTTTTCTATTTTTTAGATGTGTTTTAATTTCATAAAGGATGATGGTGACTGATGATGACAACAAAATGAGTAAATACAGGCTACAAGAAGATAATACTATTATATGCACAAATGGTTTGGCATTCCAGACTGAATCCAAATAGCCGAACAAGGAGATCCAGCGGTTTTTCTCTGGTAGGTAAGGGGAGAGAGAAGAGTGGATGAGAGAGAAAAAGAGGTTGTGATGGAAACCTTTGCTGTGGTTGGTTGGGGAGAGGTTCGGCAGTTTCCATAGCAGTCTCCTCTCCTCAGCATTCCTGCAACAAACAAACAAGAGAAAACAAACAAAAACACATAAATAAAAGGGTCGGCACAGCAGCTCATCAGGCACATCATCCTGGCCACTCTCTCCCTTTCTTTCCAGACATCCCTCCCAATTACTGAATTCAGCTACAGCTTGTATGATCTCCATAGAAAAGCCCTGTCCAGAATGGGAACGCAGCTCTTGCGATTTGAAAACTGCACTTTCTTAAATTGCGATAACGATATAGAAACGATTTATCGTTCAGCCGTATCATGAAGACTACTGGTTTATTTATTTACAGCCATTAGGTACAAGTTATTTATTCTCATTAGATATTTCTGAGGAGAATAAACAGAGACAGAGGAATACGAGTGAAAGAAACAGGAGTTTCCAAAACTGGAGTTCAAAATTTGATTAAAAACTACAGAGAAAATGTGGCTCCTAACAACCACCTGGAAGACCTGGTAGACCCCAAAACTGCCCCCATCAGATAAACAGCATTTAAAGCTTTCATCTTTGAGAGAGAGGAGAAAATCAAGCTGCTTCAGATCTGAAAACATCCACAGGTGTTTCTGTCCATCCTTCCACTGTGAGAAGACGACTCAGCGCTGTGGGTCTGAAAGGATGCGTAGCTGTTCAAGAAGAACCTCACTGAGAAAAGGAGACGGACACATCAAACAAAGAAGCTGAACAATGGACTGACCACCCCAGAGTCCAGACCTCAACATCACTGAATGTGACTACTTGGATCGAGGTTGAGAAGCAGAAAATGCAAAACAAACTTCCAAGACTGAACTTTGGAGGTGGAGGTCTGCGTGGGACTGTTTTTTCAGTCCCGCTCCCGTCTGCAGGAATTAAACCACACAACGGTTATTTTTGGTGTTTTGCTGGGCAGCTGTGGCCGATGGACTGAAGGCTCCGCCATCTCTGTAATGTCTGATTCACACACGCTGCCTCTGTGTGGTGTGAGTGATGAGACATTCCTGTTTCCAGACAGACAAATGGTCACATCACTCTGCTCAACAAAAATATCATTTAGAAATGTACACAGTATATCTGTTTATCCTCGACAGCATTCTGACATCTGATTAGGCAAAAGTTTGAAGCCTGTAGACCAACCGATAAATCTGTTTGCAGCACAGAACGTTTAACTAGTATTTTGTCATGAATTACATAAAAACCGCCTTTAAGTTTGTATACAGTCCTCTGTTTAATTTTCCATTGATTTTCATGGCTTATTTCAGTGTATTTATCTGTGTGACGGCGCAGTGCGTGGAAAAAACCTGCGCTGGGTCTGTTCTCTTCAGTGCGGCGTCTGGGACTCCAAAATGACAAGCAAGGCTTCTCGTGTCGCTCACGCCGCGCAGGCGCAGTATGTGTGAGTCAGACCTTTGGGGAATCTGCGTGTTGTTCACGCGATCGTTTGCTCGAGAATGACTTTATTCATGTTAACTGTTTTACTGTTATATTGTTTATATATGATTCAGTGATCGTTCTGCTTTATTTAGGCTACTCATTATTTCTCTTCATGCGTGCTCCTGCCCGCTCCAGCCCGAATGGGTCTGATATCCTGCCCGCTACCGCAAATAACGCTGAAAATGAGTCCCGCGCCGCAAGATACTGTGGCGGGTCCTACGAGTCCCGCAGGAATTCGTGGTAGTGTAGACCTCTATTTGGAGGTGTGTCTGCAGATTTCTTTGAGAAACTGAAAGTGAGACTCCTGAAAAGAATGGAAGCTGGAAAAAAGGTAAAAAGTGACTCACTAAAAACTGAAAAAAAAACTGATATCATATTTAATTGTTGAGGCTTCTGTGTAATTCTCTGTTAAATATGTGTTTCTGCTTTTCTTTTCCTGTTGTCGAAAAATGTAAAACTTGTATTTAATGGCCGTTTTGACTGAAAACGAAAATAAATGACTGACTTTTGCACAATACTGTATACAGTCCTCATGAATGAACATGTCAAAACGCAAAAAAGGTGCAGAAGATAACTCTGGGTGAAATCACCTTCCGGACATTCTGAAGTAGAGGCTGTTACTGCAGCAAAGGAGGAACAAACGCCCTATTAATACCCTTCATTCCAGAAGATACGCTGGATAAGCAGGTGTCTGTAATCTATAGTGTCTCCCTCACGCTCAAACTCTTTAATCCTCATCAAGCGGCCTGAAAACGGTCAGAAAGATTGCTATAAGCCAATAAGATGAATCACTCAGTGATGTTCCACCCACCTGTTCCAAGAGATTTGATTGAAGAGAAGTACAAGCCCCACGTCTGCAGGACCGTGTGGGCTGGAATATTATTTTTTCGGTGATCTATGCTGGAATTATCTGAAAATAGCCTCACATCTTCCTCACTCTGACCTCTTCTCTCTACTTCCTCTCAATGTCTTCCCAACCCCCGATCATCATACTGTTTACATATAATTCACCCGCAGTCAATCATCCTCCTACACTCCTGCTCCCTCTTTCAATCTCTCACCATGATGCGGGTGGTTGGCACTGCAGGTCAGTGGCTGTATGGTCCAGCGGCAGCAGCACCTGCACGGCTGTGAGCTGGGTGGCGGGGGCGGTTGCCGGGCAACAGTGGTAGTCGAGGGAAACGCGAGTGACCGTCCCGCTGCGCTGGCACTCGGCCGACAGCAGCAGAGGAGCCCGAGCGGGGTCCTGCGACGACACCTGTGGGCAGGGGTCAGAATACACTGTGATGTTTTGTGATCTGTGTTTTATGTTATGCTTATTCATATTTGAAGTAAACATTTATTTATCCTTATATCAACTGTGCATTTTTAATAAGCAGAACTAAACATGAGGCAGGACAATCACATTAACATAATACATAACACAAAAGAACACAAGAAACCTCCCCACATTCAGTGAGCTAACAGTAACAGTGTAACAGTATAAGGCAATATATCCAGTATGTACATGTATATTCTTCAATTCATTAACCGTAAACCCATCAGGTAGACCACCACAGCCCTGTCCAGTGAGCTGTGATCTATTCTTTCCAAAGGAAGACTGAAAAGAAAGGGAGACCACATGTTCTAACTCTACATCATTTCCTCAAACCACTTATATTACCACTTATCACGAGTCCATTAACTGTATTATTCAGCCACCACATGAATAAAATGTGAATCAATGTCAATGTGAATCACTATTCATGACACACAATACACTCTAAATAAAGATGGTTCTTTAAGGGTTCTTCAGTAAAGAAAACTGTTCTATATAGAACCATGAACACTCAAAGAACCATGATAACCTTTTAATTATGCAAATGGTTCTTTAAGTGTTCAGGGTTCTATACAGAACAACTGTCTTAACTAAAGAACCCTTGAAAATCCATCTTTTTTAAAAGTGTACATTGTCACAAGTATTACTTTCCTCCACCCACTAGTGCACGGTGACATCATCAAAAAGCAGGAAGGCAGGGCAAAAGTTATTACATTTTATACAACAGTTAGTTCCGGCCACGCAAGCTGATTGGTTGAGCAGCGTTCTAACTGTGCTGTTTTTTCGCCATAACATCACGGTTTTTCATGAACACTATCACTCCGCTGAGACGCCGTTGCTAAGCAACGGCTTTGACAGCTGTAGGAGCCATTTGAACGTTTTTACTTCCTACTTTGCGCAAACTGAAAATGGACACTTTTAAGATCACATTTGACCGACAGCCAATTTGGTCAGACTCTGAAGATGAGACGACACTAAATTCCCAAACTGTCATCACCACTGAGCAGCTTTTCAGTCGGCAGCTGTGACAGAAGAACAGCTAAACAACCTGGAATCAGCCAGAAATGAACCCAACACCATTCGCCAAACTAAATGGGCTGTAAGATGCTTTACAGACTGGCTGGAACAAAACAACATTAATACTGATCTGAGAAAAACTGACAAAACTGAGCTGAACTTGATATTGTGGCAGTTTTATGGCTCAGTCTGATTTGGTCCGACTCTGAAGATCAGACTACATGTTTGGCGAATGGTATTGGGTTCATTTCTGGCTGATTCCAGGTTGTTTAGCTGTTCTGTAACAGCTGCCGACTGAAAAGCTGCTCAGTGGTGATGACAGTTTGGGAATTTAGTGTAAGGAGCCGGAGAACGAACTGCTGGCTGTGCAGCGAGTGGGCGGAGCTCGTTACTCTGGCGTAGCAACAAGCTGCTCGTTAAGGAACTACAATTTGCAGAAGGAACTGCGAACATTAAAGCATATTAAACGCCGCGTTCACGGCCCAGTTTATTAATTTATTACTTTATTTATTTGACTGTTGCATAAAAAGCAATAGAACACTCGAGGAGTTTGTTATCGCCAATAACATCACGGCTGTGATTTGGTCGCAGGCACGAGCCAAAGGCGAGTATTTCAGGTTGACGTTAAGAGGAGCCACTGAAGTACTTTAAGGTGGTTTTACCACTGAGAAAAGGAGACGGACACATCAAACAAAGAAGCAGAACAATAGACTGACCACCCCAGAGTCCAGACCTCAACATGTGCTTGGGATGACTTGGGATGGTGAGAAGGAGAAAACAACTTCTAAGACTGAACTTTGGGGGTGTGTCCGCAGATTTACTTGAGAAACTGAAAGAGAGACTCCTGAAAAGAATGGAAGCCGTAATAAGGGTGAAGAGCCGACACATAAAATACTGAAAAAAATATATCATTTGTTGAGGCTTCTGTGTAATTTTCTGTTAAATATATGTTTCTGCTTTTCTTTTCCTGATGTTGAAAAATGAACATCTCAAAAAGCAAAAAAGGTGCAGCAGATAACTCTGGGTCAAAGACACCTTCCTGACATTCTGAACTGGAGGCTGATACTTCAGCAAAGGAGGAACAAACTCCCTATTAATACCCTTCATTTCAGAAGAAACGCTAGACAAGCAGTGAGGGAGACACTAAGCTATAGTGTATCTGATATACAGAAAATCCAGTTCCAGTGTCCAAAATACATTTACAAATAATAATTAATAATATGTTGGATTTTTTCAGCTAATGCTAAATAAAGACTCACCTGGTACTTCAGCAAGCCCACATTATAATAGGACGCCTGTGGGTTAAGCTCCGCCTCTCTCTGAAGGTGAAATGTCAAGGCCTGCATGTTGAACCAGAAGTCTCTGGAATCAGGGTCGTTCTGGGACGGGTCACTGAAGAGGGAGAGGAACCAAAAACAACTCCATGATCCATACAATGGACAGTTTCTTAGTATATACTTTGGTATTTACACCGATCAGGCATAACATTATGACCACCTCCTTGTTTCTACGCTCGTTGTCCATTTTATCAGCTCCACTTACTATATAGGTGCACTTTGTAGTTCTACAGTTACAGACTGTAGTCCATCTGTTTCTCTGATACTTTGTTAGCCCCCTTTTACCCTGTTCTTCAGTGGTCAGGACCCCTATGGACCCTCACAGAGCAGGTACTATTTGGGTGGTGGATCATTTTCAGCACTGCAGTAACACTGACGTGGTGGTGGTGTGTTAGTGTGTGTTGTGCTGGTCTGAGTGAATCAGACACAGCAGTGCTGCTGGAGTTTTTAAACACTGTGTCCACTCACTGTCCACTCTATTAGACACTCCTACCTTGTCAGTCCACCTTGTAGATGTAAAGTCAGAGACGATAGCTCATCTGCTGCTGCACAGTTTGTGTTGGTCATCCTCTAGTCCTTCATCAGTGGTCACAGGACGCTATTGGCTGGACATTTTTGGTTGGTGGTCTATTCTCAGTCCACTGAGGTGTTTTAAAAACTCCAGCAGCACTGCTGTCTCTGATCCACTCAGACCAGCACAACACACACTAACACACCACCACCACGTCAGTGTTACTGCAGTGCTGAGAATGATCCACCACCCAAATACTACCTGCTCTGTGAGGGTCCATGGGGGTCCTGACCACTGAAGAACAGGGTAAAAGGGGGCTAACAAAGTATGCAGAGAAACAGATGGACTACAGTCTGTAACTGTAGAACTACAAAGTGCACCTATATAGTAAGTGGAGCTGATAAAGTGGACAATGAGCGCAGAAACAAGGAGGTGGTCATAATGTTAGGCCTGATCGGTGTATATTTATAGTATGTTTAGTAAAAAAAAGAGAAATATAAAAACAGCACACATTACATATAATTCATTTGATTATTATGATTATTTTTTGAGACCTCAAAAGATTTGTATTTACTTTCTTCAAAAGTTAGTTCACCTGAAGAGTAGCTTTTGATTGGGTAAGAAGTGATCCACCCGAGAGATGTTCACCAGTCGAAAGCTGAGCACAGGTGCATTTGGGTTGGCAGTGAATATACGACTGATTCCAGCAGGAAATGACATGGTGAGGTCACCGGTGATCTTCACCAGACAGCTGAAACGCATACATACACATATATTAATATCATCTAAATATCATGGAAATGTACAGTAACACAAATAATGTATTTCTCCAGATATAAACACATAAATATCTGGTTTTACACCATCTCAGATGGTTGTTTGTCTTTGTAATGAGGGGTTTATGCACTGCAGCCCTACTGTAATATCGCTCTCTATGCGGTTTTGGATGGACTGCTCTTGCCGATCGTCTGATCACGTCCTGCATCCACATTCTGAGTCACCTGAAGAACCGCTGCTCTTCTGGTTTTTATTACATATTGCAGTAATCATAGATACACTGTTCTCTATCTGAGGTGATACGTCTGCGCGTCCGCCATGTTGGAGAGGTCAAGATCCGCTTGTGAACAGATTCACTTGTATTAAGAGACGAAGAGTCTCAGGATTAAATCAGCCTCAACTTCCTTATTACTCAACTGATTTTCACCAAATCTGTTTTGTTATAATCCTCAGACACAGATTAATCCGGGCTGCACGGATCTGCTCTCAGTAGCTTTTATTTCCTTAATAACTGATCGTGCTAATTAGCCGTCCGGACCAGCAGGAAAGTATTCAGTCTGTACCTGACAGTAAAATCCAAGTTTAGCGCAAGAAACACAAACTCACACATATCAGCAAATCCATCACTGTGTGAATCACTTCTAATCTTAATACACATAAAAATAAAACAAACCCCCAAAAACAGTAAGAAGAACGATGTTAAAGTTGGCTTCCAGTTCGCAGCTTCCTGTTAAAATTTTCCCGTTCCACCTTAAATGGTGCAGCAGTCACTTTCTGGTGCCTGAAGCATTTAAGGTGGAACTGGAACATTCAAACTAGAAGCTGGCAAATAAGTCGCTAACTTCAGCTTTGTGTAAGACGGTGATAATGTTAATCTATTATGAATATCTACACGGATTAAGGAATGCCATAACTTACCCAGCTACAAAGCTTTAACCATCATTGTAAATAAATAAATGCTACAAGTTAAGATCCTCTGTATAGGCTATTAAATGAAATGAGCTTAATATAAAACAAGAGGAAAAACAATCACAACAGGTTCTCTGTGCCTCTCCAGCCACACGGCCATATCTACACAAACAATACGCATCACACAGACATGAGTGTGGATCGCTGCGTTCCCTCCGTTACATAATCCTATCCCACTTTCTGAGTGTAGTATTCTTGAGATAGTGTAATTTTGGACAGTATCTTTTATTAAACTGCTGCTCTGTAATGGTACTGAATGCAGTCCAGCAGCAATGTTGACCGCCCTAAAATGGCAGCACCTCTGATGTGCCTGGCTGGACCCAACGCGGCATCTAGGTATGTATATCTATGGCACTAATGCACGAGCATCACGCTCACAGATTGCACGCTTTCAAGCACTTTTTACTGATGTATTTCCCACAGATCTAAATGCAGGTGTCACTTTATTCAAAATATAGCTAACAAAGGTAATTGTAGCTAAAATCATAGCTAACATTACCTTTGTTAGCTACATTTTTAAAAACACAAACCATCACACCCAGTTATCTCTCTGTGCACAGTCGACTTGTGTACTTGAGTCACCCACCTGTTTTGGAGCGACCCTGTAGAAAAATATCTGCGAGCCAGACACAAAGTAGGACTCAGGGCTCCGTTACTGTCTGTGTTGCGTAAATCTGCGGCTGGGAGGTTTGTGATCTTTTCTATCTCCGATCAACGAAAACAGGTGTAATCTACCCAGCAGAACTGGTGGCCGGCGCAAACTGAAACGTATTTCGTTTTCTTTCAAGTTTTCCCATCGATCAAATCGACCAGCCATTTTAACTGATTTTAAGGCAGAACTTACAGCTGCTAAGGGGTATGTGTAACTTTTATATTATCGCTTCAAGCCACGTTGAAACTATGTTACTTGGTGCAACGGGTTAAACTCTAGTAGCTCGTAAACTTTTACGTTCAGTTTACGTTCAAACTAGGCTACGACTGAACTTCATACCCAGCCATTACCATGTCTTGGGATGTCTTAAGTCATGCCTCGTCTTCAAGACATACTTCTTTGTCTTAAGACGTTAACTTTCATGTCTCATGACAAAGACAGTGTCTTCACTCATACGTCTTAAGACGTTCTTGAGATGTCTTGGCGTAAGAAAATGTCTCAAGACATCTTAGAAATACTGTCAAGACATCTTAAGACACAGTGACAGCTGGGTATGTTACGTTCAGCTGGTGCACCTGGCTGCAGGTCTTAAGAGTGACAGAAATGAATAAATGTAAGAATGGAGGAAAACAGAGGACAGGAAATGAACGCTGACTGCTTACCGGTTGTGTTCTCCTCCTTTAAAGTAAGCGTTAATGTATTCTGTGATTGCTGCGGCTACAGGCCACGACTCCTGAGTGCTGAGAGAGATGGGACTCGGCCCTCGGGACAAACCTGTGAGGACACATTGCTCAGAAATAAATATCATTTGAAACTAATAATGCAGTCTAATTCAGGACATTTTGAGAAAAACAAGTTGTGCTCTACAGTTTCTCATTCGCTTGAATGAGATTTTTTATAAAGCATCAATCATCACTATCTATGAAAGAAAGCATTTGTGGGCGGAGCATAGAGGAGACGCTTGTATTGCCATGTCAGTCAGTTAAAAGAGGACTCCTCGAGCTTCACGGCCCATTCGTGTAGGCTGCTGATCTTAACCCATGCTGCTGTGCACAGATCAGGAGGTGTGAGGTCATGCTGGTGGTCAAGTGCGAGTGCCCACCTCGTGCAGGACTCTGGGCGCGGGTCTGGCCGCCCCAATCACTGGGGCTGGAGGAGGAGGAGGATGTTGGGGGAGGGCTGGGCTCAGGCAGAGGAGACGAACACAGGGACCTGGACTGAGGGCCAAAGGTCAGGGGTTAGGAGAGAAGGAAAATGGAGAGCTACCACAGCCAGATTAGAGGGAGCCTGGTCACTTCCCCCATTATAACAAAAACATAACAAAACACTAGAGGGCAGCCATGAGCGAGGCCTCAGTGAATTAGAGTAAACAGAGCTAAACGGCTAAAAATGAAAAAATGAAATATATTTCTAGACATTTATGCTGGATCTGCCTTTAATGTTGGACAGTAAAAGGAAGGATTACAATAAAAATAAAAGAACAGTAGTTTTTCTACACTAAACAGGTTTTGGACACTAACATTACGGCTACTGAGCACTGATTGGTTGGCATTACTGCTACTCAGTGCTGACTGGTTGGCATTACTGCTACTGAGCGCTGATTGGTTGGCATTACTGCTACTGAGCGCTGATTGGTTGGCATTACTGCTACTGAACGCTGACTGGTTGGCATTACTGCTACTGAACACTGACTGGTTGGCATTACTGCTACTCAGTGCTGACTGGTTAGCATTACTACTACAAAGTGCTGATTGGTTGGTATTACTGCTACTGAGCACTGATTGGTCAGCATTACTGCTACTAAGTGCTGATTGGTTGGCATTACTGCTACTAAGTGCTGATTGGTTCACATTATTATGGAGGTAAAGCTGCAAAAAGCCTGTTTTGAATGTACTGTTTTTGCAATGTCATAAAAACCAACACATTTACACACAGCCTCACCCATTCCTTCTGAAGTTATAAGGAGGGTTTCAGCCTGGACTGTTTTCTGAACAAGACACAATACACGGCAGCCAATCAGAACAGGTCATTTGCATATACAAGTTTTAAAGGTACAGTAACAAATACAGCCTGTTTAATTTCCAGGGTCAAAGAGAGGCATAAGTGGACAGGGGACCTCAGGGGAAAAATAAAATTCAAGAAACGTAGGATTTGGGCTCTTTACAATGTATAAAAAAAGACGTCAACTTTAAAAAGGTTTTCACCCCTAAAACTAAAATTGTACTGTTATCAGTCAGAAAGCAGAACAAATCACACTTTGTGCAAGCATGAAAACTGTACATGCACTAGAAGCACAAAGACAGAAGCCTCAGATTAGCCGACTGCCTCACACTCCCCTCATCAAACAGAACAGTTGCCTCAACATCACTGAATTTAATTGTGTAACTGGTAAGATGCTGTACGCACTGTAACTACGTACCACAGCAAACAGTACTAAAATGGAAAAGACAACTAATGGAAGAAACAGAAACAGAAAAACAAATCTAGTAAAACCATGTCATAAAAGCCCAGAGGTCAGTGGTTTATTTAATAGACGTTTAATAGATGTGAGGTTTAAGGGCCTGTGTGCCCGTTGCTGTGAGTGTAATGAGGTCAGTGGGTTATTTACCCGCTCACAGCCACTCAGCCTGGCTGAGGAACGCTTAGACCGAGTGGGCTGAGGAGGAGCCAAAACCAGCAGCTCAGTACTGTCCTGCCGGAAACCACGCTGAGAGCCTGTGAGAGAGAAGGAGAGAGAGGGGGGATGATGGAAAAAGAAAGAAAAAAGCGAGTGAGAAATGAGGGGGAGAAACAAAGAAAAAGAGAGGGGTCAGTGAGAGAAAGGGCAGAGAGAACAGAAGAAAAATAAAGATGGCACAAGTTAGAGAAGTTATTAAGTTGTCCTGTAAGGCTTCGTCCTTAAAAGCATGATAAATAAAACAGGAAAAGTTTAGATCTGGGGTCAGCGGCTCTTTTACTGCCCTGTTGTGGGTCCACAGCAGAATTAGATTTGTGGGTAAAAATCAAATAATCCTCCTTTACAGTAAAATAAAGCTCTGCTGATCGTTCAACACAGTTTAACAATAAATGGTCTTAAATGGTACAACAGTCTGGCCTAGCTAGTAGCTAACAAAAAGGCAAAGAGAAAGATTTAAGATGAACATCAATAATTTGGAGACGAATGGACTTATTTGTGTTTATAATCACTCCAGCTGGTTTCCTGATACGTTTAATCCGCAACAAGAAACTGTCAAACACTAAAAAGTTGCGAAGCTGAAGTCAGTTTCTTGTTCGAATTCATCGAATTCATCAAATTTTCCTGTTCCACCTTAAATGGTGCCGCATTACATTCTGGCGCCTCAGGCACCATTTAAGGTGGACTGGGAAAATTCGAACAAGAAGCTGGTGAATGAGAAGCGACTTCAGCCTCAGAGAAATTTGATCGTTGAGAGAAATTTTACAAGAAACTGTTCTACTTTTACTATATGTGTACATTCACACATACTGAGACATATTTACAACCAGGATGGTAAAACAGACATAAAATGTTGCTCCCAAAGCGTTTTGATTTTTGTTGAAAGGACAAAAAGGCTCTTCTTAACATTTGGGTTGCTGACCCCTGGAATAGGGGCTAACGTTATTATATGTGTGCATAATTATTATTAGTACTATTATTATGCACTGCATATTATTTTACCAGTGTGTGTGTTGATGTCGAGGCAGTTCTGGTCTTTATCAGTGGAGAAGCAGAGGTCCTCTTGTGGTCCGGAGTGTCGTGTGAGCGGGGGTCCGTTCCTCCGCGGCTCCTCACAGCTCCTGCTCTGTTTCCTGCTGGACTCCTGCACCGTTGCTGCGGCGACAGTGTTGGTCTGCGCTCCTTCACTGAACGGGTTATGAACCGAGCTCCAGTGCACCAGCTCCTTCTTCGGCTGAGCGGGACTGGGGGGCGGGGTTAGGGCTGATCGCCGCCGTCCTATTGGCTCCTCCAGCCGCCTGAGCAGCGGCTAGAGCCGACTGGTGCGTCGGGCTGCCGATCATGGTGATGGCAAACGGGTCGTCGGGCGAGTCTGGAGGCGGGACGCTGCGGTCTCTTTTTCTCTCTCTGTCTTTGCGTGAGGAAGATGAAGGTGGGGGGAGTGTTTTAGTGTCGTTTAAGGGTTTGGTGAAAGGATCTGTGCGGCTGTCCCGCGAGGGCCGGGGAGGCGGGGGTGCCCAGGCAGTTTCGGGAGGATTTCTGGTGTCCTGGGACGTTGGGCGCTCAAATGCTGCCAAAAAGGGGTCCTCAGGTGGGATGTGCTTACAACTCCACACAGTAGGCTCCATTTCTGGGGCTGCCAGGCTGCGGGAAAACGCAGGAAACGTAAACGCAGGGGCGCTAGCAGGGTTTTCCATCGGCAGCGGTGAGCGTCCAGGGGACGGGTCGCGGAACGCGGCGAGAAACGGGTCAGAAGGTCGTCCTAAGGTCATAGAGTCTTTAGGTTGAGGTGCTGAAGGCCAGGCTGCCCAGCCTGTGGGTTCTGGAGAAGCTCCCAGGGGCTGATGGGAAGGCGAATCCAAGCCAGAATCCTCCACGTTCTCAGGAGAAGATGAATCAGAAGAAAAAGCAGCGTCTGTCAGGATGTTGGAGAACGAAAATACAGATAGAAAGACAGAAAGAAATTGACAATATTTTACACGCAGTCTCGATAAACTAAACATAATAAACTAAATGAAAAATAAAACCTTCTGCTATTAACATGAGCAATACGGCAGCACCAGAAGCAGGGCTGCACGGCCGGGGTTGTGATCAGGCCTGTCACAATCATTACATTTTAGCTGATGATTAGTTGTTGTTTGAATAAGTGCGATAAATTTAATTTTAGGCATTTAATACAGTAAAAGCAGCGAACTCTAAAGCAGCTAGATTAGCTTAGTAGCAAACTTGCTAAGCTAGCTCTTTATTTTGCAGCAAACAAGAGATGATACACCGCACTGTACTTTGCATACCAAGCATCTACAGCTATAGAGAGTCAATCAAAGCTCACATTTGTCTCTTGAAAGAGTGAAAATATGAGCAAAAAACACTTGTTCTGCAAGGATACATGCTACAAATTAGCATTAAATTAAAATTAACGAACAAAATTAACAAAATGTTACGCTTACATGTGTTTTAGCACACAGTTACAAAGTAGTACTTTAAGGTAGAACTAGAAAAGTTAGACGTGATTTCGTTTTATTTACATTTACTTGGCTCGAGCCAACCAATGACTCACTATATGCTTGTTGCGATACAATATGATTGTGATATTGAATGACTACGAAAAATAATTGCAGTCAGATTAAATACTTGAGATTATCTCAAATAATTGCGATCAGGCAATTATGTACTAATTGTGATAGGCCGAGCTGCGAGGGCGTTTCTGCAATGAACAGATCGCTAAGGGTTGGGATGACAGAACGGATCAAATTACATTATATAACATTATACATGTATAATTAGATTGGCAGGAAAGTAGCATTAGATCTTAAGTCTAATATTAAAACAGCCAAGTGCTTCTCTAAGGAAGTTTTAACCCCAGTTGCCCACGTGTAGAGCGAATGACTTAACCACTTTGCTATAGAGCCAAAACAACACTCTATAAAACTACTCTACCTTTCACTGCGTGAAACAGTGCTGTGGTACAACACAAGGGCATCACAGTAAGGAGCTTTTAAAGGAATTAAACACTTGTTTGTTTTATGTAGACTGTTTTTTTTTTCAATAGCCTTAAAGGGCAGAAAATGTGGTGGCAATTATGAGTTAAGTATTTAATTATTTAGTAATTAGTAATACTAATTAATTATTAGTATTTAATTATTTGTAATTTGCACTTAGAATAATAATGAATGTTGTATTTTCACTATTTGCTTAAAGGAGAGGTGAGTTAGGATTTCTGTTTAAATATGCAGGGAATAAAATCAGAGCCTGTACTTGTTGCAAACCCAGTCACATTATTTGAACCCATAATTTATCGCTTCTCATAGCACCATATCAAACATCACAATTTATGACATATTATGCAGCCATAAGCAGAGGTAGCAGATCTAATGGAAAACAAAGCTTTACAAAACATAATCCATCACCAATCCAAAACTGTACCCATAAATTCACAAGTCATGAAATAACGCACACTCCACACTATTCAGAAGGCACGTTAATTAGGTTTCAGGAGCTCAGTAATGCTCACTTTGGCCAGCGCTGCACACATTACGTACGGCTTATTTACTGCATTTGCTGTAGCGCTTTCACGGTTTAATTTCTCTGTTCTGTACAAAAAGTGCAGAGGAGAAAGAGAGAAAGTGTGTGTACTCTGCCCTCATCAATCAGGATAATGAGACTGAGGTTTACATTCGGAGGAAGGGAAGGTGCTCTGGAGCTGCTCGCGTCCAGCAAAGCTGTGGGATTTGAAGGCCGATTCTAGAGGAGGACCGAACAGACAGTCGGAACCAGAAGCTGTGGAGCTCAGCCTGAGAGAGAGAGAGAGAGAGAGAGAGAGAGAGAGAGAGAGAGAGAGAGAGAGAGAGAGAGAGAGAGAGAGACCACATCAGTGAGGGTCCATGGGGGTCCTGACCACCGACGAACAAGGTAAAAGGGGGCTAACAAAGTATGCAGAGAAACAGATGGAATACAGTCTGTAACTGTAGAACTACAAAGTGCACCTATATAGTAAGTGGAGCTGATAAAATGGACAATGAGCATAGAAACAAGGAGGTGGTCATAATGTTATGCCTGATCGGTGTATAATTAGCTTACTATCTTTTAATGCCTTAAGTTTAAATAGATCATAACATAATCCTTCTAATAACATAACAATTAATAACATAATCCTAAATATCTAAGCTCTAAATACTTCATTCTTTTTTTTATTTGTTATTTTATTTATTTTTTTGCTGTGGGCCCACAGTTTAAACTAATTCAGTAGAACAGTCCATATACTAAACGTCCTTCTTTCTGCTGTTGTCCTGTTTCTCTGTCCTTATCTGCGTACCTGCTGTGGTCTGGGCTGGAGGTGGACCTGCGCAGACCCTCCTGTTCTCCTTCTACAACACAGAACACATTACAATAATTACAGCCAGAGAGAAAAGCATAAATAGAAAAGAACAGAAAGAAACAACATTACTATACTTTAGGTTTTATTAGCCCATTCTAAACATAGTCATATGCAAAATTTGGGCACTCCCTGGTCAAATGACATGTTTTATTGATTTGAATATAAATAAGTTAACACACCCTCTACACTCTCAGAAATAAAGGTACTAAACTGTCACTGGGGCAGTGCCCCTCTTGTCACTGGGGTGGGACCCTCAATGGTCCATCTCAGTTCCTTTAGTCAGGGGACATAACTGAACCATAATCCACTGAAATGATATGTTCTAAGCTGTACTGACTCCACACACCCCGTCTCGTCTCCAGGCTTTTATTTTACTGTTCTGTTTTAAAACATTCTGTTATGAAAAGGTACAAATACGAACTTTTCACCTGGACAAACTTATTTAAGGTTCACAATCAGACCTTAAAACCACTGTTGTACCTTTGAGGGAACATTTACACTGTTTGTACCTTGATGAATGAAAATGTACCTGAACAGAACCTTCATTTCTAACAGTGTACAGAGAACACCCTTCTGCATGTGTTAATACAAATTACTGTTTATTTGCTGAATTTAACATACTGGGAAAAAATAAAACACAAAATGTGGCCTGTGCAAAAGTTATGGCACACTTTATATTTTGCATTCAATATAGGAAACTCAGCAAATTAACAGAACTTTTATTTATTTATTTATGTGTGTTCTCTGTAGAGGATGTGTTATTTCTAAGTTATTTTCACTTAGAAAGCGCATAATTTGACCCGGGGTGTTCAAACTTATAACATATGACTGTATACACTGTGCTACAAAACATGAACTCTAATCACAACCAAAAAATAACATTATGTTGTTAGTTACAACAAACATCCTGTTACAACTGTTACATCACACCATGTCAACAAGTCAGCACCGGAAAACAGCACTCTTCATCATCATCATCATCATCATGGCACTATACGACAGGCAGGCATCACCAGAGGCTTTAGCAGCGAGGCGGAGGCTTACACAACCACATTACTGAGGCACTCAGCATTACGTCACCTGAATTTCCCTCCACTTTTATTATAACCATCAAATCCCACAGCGCAAAAATAGGGCCTGATCTGACACCATAATTACAGCAATCAGCCACATCGCTGATCCCAGAGCAGCTTTTCAGAAGGTGCGCTGTGTGAGTCACAGCCTTACACTCATTATCTTCTTCAATAACTGCTTCAGTTAGCTATTGATGAGGTAAGGTTACAGTCTGAGGGTCAACCTGACCTGTTCAACTAATCAGGCTAAATTAGTTACACAGGTAGGAACATCCTTTATTTATTTAATAATAACAGCATCACAGTGAAGACGATTAGGACCAAAATGTTAAAGTTGCAATGAGTGGGTCTCTCAATTTAAGTTCATAATAAAATAAAAGTATTAAACAAGCAAATATTACATGCTGGTTGTTGGTGTTCATTGCTAATGGCCACAGCAGTTGGGGCTAATCGGAAGGCTGCACTCTTAAAATAATGAATTCTATATAATACCAACAAAAGGTTCTTACTCGTAGCAACAGTAGAACCTCTTTCGGTGTTACACAGAACCAGTCTTTATAACGTTCTTTAACACAGCAGGTTTCCCATTATAGGGAAGAACCATTTAACCATGCAAACAAGCAACAAACTGCATTCAGGTGGTGCTTTAATAAGTCGTATGCAAAAGTTTGATGAAATTACATGTTTTATTGATTTTCTGTGTAAAGCAAAGTAAAGAAAAGAAGCTCTGAACATTGTACCAAATACAGTGGTATGCAAAAGTTTGAGCACCCCCAGTCAAGTAACATTTTGTTGATTTTAAGTGAAAAGAAGTTAACACATCCTCTACAGAGAACATCCTGCTTATTTCAGGGCACAATTTCTATTTATTTGCTTTAACGTGTCAGAAAAAATTTAAAACTAAACATAAAATAAAACTTTTGCTCAGGCCACATTTTACGTTTGACTTTTTTCAAATATGTTAAATTCAGCTAATAAACAGTAATTGTGAATTGGTTCTCTGTAGAGGATGTGTAACATATTTACACGGAGAAAACACCACCGGTTATCAGTGCACTGATCAAAGATTGCGAGGATAAACGTGTTCTTATCAGATATAGAGCCCTCCTTAACCAATCAGGATGTGTGGACAGAACTAGCTCATGGCTGACAGTGCCTGCTTACCCCTGTGGGGGGCGCCATCTCCCTCCCCCTCAGACCGGCATGCTGTACTGGAATTCCCTGAGACAGACAGAGAGAGAGGAGAGGTGAGAAAATCCACACAAACTCTCCTTTCTAGCACAGTCGACGCTAACACAGCCCTCGCTGTGTGAGAGGAACAGACAGACACAGGAGAGCTGAACTTACTGGACAGATGCCTCTTCATTGACACCTTCAGAAGAGAGGAAAGAGGAGAGCACAGTCAGAACCGCCAGCCTCATTTTTCCAGCATTCAAAACATTAGACTTGCACATTAGACAACGCACGTAAACCACAACAAAGCACCCGACACAAGGAACTGAAGCATCAGCCACAAGAAGCCCTGCTTCACAGTGACTGTGCCAGGCGTAAAGGGGAATTCCACCTTTCCAGTCTGAAAATGTCATTCAGAGTGGTTTAGTGCAAAATGGTCTGTTCTAGAGAAACTTACTGAGTAGAAACTGTTCACAGTGGTGGTGATAGGAACCAGACGCCTGAAGAGATTAATGCCTTCATTACAGACAGTTCTAATGTGAACTGGTTGTGAATACACTGCCTGAAGCCTAAGACACTGTTTCTGAGACAAAGTTTAGACGTGAAACATATGCTTTATATACATTCACAGTGGAAAGGTCGTTGTAAGCCAAATTCAGGGCATGAGGAAACACAACACCCAAAGAAAATATACTTTTACATGTACTACTATTTTACCATTATCAAGATTATATATAAAACACAGGTCTGAATAGTATATAATAGTAATAGTCGTAGTAATATATAGTAATAATTGTCAACATCAGGACCCCTGGTTCCTATCACCACCTCTGTAAGCGTCTCTACAATGAACCGTTTCATATCAAATCACTCTAAATGACTATCTACATCAGAAATAATAGAGAAATCAGTGGGATTCCCCTTTAAGGGGTGCTGTTAGATGCAAAGGTGAGATTCTTAATAACTTGGTGAATTATATCAATTATATCAAGTTTTTAAAAATGCAGATTCTAGCTGTTAAAAAGGATGCATATTATTTCAAATTGTGGCATACAACTTAAATAAATAAATCAATAAACAAACAAATAAATGTAAACTACAGGCCTATTAAGACTGTACTGAGAAACAGTAAAAATGTGCTTATAACTCTTTGTAATTTGGTAACGCTATTGTAAGCGTACATATAAACGCAAATAATTCCCCATAAGCCTGTAATAATGTCCTATTATTCATTTTTTGATGCCTTATAAACACGTTATAACACAAGTGTCACTATTCCTTATAATGCCTTCAATCCGATAATGACCTGTACATTAATTATTGAGCACTTAAAGTATTTAACAGTTACAAAAGCGCTCTGAATGTTTTTCGATGCCATCACTGACTGCTTCAAGTAAAATGACTGTACTTTATGTTATTCACATTTGAATGTTAAACGAGTCTGTCAGTGTGTCTGTCAGGGTGCACTCTGCTCTATAATGTGCTGTCTATATTGTATTATCGCAGAATCAGCTGCAAAAGCTTCCTGCCTTGCAAGGTTAAGTGTCACTTCTGTATTCTGCTCATATTTGGACTCTATAGAACAAACAAACATTCAAAACAAATGTTCTTACTGTACAAATCAACTGTGTTTTTTCATAAAGTTCATAGTGGGGAGGGCAAAAAATATTAGGCCACAACACTTCAAGACAGTAACCCACAGCTACAATGATGTTTATTCAATATTTTATAAACTGCGCTGCATAAAAATCCAGTTAAACAGACTTAATTATGCTCCTAATTATGCTCACACTGTAACGCAATGTAGTTCGTTTTCTGTAGTACTGTACTGATAATATCCAAGATATGCTCAGAAAAGCATCTTGTGACATAATTTATCACAATAACGGTAATACACCGTCATATTGTCCACCCCTTGTTCATAGTACCTTGTATTTATAACCAAGAATAACAAATTATCAATCACTTTACTTAAAGCGCTCAGTAAAGGCATTTTAAATGTTTACAATTATAACATTATATACATGTCATATCCATTTAAAAGGCACAAAAATGAACAGTGACACTTGTGTTATTACATGTTTATAAGTGACCAAAGAATTATTATTTCATTATGAGAGTATTATGTGGTGCTGAAGTCAAGTTACAAAGAGCTATAGGCACATTTGTAATGGCTTAAAAAACTTTGTTAGGCTCCACCCCCTCCCTTACCCCTTGGTTGGGCGGTAGGGTCAGCGCCCCCACGGTGGCCTTCAGCTCCAGCTCATTGGCTGCTGAGTTGCTACGGTTACTGCTGGCCACGGGGCGGATCTGAATGTGGAACTTCTTCGGCTCCTCGTCATCAAAGTCCGAGTCACTGGAGTAAAAATTGGTCTCCTTCTCCTCCGCACAGCGTAAACCGGAGAGGACCGGTTAAGGATGGTACAGGTTTACTGACGTCTGCACACGCAGAGGTGTGCAGCGTTTACCTCCTTATTAAGGCCTGAGTGACGTTTCAAACAGAAACACTCGGCCTATCAAAAATGGATCAATTAAAAGCTCATTTAAGTGTTTAAACTGTTTTAAATAGTTAAAGTGAGTGTGCAGCTCCTCCCAGAGTGCTGGAGCGTCAGTGATTGTGATCGTGTTAGTGAGATAAGGTATGAGAGAACAAAGCTGTTTAAAATCCAACATCCTCCAGCTAACCTTTAACACAGCCTGCTTCCTGCTGTTGCTGTACCAACACAGTTGGGTGGTGTGTGTGTGTGTGTGGTTATGCATGATTTATGAGTGTGTGTGTGTGTGTGTGTGTGTGTGTGTGTGTGTGTGGCAGTAAAGGCTATGTCAGCATCCAAAACCATTTTATTGTTCTGTTCTATTGTGTACTTTTATAGGTTTATGAAAAGAGACCTAAAGGGCAGAACACAAAAAACAAACAAATAAACTAATTCACACCCTCTTCTCCGGCCCTGCTGGAATCAGTTTTTGCTGACTCACTTTTTATCACCGCTAAAAGAAAGCCGTTTACCAACATAACACATGCACAAATTAAGTCAGGCAGGATTATATTGTTTTCAGTCTGTTTCTATGTGTGTCATAGTAATAATAATAATAATAATAAACATTACAGCTCATTATAAGGTTCCCAAAACTCTGATTCTTTTCTTAAGCATCTGGAGATACATTAGAAACAGTAATTTTACTCATCAGTTGGTTGAAGGAAAAAATCTCTACAATTTCACCAAATTCCCCCAAACAGCCCGAATTAAAAGGCAAGAGTCCAGATGTTCATGTTGATGTAAAACTACACACACTGCAGATTCATACTGGATTAAAATCACTCCACAGTTATTACCATCAGACTGTAAAAACTACACACACTGCAGATTCATACTGGATTAAAATCACTCCACAATTATTACCGTCAGACTGTAAAACTACACACTGCAGATTCATACTGGATTAAAATCTCTGCACAATTATTACTGTCAGACTGTAAAACTACACACACTGCAGATTCATACTGGATTAAAATCACTCCACAATTATTACCGTTAGACTGTAAAACTACACACTGCAGATTCATACTGGATTAAAATCTCTGCACAATTATTACTGTCAGACTGTAAAACTACACACACTGCAGATTCATACTGGATTAAAATCACTCCACAATTATTACCATCAGACTGTAAAACTACACACTGCAGATTCATACTGGATTAAAATCACTCCACAATTATTACCATCAGACTGTAAAACTACACACTGCAGATTCATACTGGATTAAAATCACTCCACAATTATTACCGTTAGACTGTAAAACTACACACTGCAGATTCATACTGGATTAAAATCACTCCACAATTATTACCATCAGACTGTAAAACTACACACTGCAGATTCATACTGGATTAAAATCACTCCACAATTATTACCGTTAGACTGTAAAACTACACACTGCAGATTCATACTGGATTAAAATCACTCCACAATTATTACCGTCAGACTGTAAAACTACACACACTGCAGATTCATACTGGATTAAAATCGCTCCACAATTATTACTGTCAGACTGTAAAACTACACACTGCAGATTCATACTGGATTAAAATCACTCCATGAGAGAGAGACAGACAGACAGAGAGAGAGAGAGTGTTAAGGATATCATTTTGATTGACATCAGCACGGATCACAAATCCCTCATCGTCCACCTCCAGGGGTGAATTCTAAACACAAACACAAAAACAGAACCATTAGAAAGGGAGACGTAATGAAGCTGTATTTAGAGTTTTCTCTCCACGGTCAGTAAAATGAGGACAACTTTATAGGTCTAGATCTACGTTCTACATCGTTGCTATGGCTGAGACTAAAACAAACAGCAGGGGAACAGCACTGTGGAGTGGTAGTGCTAGAGTCTGAGAGACCCTGATTACAGAAACGTGTGTGTGTTTACAGTAACCCTGATGTCTGCTAATGACACGAGTGTGTTAAAAAGGGCCCTGTGACAGCCAGCAGATCATCACACTGAGAGAAGACTTAAATATAGCCTGCTGGAGTAACCCGACACAGCGAGGAGCGTCGCTCACACACACACACGCTGCGTTTGTCGCTGTAATGATGACGGGATGAAAATGTGCGTGGAGTGAGGGGAAGACGTGGTGAACGTGTGTGTATGTGTGTGCTAGGCTTAGACTTATTATACACAGGGTCAGTTTCACAGTCTGGGATTAAGCGTAGTCTTGGAGAACATAACATTCCCGAATTTTCCAGTGAAATGTAGCCAAGGACTAGGCTTAATCCCCGTCCCAGAAACCAACCCATACATACCTACATATGGGGCAAGTATTTACATATCATCACTATTCAAAGAAACCTTCTTAACTTTTAATGTAAATTAATGTAAAAAGAATTTATTCCAAGCAATTCCGAAGCAATTCTATTAATATTTTTATCATGAAATTTTCACACAAAATAGATGACAGCTGAGAAAATGAAGATGTTTTTCTTTGGACAGCTATATATATATATATATATATATATCTATATATATACATATACATATATATATATATATGTGTGTGTGTGTGTGTGATTATTATTGTATTGTATGTAATATTATTATTACTACATATAGATATTTACAAAATCCATACTACAAATGGGACCCATTGTTATGACATATACACATATATAATACAACTGTGACATTAAAGCTTTAACCTCCAAACTAGTAACTATACTGGAGAAGGCAAAAAACCTTTGAAGCTTTGTATGTAAGTTATTCATTTCATAGCATTTGTTTTGAAGCATGATACTACAGTTCATCAATATGTGTACTTACACACGTGGAATATAGTATTACATATAGCTACTTATGCATTTTGCTGTCTGAACAAAACCTTTTTCAAATGTTTTTCATTTTTGACGTTTGAAAATACCAGCTGCCCTTTATACTGTGTGAACATTTCACAACAAATGGAGCTCCAAAAATACTCAGAGTAATCTTGTTCCATTAACTTTCATTCAAAGTTCAGAATGTTTTGTTGTAAACATTCATATATAAAGCCTGGGAAGGCTTCAGACTAAATGTTGGAACATTGCTGTGAGGATTTGACAGCATTGAGCCAGTAGAGCATTAGTGAGGTCAGCTACTGATAATGGATGATCAGTTCTGGATCACAAATGTCACTCCAGCTCCTCCTAAATGTAATGGATGAGGCTCCACCGTTACAGACAATGCGGTTCCACTGCTCAATGCCCAATGATGGGGGGCTTTATAACTCTCTTGCTGACGCTTAGTCTGCATGGTGACCTCCATGCAGCTCAAGCGTGTCCCATTCTATTGGCAATGATGTTCTATTATACAAGCTTTGTGTGCATCTGAACTCCAGTGTCAGCAACGGGTGCACCTTAATGAAGCTGAATTCACTACGTAAAATTAGGCAGAGGCAATATATAGAAACAGATGCATGAAAACATGTGTGGGTTTAAGACTTACTGGTGCATCCGTCAGTGCAGAATCCCTACAAAAACAACAACAACAACAACGGTTATTTACAACACCCTGGACAGACAACAGCACACAAACACCGCATAATAAAGCAGCGCTGGTTTGGCTCGCAGTTCGAGTGACTAGGCATGTGGGTGAGTGAGAGACTCACGTGGAGTCCGGTTCTTTGTCCCTCTTGCCCAGGCCGGGTATTCTGAAGGCTTTAGCGCGGCTTTTCTTGTTATTGTCAGGCAACTGAGAAGACAGGTATTCCTCAAATCCCACAGGACCTGGTAAACATGCACAGGCACACACGTCAGACCCTTTACAAAAATGAACACCAAAGGCATATTTTTGCACATATATTTATGTGGCAGTGCCAGTTTTCTTCAAAAATAAGACATCTGTGACCTCATTTCTTGAAAAAGATTCTGTCATAAGAAAGACAGTAATTATAGGAAAACAGTAATTATATGAAAAGGTAATCTTTATAACATAAAACCTGGTTTTAAGTTTGCTTTTTTTAAAGATTCTTAATTAATTCATCATGAAATAATATCACAATCTAAAGAGCGGCTGGCATTTCTGAGTGGCACAAAATGCAGGTTTTCTTATGTCAGTCAGTGACACGCAAACAAGGTGCTGATTAATCATAACTAGATTTTTCATTATTTACAAACCAAATATACTATTTAAAAGCATTTTTACTACATTAAACCAGCTTTTCTTAAGAAATCATGGAATTTTCCTTCCTTCGCTGCTGTAACAGCTTCTAGCCTTCTGGAAAGGCTTTACACTTGATATTGGAACATTGCTGTGAGG
The DNA here is from genome assembly GCF_904425465.1 of Colossoma macropomum. Lineage (NCBI taxonomy): Eukaryota > Metazoa > Chordata > Actinopteri > Characiformes > Serrasalmidae > Colossoma > Colossoma macropomum. The sequence continues at coordinate 40,101,153 of NW_023494793.1, forward strand.
ATTTGATTGAGCATTAGTGAGGTCAGGTACTGATGCTGGATGATCAGCTCTGGATCACTCCAGCTCATCCTAAAAGTACTGGATGGAGCTCCATCAGTTCCACTACTCCACAGCCCAATGCTGGGGGTCTTTATACCCCCTCTAGACCCATTTTATTGGCAACGCTTTTCTATGGGGATTAAACAAGCGGTGTGTAAAACTGGACACCTGCGTCAGCAACTGGTGCATATTAAAGTAGATGAATTCACCAACCACTAATGTTTTAATATTTTGGACTTGTGTACACATCTAGCTGTCAGTAGACGGGTCCACAGTACCTGGCCGGTCTTTGCCCGTGCCCTTCTGCTCTGTGAACTTCTGAATTAAGCTCCCAATGCCAATGTTCTCCACGTTCTGCTTGAATTCCTCATGAACCTGGGAGGAGAAGGGGGAAGGAGACAGAGGCAAATTTAGCTTAAGCAGCTTGACCAGTTTTATGAGCTGCAGGCATTGTATTGTCTGTATTTAAATAAGAGGATATTGTAGTTTTATAATGATTATTTCTCACTCGCACTGGAGCTCACTGAAGTCTCTATTCTGATATTTCGTCCAAGACCAAGTACTCATGGGAGCTCTAATCAAATACGGGTTGTAGTCAATCATAATGATTTATCCATAAGCTACAATATCATAGTGTGTACTAGGGGTGCGGGAAAAAATAGATTCTTAGATGCATCACGATGCGGACGTGAACGATTCTGAATCGATTCACAAACGTCAAAAAACGATTTTCTAAATATTTAATTTAGAACGTAACGTTGACGGAACGCAAAAGGCGGAACTTGGAAGTGGGTAAGTGCAGCGCCCGGACAGTCTGTGGCGGCACATAACAAAAACACTACTGGATGAGCGAGAAATCTGACCGGCTCCCTCTGCATTAAAGCCAGGTTAGGTCAGGAGTCACAACACAAATGTTAAGCCACAACAGTTAATGTCCAGTATGTCTCAGTATGTGCGAATGTTCTAGTATAAGTTAGGTTAAAAATATAAACAAAAGCGTGGACTTAAGCTTTAAGCTTTAGCTATAGCCGCTTTCCTCCCGTCTCCACCAGAAAACTTTTCCTCTAAAGTAGATCAGTTTCTTGTAAAATGTCTTTCACTGTTCAACTGTTTTCCAAGGCTGAAGTCGCTTCTCATTCTCCAGCTTCTTTTTTTCGAATTTTCCAATTCCACCTTAAATTCTGACTGAGGCGCCGAATGTAAATACGGCACCATTTAAGGTGGAACAGGAAAATTCGAAAGAGAAGCGACTTCATCTTTTGCGATTGACAGTCTCTCGTTGCAGATTTAACTTACCAGGAATCAACTGCAGTGCTTATGAATGCGAGTCGTTGCTATGTGACCTGCAGTCTTATAACGCCAATTCTCAGTAGTTGTAAAACAGGGCTTTCGCTATGCTGCACACGTCCCGTTTAGAAGATATTTTACTGACACTTTAGATGCTTTGTAGATACTTAATTCACTTTGAAGTTACATTCAACTAAATATCTACTAAATTGACCACAATCTTCTTTAACTCTAATCCTAACCTTAACCTCAACCCAAATCCTAAACCCAACCCTCACCTTGGTCCTAACCTTAACCCTGGTCCAAATCCTAACCCCAACCCCACCACTGTTTAGAATCAACTGAGTTTCAACAGATAGTTTGTTAACAATTTGAACATCTGTAGATAATCTATAGGGCTCTATGGTGGACTATCCAAATAAAGTTAGACGCCAGCCACTAGCTAGGTCTTCTTCTATCACGCGATGCTATCAAGCTGGGAGTGTGAAGGCCTTCCTTCCTATTTTGCAAAGCGCCGCTAACACAAACTAACTGGGCAGCTCAACACACGCGTAGAAAAACACTAACAGGCCAAATCTGAGGACCAATGGAATATACTACTAAATAACTATGCAGCACACAAAGCAATTAAGTATGCGATTACATTCAAGTAACTACCTAAAGTAAAACGAATGGAGAACCATGCATCTAAATTACTGCAGTAAAGAAGATACAGAGATCAAATTCAACCAGGACAATGTATTAAGTCCAACCTGAGTCGACATAAATCTCCAAAACTTTTGAAAGCATCAGAAAAGCTCTGACGTGAGAGGTGTGCGCTGATGCAGGGCTCTTACCTGTCCCACCTGCACGTGTGTGTCCTCGATAGAGTGTGAGTAGCCTTTGATCAGCTGCTTCATCTGCCGTAAGTGAGCCTCTTCAATGTCCTGGAACTTCTGCATAGAGGGAGATGAGAGCGCTAAGAAAGGACCCTCCATAAAACAGGTTTAAAGCAATCACTGATTATTGATGTTACATCAGAATCTAGGTTTATTCCATTTTTCCCCACTTTATACTTCACCAAATGTTTGGGGTTTTATTTCAGTTGTTTTTATCCTTCGTTATGTTTGTGTCTCCAGTTACCTGTTCTAATAATTCTGTGAAATACTTCGTAAACTTGCTTTAAAGAGATGCTACATACATAAAAAAGTAGATATTTTAGTGCTGGAAAATGATTAACACTACTAATTTCAATTAACGCAATAGTTTGTGTAGTTTGTCTTACTACATTACAAATTTGTCTTACAGTCTAAAATTTGACCCTACAAAATCTTTTTTTCATTTAAATAGCAGTGCATTTTGTTCTAACTATGTGAGGGGACAAACCGACATCCAGTGAGAGCAACAGTGGCTGCATGTTCCCATTTCCAAAAAAGTTGGGATGCTGTGCAAAAAGTAAATAATTAAAAAAAAATTTAATAATGATGTGCAAGTAATTTACACTCTGTATTTAATCGAAAACAGTACAAAGACAACATACCAAATGTTAAAACTGAGAAATTGCACTGTTTTTTTGTAAAATATATGCCTGTTTTAATTTTGATACCAGCAACATGATTCAAAAAAGTTGGAACAGAGGCAACAAAAGAGTGGTATAGTTGTGTAATGATTAAAAAAATTCTGAAACAAAAGCGATAAAGGAGACCCTGAAACCCTGAAAACCTGCAACAAGCAAGAATGGAAAAAAAATTCACTGTCTAAACTACAGCAGTGTCTCCTCAGTTCCCAAAGCTTACAGAGTGCTGTTAAAAGAAGAGCTGATGAAACACAGTGGTAAACAGGCCCCCGTGCCAACTTTTTTGAAACGTGTTGTTGGTATCAAATTCAAAATGGGCACATATTTTTCAAAAAAACAATAAAATTCCTCAGTTTTCACATCTGATATGTTGTCTTTGTAGTATTTTCAATTAAATATAGGATTTACACGCTTTACACATCATTCCATTCTGTTTTCATTTACATTTTGCACAGCGTCCCGACTTTTTTGGAATCAAGGCTGTATATTATATATACAGTCAATGGTTCAACTTCATGACTGCAGCCTCTCGCTCTCATTCATACAGCTTGTGGATTCTTGTTCCAGTGGAGGCTCTTGAGGGAAGCAGTGCTTTTCATTTTATTACTTTTTTTGTTTGCTGTTCATTTGTTAATGCAGGACACTTCACACTTGAGGTTCTTCAGCAATAAACAAATTTACGGCTTGGTAGTAAAGACTGGAAATAACTTTGGTTTTATCAAGTTAGCCATCGGTTTTATCAGGAACTTTCCATTTAAAAGCTTATTTGAATAGAAAGACTACAGTCACGGAGTCACAACAACATGTGAGTGTAAGTGTGGGAATTACGGATGATGTGATGAGTCAAACTAGGAAAACGCATCAATGACATTAAAAACCTTAGTGCCATTATATGTTTAATGTGGTATCACGTTTTAGTGTGCAGGGTTTGAGACTACTATTGAAGTTTAATTTTCTGAATGTTGCGTTTGTTTAAACTGGGTACCTGTTGGAGAGCCTAACCCTAACCCTAAGATAGAAACAAATTAAAAGGGTCAAACACTGACCTCAAATAAAGGTAAAGCCATCTGCTGGTCTATAAACAGAATTAAAACAGCATTAAACTAATAACTGCTTTTAAAAAGGATGTACGTGCAGCATCGGTGTATTACTGAAAAGACACTGCTTTGTTGTGCAAAAGGACGACCCTCAAAAGGTCATAATCATTTCATCGCATAAATATGGTTAAAATCCCTGGTGCTCGTAGTCATGGCAACATTGCACAGCTGGAGCAGCTCTAATGAAGGGCAGAACCCAAAGGCTTATAACTGAGATGAAATGAATCATCAATTGCAGCTCTGATCTCTACACAGAAAGTTTCACTAACGATAAAACATCACAGTAATTTGATGTCACACCAGTTTAATGGCAGCGAAAAAGCTTTAGTTAAAAGCAGGAATATCTTTTATGCTTTTTAAAAGGGAACCTGTACATTTCTCCGTTTACACTGGTTTACACTATCCAGTTTACTGGCAATTCCAGGTTTGTGAAAAACCTCCCGCAGGTTTTCATCTCATTGGCCCACAGCAATATCTGTCTAAGCATTTTTAATTCTGTGACTTCATCCTGACTTCAAGATTTCGAACCCTAGTTCATTACGCAGCATTACAGATCAATATGGATCATGACGCCTTACGCATTATAATGCACTAGGAACTCTGATGCATTATTAAAGCAATGAGCCACGGGAGGCTGTGCGTTACTGTCATTTTATCCCTTCCCTGTGATACAACTGCAGTAGCGCATAGTCCCATATGGCTTATTGCTTTTATATTAAATGGCAGCCAACATACAATATGATAAAATACACAATGTTTCAGAAAATAATTTATTATTATTAATAATAATCAACATCAACAAGTATTCCTCCAAAAAATGTAGCTCCTTTAGAGTACGGTATCGTTGCTAAACAACCATGGACCACTGAGTGAGATTGTTCAGTACAACTGTGAACATGTGATAACACAACACTGTTTAATGCAAAAACTTTCGCTTTCTAAGGACTTTTTTAGTCACCAAATTTCCACTGAGAGTCTTATTTAGCACCAATCCAGCAGCGCCCCTCTTCTCGTGCTGGGGCTGAATCTCAAATGGCTCCCTGCTCCCTACATAGTGCACTACGTAGGGATTTAAATACTGGATCCTGCAGCCCAACAGTGCAAAATATAGCTGAGAAACAGTCATTTGGGACTCAGACTCATCCACACTCGATAAATGATGCACTGTTTGGCTGTAGAGGCTAGAATTTCTAAACCTTCATAGCTAGAACACTATTCAGGGAGTACGAAGCCGTTTGGGATTCAGCCTGGATTTGACACCACTTCTGACTGAAACACGAACATTCAAAGCGTGTAAAACATTTTTAGACGTTTATACTGCCGTTTAACAGTTAATCAAACTGTAACTACTTTAATTCAAGCCTGTGATATTAATGATGGAGCTGTTTAGGCTGTTGGCTCTTTTAGCCTGTTAGCTAGCTGACCAGCCTAGTTCTAGTTAAGAACACAAGTTGCCCCTCAGTTTAAACAAAAACACAGGTTTTACTTCATCAGTAGACTCGGTGGTCCATGACAGCAGCATGAGAGTCAAACATGAATCCATTAACAGCACAAGGGTTTTTTCGTGCCGTGGCGCAGTGATACTCAATTCAGTGATTGTGAGGCGGTCATAGATGTGCGTATCTTGTGGATTTTACAACGGTTATGAACGTGGCTCAGCCAATCAGATTTTAGGCCCAGAACTATTCTTTTTAGAATTGTATTATGGACTCCAGTATAAGACACTGAGGACTGTGCAGTTTGAATGCATTACAGACTATGGTGCATTATGATGCATTATGAATTCTGGTGCATTAAAATGCAATACAGACTGAAGTAGATTGAGATGCATTATGAATTCTAGTACATCATTGTGCATTATGGACAGTAGTAGGGGTGCAGTAAGGGTGCAGTATGGCTGTATGTTCCTGCTTGTTTTTGGCAAGTCAATCTTCTCCCTGCGGTCTTCCACAGAACAGGAGTCTTAATCATGCTCTGATGATTAATAGTGTGTTCTAGCACTTGCAAAGACCACATTACACCCAGGACCCACTGATACAGCTGAATTGGCGAGGAAAGGTAGCCATTTCTAACACCTATCAGTTGAGGCCAGCCTGCTAAGACTATCTTTAAAAAACAAGCCGCTCATAACTGTAAAGTAGACAAGAGAGGCCATCAAAAACAGAGTTTTAGAAGAGTCTCTGGAAATGGTCAGTTTAGAAGAACTTTTTTTTTTTTTATCTTGTCCGTATCTGGATTTTTTTTTTTTTAATGTTTTTACTCTGTCATTGGACCTTCTGGCCTCATGAACATTAGTGAAAATGAATACTCACTGAATCAGGAGGACTGTGTGGGTGTTTCAGAGACACTGACGCAGCACTGGCAATGTAAACAAGCCATGGCAGCAGGTGTTAGATTTCTTATAGCTTTTATTTTCTGGCAGAAATTGGATTTTAAAACTTTGTCAGATATTGAGTTCCGGAGGTTTAAGTCGAATAAACCTATGGTTTTTAAATGCCACCATCATTTAGTTAGAAAATCTCCACTTTAGCTTTGTGCTCTATATTTTGCATAACATGCATGCTTACAATGTTCTTTATAGAGCATAAAAATAGCAATCATAATAACATAAGATTCTTTTTTCCAGTATTGTTGAGACAGACCCTAACTCTGAAGCAGACACAGAAGCTGAGACATAATTTTATTTTTGTTTTTTTTTTCCTGGGACTTACAGCTGTTTTAACTGATCTCTGAAACCTGACACTGTGTTGTGAGGATGCACTGCAATGTACGCTGTACCACAGAGGCTGCTTTTTTATACCGGCATGATATCTGACCACAGCAGAGAGTGTGTTCAACCAGCTCAGCTCAACAGCCACATTTCTAGAACAATCTGATCTACGCTGGACACAATAAATGTGGTATTAATGTGAGACATGACATCACCCAACATCTCTCAAATTTATGGGGTTCATTTATAAGGGGCTCCCGAGTGGCGCAACCATCTAAGTGTTGGCCGTATCATCAGGAGATCGTGAGTTCGATCCCTGGTGATGCTACAGCCATCCGTGGCCAGGAGTCCAAGAGCATTGGTCTCGCCCTCTGGGTGGGTAGGATGGCCCCCCGTCTTCCCTCAACACTCAGCGCGATGTTAGTCAGCGCAGACATCTCTTAGCTGACGTAACAGACCTGGCGGTTGGCGCCTTTCTCTGAGCGCATACGGCTGTCCAATGATGTTACGTGAGCGGCAGTTAGAAAAAAATGCAGTGGCGCTTCACAGGAAGCCCCTCATAGCGCTGGTGGTATCGTGTGATTGGATATGGGTGGAATTGGATATGACAAAACTGGGGGAAGAGTCTCATTTTTATATATATATATGTATAAAAAAACACAAACAAACAGCAAATGTGTGGGAACACTAGTGTCTTACTATGATTTACATGAAATGAATTAATAAATGAACCACTGATTTGAAACTAGCCGCAAATTAGTTTTTACCATCACTGGGAGCTGAATAGTCACCTGAAACAGATGAATCCCAGAGTAAATCTCAGTAAATCCCAGAGAACACATACCTGTGCAGACTCACTCATCTTCTGCTCAAAATCTCCTCCAGCTCGGTTAAACTTCTCTATTGATGCTGCAAACGACTCTGCTGCCTTCTTAGACTTCAGCTCAGCCTGATCAGGCCATGAAAAATAGGAAACAAATATAATCGTCACAATGAAAACAGAATTAGTGCTGTTTATAGTATGTTGTGCTTATAACTATCCACAGGTTGCACGTGGACACCACACCCTTACATACATACACATTCGACCCAATATATCGCTGCTGTCGGAACAAAACCTCGTATCTCCAAAAAGGTAACTTTACAGGACAAGGAAAAAGTTCTTAACCTTTTAATGTAAGTTGATGGAGAATATTTCTTTTGGATCACTTCTGTTGGTCTGTTCATCATGAAATTTTGAAACAACATAAAGGGCCACTGGCTCTCTCAAATTATGCCAAGAAATGAAAAATGACCAAAATGGAGATACAAGGTTTTATCCCGACAGCTACGATATGTATATTCCATCTTCAACACACACACACACACACACACACACACACACACACACCTTCTCCAGCTCCTTCTGGGGGGCTCCTTCCTTTCGTAGACGTTCCAGGTCCGTACACTTTGTGTGGTAGCCCTCTCTGGCCTTTTGTAACTGTCCGTTCTGCACCTGCAGAGCTTGGACAGCCTCCAGAGTGCCCATCACCTCCTCCTTTGTCTGAGAAACACAGACACACACACACACACATATATAATGTATTATGTATTTGTTTAGCTCCAGACTAATCCAGCCACGATGGAGCAGAGAGTACAGAAGGTCCTTCCTGCCAGCCGTCACCAGACTTTATAATGAACCCACAATGCGTCAAATAAGTTTACAGAACAACCTTAAGCATTTCTGCTTAATAAAAAGTACTCTATTTTATTAAAGTTGTGAGGTCTTGATTCCAATATCACGAGACGTAGTTTTACGAGTTTCAGTTCAACACTAAGTTCAAGAGAAACGTTTTTAGGTGCTTCTTAAAAGTGAGCACTGAGCTTGACTGTCTAATAAAAGGTGAATCGAGCTCCACAGTTTAGAAGCTGTAGAATAACTGAACGAGTCTCTCCATGTTTTCTGCATTTTACAGAAGGTGTTTGCCGAAGGTCACTATCTGCAGATCTAAGATCATAAACAGACAGACACTCTGTGATGTAAGCGGTGCTTTAAGATCATTTAGAGCCTTAAGAACAAGTAGCAGAACTTTAACATCTATCCTGAATGATACAGGCAGTCAGTGCAGCTCTTTCAAAACAGGACTGATCTGATCTCTGTCTGTTCTGTTGTTGTTGGGATCCTGATGCAGTTCGTACGAGTTGTAAAGGATGTACTGTTTTCTTATGAAGTCCAGTTAAAAGATCATTACAGTGATCAACTCCGCTTGTAACAAATGCATGAACAAGTTCCTCTGTGTCGCTCTGAGAGAGAAAAGCCTTTAGTGATACTTCTTAAATGATAAAAGCTACTTTAGTGACTGTGTTTACATGCGGGATAAAACAGAGCTCAGAGTCCAAGATCACACCCAGGTTTCCTACTTCAGGTTTGGTACGTGAAGCTGAAGTTTCTCGTGAAGCAGCTTTTCATTTTTTCGTGATTTAATTGTAGAAAATTGTAGAAGCTAAATAGTTTTCTTTTCCCTTATAACGCTTAAAGGCATAACTATTTCTATTAAATATTTGCATGTAATTTTGAGAACCAAAAAAAGGTCACACATATGCTGGCACACACATATAATGCCATATGGTCTCTATGTTATAATGCATTGCAGACTCTGGGGCATTATGGTGCATAATTCAGAGGTACTAATAATAAACAAATGCATGTAAGAACCAACAAAAAGGGCCACTCAGCTCTCTTTCGCAGGATATTTAGTACTTACAAATGTGACAAAGCATTACATACAGAGACTATGCAATGCTGGAGTCCAGCCCACAGCCTACACACTCATTTTCAGTTTGAAAAAGGAGGGGGGGGGGCGTAGGGGGGTAGCAAAACAGCAAAATAAAAATGCTTCAGAAAACCTGATTGAGAAAATGCCCCAAGACTGCTTTTCCTGTAAACAGATGAAATCTAGCTCTGGACCAAATTACCTTTACTTAGCGATAAATCTTGACCAAAAACCCTAACGTGGCTAATAGATAATGAAAGCAGCAATTAACATTACGCAAGAGTAATTATGTTCATTGGCCTCCAGCTTGCATCAATTGTAGCACATCATTAATATCCTGTTTATCCAAAAGTTTGTAGACGGGTATTAATATTCCTCTATTACTGCAGTAATGCCCCAGTTTATTAGTCAAAACTTCTATGAAGATACAAGCTGTGTGTGCACAACTGAACACCTGTGTCAGCAGCAGCTTCACTTTAAAGCAGCTGAATTCAGTCATTAGAAGAGACCGTTAAAAAAATACATTGTACAGTGTAATTAAATCTTGATTTATATTTGGGAAAATCACCCCAAACGTCTTCTGAACACATGAAGAGCCACATGGCTGGACGCCTATGAGCAGACGCAGGTGGGCAAATTAGTACAGTACAGAGTTGTGACCGTACCTTTCGGTGAACTTTGACCTGTTCGTCGCCGTACTTGTTGATGTCACGGATGAGGTCATTCATCTTCCTCATCAGCTCGAGGTGGCACAGAGCCAACTTATCAGAAGACACCCGGAACACATCCCACATGGGAGCAAATGTGCTGGAGGGAGAGAGAGAGAGAGAGAGAGAGAGAGAGAAAGAGATAGAAATAGAGATAGGTAGAGATAGAGAGAAAGAAGTACACAGAGAGAGAGAGAGAGAGAGAGAGAGAGAGAGAGAGGGAGAGGGAGAGAGAGAGAGAGAGAGAGAGAGAGAGAGAGAGAGAGAGAGAGAGAGCGCGAGAGAGAGAGAGAGAGATAGAGATAGAAATAGAGATAGGAAGAGATAGAGAGAAAGAAGTACACACAGAGACACAGAGAGAGAGAGAGAGAAAGAGAGAGATAGAGAGATAGAGATAGAAATAGAGATAGGAAGAGAGAGAGAGAAAGAAGTACACAGAGAGAGAGAGAGAGAGAGAGAGAGAGAGAGAGAGAGAGAGAGAAAGAGAGAGGGGGGAGACAGAGAGAGACGGAGAGAGAGACAGAACAGAAAAGGAGGAGATCAGAGAATGAGTGAGAGAGAGATCAGTAGCAGAGAGAGAGAGAGAGAGAGAGAGAGAGAGAGAGAGAGAGAGAGAGAGAGAAACAGATAGGTAGAGATAGTGTGAAGAAGTACAGAGAGAGAGAGGGAGAGAGAGAGACAGAGAGATAGAGATAGAAATAGAGATAGGCAGAGAGCGAGAAAGAAGTACAGAGAGAGAGAGAGATAGAAATAGAGAGAGATGGAGAGAGAGACACAGAACAGAAAAGGAGGAGAACAGAGAATGAGTGAGAGAGAGATCAGTGATAGAGAGAGAGGGAGAGAAAGAGAAAGATAGAAACAGAGACAGGTAGAGATAGCGAGAAAGAAGTACAGAGAGAGAGAGAGACAAAGAGAAAGAGAGAGAGAAAAAGAGAGAGAGAGACAAAGAGAGACGGAGAGAGAGAGAGATGCAGAAAAGAAAGAAAAAAAATATATACACCAAATTTAGCGCTAAATCTTTCCGACCACACGGCAAAGCAGTCTGGGTTGACCGCTCCGTTTCACATTATTAAACAGCTATAATAAAAAGGCCAACAGTGCTCTGCTATAGCTGAATATGAATATGTGATGAAGCTGACATAGTAAGACCAGTAACCAGCTTAAACAGTCTAGATGAATGAGGGTCCACTATTCGGCAAACAGGTCGTGCTGTCTCTAAGTGCTTATTAATGATTGTAAGATGTTTATGACCCAATTAATAACCAGTAATAAAGTAATTTTAAACCATGTATAAACTGAGGGTCGTCTCACTCTAGAATGGTACCACATTAGGTAATACAAAGGAGGAGCATTCATAGGACAGAGCTACCGAGGACCCACCCTTCTCAGCTGCAGCCTAGCTTGACGTAATCAATGAAGGACTGATTAGATACACTCGGCACTGGACGGTAACTTTAAATAATGGACTTCTATACTCACTGACACACACAACCACAATAAATACACATAAATTGTTTATTTATGTGTATTTATTCTTATGCTAGTGTTTCTACTGCAGCCCTGTTGACTTTTTATAGTGTGCTGAACGTGTTTAGAACAGAAAATAAATGGAAGTGTGAAGGTTTATTATCAACGCTTCCCCATAAAGCAGTTCAGACTTCAGATTCGACCTACACTGAGCGTGCACCGTGCATGCATGCATACAGCAATATGGAGCAAACAGGAAGTTCAGAATGCAGATAACATGAAGAGAGGAAGAACAGACCGCAGTCATGACCTTTCAACCAATCACACATCCATGCACAGACACTTCCTGAGGCAGTCGCTGTGCTGTACCGAGAACGGTCCACTTCCTCCACAAACACGTACTGTCCACACTGGCAGGCAAGAGAATTCTACCAATATTTCTGCATGATTCAGCCTTTGAGATGTAAACAAAGTCATTCAGACTGGTTTGGTGTGAAATGGTTCACTGTAGAGAAACTCAGATGTCTTTACAGTGGCGGTGATGGGAACCAGGGGTCACAATGTCTACAACACAAATACAGACATTTTATTTGCCATCTAAAACCAATAGTGAACCTAGACGTGTCTTCTGAGTTTTCATATACAACAATAATGGTGGTAAAAGAATAGCGAAAGGGTGAAATAGGTTTTCTTTGGGGACTATTTTGCCTTAGAACGCCCTGCATGTACCCCTCCACCATAAATGGACGTATAAAGCCAAAATCTTATGTCAAAACTATCAAAACACTGTCTCAGGCATCAGGCTGCATATTCATAACCATTTCATGTAATAGCTTCCTATGATGTACCTTTTATAGAGGCATTAAACTCTTCAGACGTCTGGTTCCTATCACCACCACTGTGAACAACTGAAGATGTAAACAAAGTCATTCAGAGTGGTTTGCTGTGAAATGGTTCATTGTAGAGAAAATAAGTGACTCAGATTTCTTTACAGTGGTGGTGATAGGAACCAGGGGTCACCATGACTACAAATATAGCCACTTTTTTTACTGTCCGAAACCACCAGGGAACCTACATGTGTCTGAGTGTTTATATGTAAAGTTGATGAAAGTAAAATAGTGGTGAATCTGGAAAGTCAAGGTTTTCTTTGGAAACTGCCTTAGAATGCCCAACATGTAACCCTCCACCATAAATGGATGTTAAAATATAAGCATAAAGCCAAAATCTTATCTCAGAACTATCATAACACAACGTCTCAGGCATCAGGCAGGTTATTCATTACCACTTCAGGCAATAGCTTCCTATGATGTACCTTTTAGAAGCATTAACCCTTGTGTGGTGTTGATGTGTTTGTTACTCAGTGGTCTGGTGCACCCACCGCATTATAGTTTTTAAATCAATACAGTCATAACAATTTATGTAAAAATACCAGATGTTTAAAACATCACAAGTGTCCAGCGTAGGGTTCTCCTTTAGCAGCTGTAGCCAGTCAGCAGCCTGTCCATGCTGTCCACCCTCTCACACACAAACATTTACAAACACATACACACGCAGACACACACACACACACACACACACACACACACACTAACAGCAGGCCATGTAGGAGGAGAACAGAGTGAAGGACACAGCACCTCCACACTTTTATTCCCCGCAGGTTCACCCAACACCACATGTGTAATATAAATGTGTGGGGGGTGAACAGAGTGAAGACACTGAAAATGGGTTATTTTATATGTTCTTCACAGAAAATGAGCAAAGACCAAGAATCTGAGGTTGAAATAATAATAAATCATCATTTTTTCTGAAAATGGGTCCCACAGACCTGAACACCACACAAGGGTTAAACTCTTCAGACGTCTGGTTCCTACCACCACCACTTTGAACAATTCTGAGTCTGTTTCTCTAGAGCAAACCATTTCGCACCAAACTGTTCTGAATGACTTTTAGCATTTAATTCATGCAGAAAGTTTGGAACATGGGTGGAGTTACCCTTCCGCTTCTGAGCATTACAAGCTCCAGTCAACTGTGTGATTGATGAAGATGAAGATGGGGATGTCACTTACCCAAGCGGGCTTCCATTGCTGGCCATCTTGGCCAGTTTGCTCATGGATTTGGAGTAGGTCTCCTCAACTGCAGCCCTGATGCAAACACACGCTTGTATTAGCCAAATATTCAAACAAAACCAGACAACTACTGTACTGTGCAAAAGTTAGAGCGCACCATTCATTTAATTTCCAGTCAAAACTGCCTTTAAGTACAAGTTATTAATTTTTTCAGAATCAGGAAACATGTTTATTATAGCTTTCACTCTTGTTAGGAGACTCATTTTCAGTTTTTCATGGACATTCGCAGGAATATTTTCCCACACCTTCAAAGTTCAGTCTTAGAAGTTGGTTTTCCATATTTTCTGTCATGTCTTTACATCCCTGTGCACAGACTCATGGGAAATGCAGTCCATATATGGTTTACTGCAGCGGACTGAGCTCCACTTTTCTAATGTTCAAGACTAAAGGATAAATGACTACTAGAATGGCGGAGTTATTTTGCCTGAATTTTAAATGCTTATTTATATCACAACAGAGTAATAAAAAAAAAATAATAATAATGTCATGTTAGGATACGTCGGAACATCAGAATGAATTTAAACTGAGCGTTGATTATTCTTTAATAACTATTCTACAACTATTTTTCAGTTTTTGATATAATTTGAAAATGCCTGTTGCTCTTTACATTGTGTGTACATTTCATGATGAATGGACCAAAAGAAATGACCCAAAATGACTTGGAAAAAATGTCTGGTTCCATTGACTTACATTAAAAGTAAAGTAGGTTTTTTCCTTCTCCTGTAAAGTTACCATTTGAGATACGAGGTTTTGTTCCGACAACAGTGGTTAACAGCATTTCTGTAAGATATCGAATGAACTACATTTGCATGTAAACTCTCTCCTTTGCTGCCCAAGTGTTCACATCTCCTCTGGCAAGATACAGCATTGCATTTACCACAAATCTGCCAACCAAAACTTAATAACACATCTGTCTGCAGTTTAAGCCTTAGTCTGTTTCGCACTGTATCACATCTTGGCCTTTCTAGACTAACCCTGCCTTCACACCGGCAGCAACTTTTCGCCTCGTCACCCAAAATCGCTGATCACTCATCGCCTTTGGGTGTTTCTAAACTCCAGTGGACCGTTGGTTGCCATGGTTTCACTGGCGCCAAGCACAAATCAGATGCAATCCTGCTAAAATTAAAAATCCTGGTGAGAAATCGCTTGTGTGCTTATTTTTATGTAATCCCCGTGTCTGTGCAGTCAGTGTGTGAGGAAAACAATATTTGGTCTTTGCGATTACTGTTTATTTGCAACGGTGCACCGCCGCCATTATTCAACCCGTAGTAGGAACAATTATCTAGGAACCAAAAATGGTACTGTTTCACAGTGGTGGAGATAAAGCGCGTACTACGCTGCTCAATGCCCACTTTGCGTCGCCAACCTTCACCCTGCCTCCTGTTGCCAGAAATCGCCAGCTTTCACTGCAAATGGATCACCTCTCGCTGCCAGCGTGAATGCAGGGTAAGAGAGGTAAACTCAGCAGGCTACCTGTGACAATGTAGGACACTGTCCTTTCAATGTATTATGGTCATTTTCTTCGTAACAAGCATAAAAAAAAAATCACTAATAGCATGTTAATGTCTCGGTAGCTAGCTAGCTAACTTTCTCGTTCCACCTTAAATAGTCCAGCAGTATTGATGCCTGAAGCACCAGAATGTAACTGCTGCACCATGAATAATTCAAACAAGAAGCTGGTGAATATCTGATTTCAGCTTCGTATCACCAATGAATTATGGGTGGGTGATAATAAATAATTGCCCCCCCTCTTTGAAGTCATATGATTCCCTAAATGTAACTAAAGCCCAGCAGTGAGGAGCTGAACTTTACCCTCCTCTGCTGTCACTGCAGACTGGCAGGGTCGCCTACAGAGCAGCGCTGGTAGCTGTTAATGAAGTAATTTTTTTTTCTGTTGTCCCATTTCGAGGGCAAGATTTTAACCACTACCCCTTGTAACTCAGTTGATTAACTCAGGGTGACACTCGAAAACAAGGTGTAGGGGTAAAAAGAAGAAATGGGATTGGGCCTTGCACTCCCTCCACTTTCAGCTGAATTGCTGGAAACTAAATGTATGTTTCATTTGTAGTAGAGATGTTTGAGTTGCCTGCATATAATATTTATTAGTCTTGCTCAAATACTTACAAAATTATTAAGTGAAAACTAAAATGTTTTAAGATGGGCTGCGCTCTCCCGACACAAAAGAAGATCAGTATAAAATCCTCTTTTCTGTGCTGCTTTAAAGAGGAGTTGTGTTTCTGAACCGGCTGATTATAATGCAGAAAACCCACTACTAAACAGAATCCATTCATTTTGCCCTTTATCAATTAAATACACACAGGCCAAAGCCGTGAAGCTAAAGCCTAATAAAAGATTAATGATCCAATTCTAGTATTTAGCATATTCCCGCTGAACTAAATCACACGGCGCTGTGTTTTTACTCTCAGCAGTTAGCAGGCAGTTGGATGGGGATGGGAATGCCCTGCAGCATGTACTGTAAATGTCACTCCCTTCAACGTGATAAATTTGACAAAGTGTAAACATTACGGCCTGCTTGTAAATGACTTTGGAGCGCCAGAGGAAAAATAAACCTGTTTGTCTTTTGATGCTGAGCAAATATCGCAGTCCATTATGTTCCAATAACAAACGGCGTGATTTCCAGTAGAGTTCGGATTTAATAAGCATCAAGACGGGAAGGAAAACTTCAGTCTGTGTATAAGTGTGCTTGAGGGGACCTCAGAAAGGGTTGGTCAGACTGCAGCTGCTCTCTGCCTTAAGCGAGAAAGACAGCAGGGGTGAGAATCACTAGTCTCTCGATATGATATCACGATACTTGAGCCATGATACATGATATATATTCATACATACACACACACACAATATATATATATATAATATATATATATATATATATATATATATATATATATCATAAATGTCAAAAATCGATTTTCTAAATATTTAATTTATAACATAATGTTGATGGAACGCAAAAGGCGGAACTTGGAAGTGCGGAAGTGCAGCGCCCGGACAGTCTGTGGCGGCACATAACAAAAACACAACTGGATGAGCGAGAAATCCGACCGGCTCCCTCTGCATTAAAGCCAGGTTAGGTCAGGAGTCACAACACAAATGATAAGAAGAGCCATTTTGTGTCCAGTATTTAATGTCCAGTATGTCTCAGTGTGTGCTGATGTCCTAGTATAGGCTAAACAATATAAACGAGAGTGCAGATTTACTTCGCTCTGCTTTAAGCTTTGCCTACAGCCGCTTTCCTCCCATTTTCCTCAGGAAACTTTTCTTCAAAAGTAGAGCAGCTTATTGTAAAATGTCTCAGCGTTCGACTGTTTTACGAGGCTGAAGTCGCTTCTCATTCTCCAGCTTCTTGTTCGAATTTTTCCATTCCGCCTTAAATTCTGACTGAGGCGCTGAATGTAAATGCGGCACCATTTAAGGTGGAACGGGTGGTCATCCGTTACCACTGGATCTTATTTCACCATAACTGCGCATTTTATCGCAGATGAGTGGCAGCAGCGTCTCCAATCAAGAGCACTGAATAAGAGCCTTCTAGTTCACTTCCATTTGACTTATTAGTAAAAGATATTGGAAGTAAATTCATTATGGATCATTATAAATACTTTGCTTTAACATTACCAGGTCCTCACAGTAAGAAAATAGAAATGCTGTATAGAAAAATAAGATGCTTCGAGATGCATCGATAATCGTTTTATAATCGCGAGATTCCCACCCCTAATATATACAGTTCTAGATATATCTGACTGAATACATACGTTGAGCTTTAGAAATGGAGAACAGCAGTAGTTCTATGTCAGGGCTCCTAACTGAAAGAGTAAAGTCACAGTAATATTGCAACATTCAAGGCGAAATATATGTTAATGACTGTTACACTGCAAAAAATGGTCCCTTGTCAAGTGAAATGATCTTAAATGTAGTCGATATATCTAACATTTCCCATTTGGAGATGGTTGAGCTCTTATTATAAGATTATCTGTCTTATTTTCAGATTTTTTTTACTTGTTTTAGGTCATTTTATTAAGTAAAATTATCTCACTATACTGGCAGATCATTTTGCTGGTTTCAAGCTCATTTCTTAAAACATGCAAAATGATCTGCCAATATACTGAGATAATTTTACTTGATGAAATCACTTAAAACAAGTTAAAAATGTCCAGAAATAAGGTAAACAGTCTTAAGTTAAGCTTACAACAATCTCAACAGGAGAAATATTACATTTCTTGACTATATTTAAGATACTTTTACTTGACAAGATACCATTTTTTGCAGTGTACAGGCTCTAAATACAACATTAGGAATGCATTTTACAAGTTTAGAATGTCCATTTAATCAAGAACGGCCAAAAACTGCTGTTAGCTTTGCCCTAAAGTACTACTAGAATTCCATAGGGGAGCTAGCAGAAATTAGCAATATCTTAGGGCTATTTCCTCCCCTTACTTGTGAACGAGTGTTCCCATTTACGGCCTGAACTGAAGGCTTATCTCTAAAAGTCATAGTTAAGCACAGCCACAAAGTACTGATATTTAATTAAACATCTATACAAGGGCTTCATGTATCAACATCGAACTATTGTGACACAACGTCATGTTGGTTTTTCCTCCCAACCCTAAAAGTTAGAGAAGAAAAAGTGTTCACTCTGTTTACCGCCTCCTGAGAATCTGGGCTACGGCCGAATACCAAACGCTCCTTATCAGGCTCTCTGTGATCGGCCTTCGCGATAAGCAGTCAGGTTGCCTGGACTCAGAGTGGGAGAAGCGAGCCTGAATGATTTCTGCACCTCGCTGCGCCAGGAGTCTTATCTCTTACAAAATGTCTCGTTTGATTTTGCACAAATGAAAATGTGAAAATGCCTCTGCGGCTGGCAAAAGCAGAGTCAGGAAAACAACACAACAGACACTCGGGAGGAAGCTCCTGGGAGAAGTGAGGCACGCTGGCCTGAGAGGCTTCAGAAAATCGATTCATATAAATAAATCACACAAAACTTCGCTGACAGCAGCAACGTTCAAGTCCCTCAGTCAATTTCTCAATATTTCTTCAACATTTCCGACAGACTTCATCGGCGTGCTGGTCGGGGTGATGGATCGCCTCAATGCGAGGCTTCATTGTTACGGTCAGAACAAGGTTTGAAATGTTGGCAGAGAGCTTGTCAGGGCAGTTACATCAGTCAGGTGGTTCGTGCTTAGATGGCATTTAACCCTTAGCGGTCCAGAGTTATTACTGTGGTTATGCTACGCTATGTAAAGGGCGCTTCTCCTACTTTTTTCTTTTCTTTCATATTTTTCTCTGCTTAGGACATCTGTGTGGGTTTATGTACTGAAAAACATAACTTACTTTTACACGACCATCTTACAACCGGCTTTGTTCCCTTAGAATTAAACAGGCTGTTTTGGTTACTGTATTGGGCCTTATAGATAAAGCAGTCTGGGCTGAAACACTGCGTATAACTTCAGTGTGAATGGGCGGGGCTAAACTGATGGAGACTGAAATAGGCCTTATATAAATATAAATGTCTTTGTATTTGTATCAGTTTGCATATATAGACTGAATGTTACTTTTTAAAACTAAAAATATGGTTTAAATCTATAATTAATGCCCCCTTTAAAAATTTTGGGGGGTGTGTGCACGCTTGTTCATTCTGTGCTAAGTACGCTTACACAATGTCGTTAGTTTTGTACCGTTTGTGTGTGTTTTGATGTTTTCCTGCTGGCTAAGGAGTTTGCCATCATATCCACAGAGACAGCAGCCGAGAGTGATTTTCCAACTGAGGCTCAGAGGCTTCTTGTGCTGGCCGTTTGGGTGATGCTACATCACAGCTATTAGGCGGCCTGGACATCACAGCTAAGTGGCTGCTTGGACCGGCTGCTTGAGTGACGCTGTATTGCAGCTACAAGGCTGCAGGGACCTGATCGACACTACATCACAGCTAAGTGGCTGCTTGGACTGGCGTCTTGATTGACGCTGCCCTGCAGCTGTGGGGCTACCTGGACTGATGGTATTCAGCAGTGTGAGCAGCGCTACGCTGTGGCTATGAGGCATGTCGGGTTGGCTGCCTAAGTACACTCGGCCGGCCACTTGAGTGACGCTGCACCGTAGCCAAGAGGCTGTCTGGACAGGACCGGTGGTGTTCGGCTGCTGGAAAACGCTACCCCTTCATGGCTAAGGACGTTTTCGGCCTTCGAGGCTTCCGAGGCTGGCTGCCTGTGTGACACATCGTAGTTGTGGAGTGAGTCTTTTCGGGCTGGCTAGGTGACTCCATACTGTGGTCATTGTTATCCCCCCTCACTAGCCGTTGGAAATGTAGAGTTGTGTTTGTGCGTTCTGTGTTGTTTTATTTATTGCCGATTATGTATTTCATTACTTTTTATCTTTTAGTAAAGCGACCTTGGGTTTGAGAAAGGTGCTAGATAAATTGAACCGATTATTTAATATAATTACATGCTTATGTATTTATTTGCATTAAGTAATTTATTTACATTTAAATTAACATCATTTACATCTAAATGATGTTTCAGTTAGGGAAATTATAGAAGCATGGCAAAAATGAAGGATGTAAAGGGGTGAAGGATGTTTTTCCTTACAAACAAGACTGAATACACACCAATAACTTTTCATAAAATTCAAAACAATAAAATAGCTCCTACTTACAAACACAAATATGAACTGAAAGCGTAGAATCCACACTTTCCACACAATGTCTCAGCTTGTTTCAATAATAATTCATATCAAATTACAACATGCTTTTGTCATTGCCTAAGATAAGTGCAACTTCTAAGAGCTAATATTAATCAATCACACTCTGAACAGCAAACATGGTTCTGCTGAAGTGCCGCCTGGAGCAGAGATCCGATCCAGTCCTCCTCAAATCCTCGCGATGAACTCAGCTAAACAGCTAGTTGCAGATCTCAAAAACAACTCTATCCTGAACTATCAGCCTGTAAAAATGCATCAAACTCGACAATGTATGAAGCAGCGATGGACGTCACAACAAACGTGCATCATCATAAGGAGTTTTTTTAAGTAACTGAATAAATATTTGCTCATTTTTGTTTGCCTATACTGAAATAAAACTATGCATATTAAGTCATGTTTGCAGCCTGACTGTATTCAGACTGAATACCTCACGTAACTCTTTCAGGCTACAAAGTCTCCGCAAGCGGACGCCATTAGCAGTCACGCAGTTTTTTGATGCTTCATCAGATGTTGTGCTTTGCAACAGTGGCACTGTGTGTCCTCGTTCAGCCTCACAAGGCACAAAAATGTGCTTGCAGTTTTGATGTTAGCAGCTGTTCATATTTCATTTTTGTTCTTTTGTAATTTTTATTTTTGTTCCTTGCTTTCTTAAAGGAGAGCTTAGCTAGAATTCTTAAAAAAAAACTTGCGGCACACCCAATCAGAGGCAGAGTATTTTAATATTAATTTAACACTGCTGACAAAGTCCAACAACTTCAAACAATGCATTCTATGCCCATATCGCGCAGCCCCACGACTCAGCAGCAGGGCTGAGTCTTAGAATTCAATCCCTTCATGGCACTGACGGTGTTAAATAATTCTGTCATTTATAGCGGTGTAACAATTTCATTACGTAAAAACCAAATCTGAAACCGTGTACTGAAAAACGTATCACTGAAATGCCTCTGGGTCTTTTCAGAGGGTCTCTCGTTTGACATGTTTCATGGAAACCACTGCTCGCTGATCAAAACTAGACTTCCGGGACGTCCTATCAGATGGAAGTGAGTGAGTGAGGGGGCAGGTCTTCAGTTATGCTTGTTATAAATCAATCATAATTTGTAGGGACTGTGATGTTTTGAGTTTATTTTGTCAGAGGGCGGCTTTTAACACACAGTCTAACACTGAACAGCCTGAACTGACCTCTGAGAGAGAGAGAGAGAGAGAGAGAGAGAGAGAGAGAGAGAGAGAGAGAGAGAGAGTGTGTGTGTGTGTGTGTGTGTGTGTGTGTGTGTGTGTGTGTGTGTGTGGACAGTACGTTCTTTGTTACTGCTCACATACCGGTGTGTTCTAACACTACAGTGTGTACTGAGAGAGAGAAAGAGAGAGACAGAAAGACAGCAAGAGAGTCGTCTTTCTCCTATTCTTTCATCTACATGTCAACATCTCTCTCCTTCTCTCTCTTCCTTCCCCATTTCTTTCTCTCGTCTTTGCGTTTGTCTTCTGTCTGTATTTGTCTCTCTCTGTCCTACTTTTATCTGTTCTTATTTCTGTCTCGGCCTTCCACATCTTTTTTTCTCCCTGTCTCATTCATTCTCTCTCTCTCTCTGTCTGTCTCTCTCAAAACCTGTGTGCGATTTCTAATAGTATGTTAGCGCTAAGCTAATGGTGGTGCACATGTAGTACTTGTACCACTTTTACAGGTTTACTGAAACCTGGTTAGACGACAGCTCATACTGACAGCTGTGTTGAGATGTTGAGAACTTCCAGAAGGTCTGGAGTTAATGCTGAACAAAACTCATTTGTACTCATCATTTTTTTAAGGTATTTTATTTTATTTTTGTGTCTGTTTAAACTTGTCAGAATGTAAATGTTGTGAATGTATCATGAACATTTCCTAAAGAGTTGTGATATGATATTTCTGCCATATTGCCCAGCCCTGTGCTGATTCCACTGTCACTTCCTAATTATGCTGGTAATTGACGTGTAAGGCCTTCAGTGTAGATCCTGAAGTCCTAACCAATGGGAGAACTCGACAGGCTGTATCTATCAAGGTAGCACAGAGACTGGACACGTTTCTGTTGAAATGAGTATTTAAAAATAAAATACTGAAGCTAATGAAATAAATTAAGCATGATAATTCTATTAAATAAAGATTAACTAAAAATATTAGACTTTTTTTAGCTGCATAAATCAGAAAGCCTTCTCTGTCTATTTCTCTCTCTCTCTCTGCCTCTTTTTCTCTTTCTTCATGCTTGTTTCTCTCTTTGCATGTCCTCCTCTCTCTTGTCCCCATGACGCCTCCCACGTCCTCCCTCTAAAAGCTGGTATCTCACCTCTCCCTCACGAACTCCGCCAGCTCCTTGGTGGCGATCTGCCCGTGCTTCATGTTGTGGTAGAGCACGTCAAAGCCCGCATTCTTCTCCCCCTGAAAAACACACAAAAACAAACGAACGTGAGGCATGCTGTGTGTGAAGACAACAAGAGTGCAAAACGTGAATCACACGCTTGAAATATACTGTAAGTGATAACACGACCGTCGTCGCTCTAAACGTGCCACAAGCTTTAAAGCCTAACCAGATAACAGCCAAGCCTTAAGGCGAAGGACAGGCTGAGACACGTCTAACCTCAAACTGTTCAGCTGAATGAAAACATTTGCATCCGTTAGAGTCGACCACAGACCATGGAGAAGAGCCAGCCAGGTGCCAGTCAAAATCTCTGAAAGCTGGAGACTCAATTAGCTCAGACGCTCTTCTACAGACGATCTACCAATGTTCACAAACTAGAACAGACAGCCTGGCGAAACCGCTCATTCCCAGCTTTGTTAAAGGACACATATCATGGGAAACCAAACTGCCCTTGTTTTTAAATGAAGGAGTTTGAGGTAATATGGAAACACTGTTAAAGATTCAGAACACACTATTCACCACAAAAAACGGACCACTTTGAATTCATCGTTTCTGTGATGTCAGGAGGACCAACTCATTTGCACACGTCCACCTATTCCAGTATTTTTAAAGACGGATATTCCGAGTGAAGGTGCAGTAGATCGGGCTTGATTCCGTCTTCAGGCAGTGACTGCCAGAGTTTTTAGCACTGTTAGCCTGGCAGCTCCAGGTCTAAACTAAAGAAGAACATCAAACATGTCTTGGCTGATCGATTTCAACTGAGATTAGCAGAAAATCATGTAAATCTGGATTTTTGGGAAATTAATATAAGAGTCAGGTCCTTTGATATAACCATCCAAATAAAGCGTCACCAGAGAATCGACAGCATTTAAGGGGTTAATACACACATTACTGTGGTGAAACAACACAGGTTCATGTTTATTTGTAGTGCAAAACTCTTATTTGTTTGGCCAAAACTCTGGTGCTTATTTTGGGGTGGGGTGTGTGTGTGTGTGTGTGTGTGTGTGTGTGTGTGTGTGTCGGTACACACATCACACACTGCACGGTTTTTGCGTCAAAGCAAAAACAAAACACGGAAAGGCAGAACGTGGCTGGCTGC
This sequence comes from Colossoma macropomum, assembly GCF_904425465.1. Taxonomy (NCBI): domain Eukaryota; kingdom Metazoa; phylum Chordata; class Actinopteri; order Characiformes; family Serrasalmidae; genus Colossoma; species Colossoma macropomum. The sequence goes on from NW_023494793.1 coordinate 40,125,082, forward strand.
GTGTGAGAGTTAAAGGGTCACACGTGAGAGAGAAACGTGAGCCTGTCCAGACTCAGCGCTGCACTGTGGCTCTGAACTTTCAGCCGATCCTTCAATGATAACCTTACGAACAAAATAACACATCCTGCAGGTCAGTCAGCGTAAAAATAGACCACCCTGTTCTTTTATCAGAGAGCAGAGAATGTCAACAGAGAGAGAGAGAGAGAGAGAGGGAGGGAGAGAGAGAGAGGGAGAGAGAGGGAGAGAGCCAGAAAAAGTAAGGAGAGAGAGAAATGAGAAAAATGGAGACAGAAGAGGAGACATAGAGATAAATGAAGAGAAAGGGGTGAGAGAGAGAAAAAAAGGGAGACAGAGAAAAGAGAAAAAGGGAGAGAGAGAGAAAAAGAAAGAAAGAAAGAAAGAAAGAAAGAAAGAAAGAAAGAAAGAAAGAAAATGATCAAGAGACAGAGAAATGGAGAGAAAGAGAAAAACAGAAAATAAATGAGGAGAGAGAAAAGAGAAAAAGGGAGACAGAAGAGGAGACAGAGAGAGGAAGGAAGAGAAAGGGGTGAGAGAGAGAGAGAGAGAAAAAAACAAGAAAAAAGGAGACAGAAGAGGAGACAAAAACAGAATGAAGGAGAGAGAGAGAGAGAGAGAGAGAGAGAGAGAGAGAGAGAGAGAGAGAGAGAGAGAGAGAGAGAGACACACAGTCTCTGGATCCTCTGAATTATGAGGTTGTTGAGCAGCTTAAATATGAATATCACTACAATGTTTGAGTTAACATATCATCATAAGAAGGGAAACCCCACCAAAATACCCCATACAAACCAGTAAACTTTATATGTATGGTAGTGAAGTTGCTGTGGCAGGTTTAGGCTACAGTGTGAGGAGCTGGTGTTGGTATTTAACAGTGTTTAAGTACTTTTGTGTTTGCTTGTAACATGTATGTAGCCACATTCATATTTCTCTGGCCAAATGACAAAACAGCTAAACGTATCAACTCTGGAACATTTCTGTTCACTAGAGGACGCGACAGAGGTGATTTTATAGAATATAAAATATATATATATATATATATATCTTGTTGTAATTCTCTGACAAAACAAGTATACAGCAAATACTGAGAACAGAGAGAATGTGTGTGTGTGTGTGTGTGTGTGTGTGTGTGTGTGTGCTCAGCAGACAGTTTGTCGTAGCAGCTGGTCTGCACGTCTATAAATACAGGGACACGCTGCGCTGACACTATTCTCAGGTGAGAGAGGAATTGTTGGAATTCCTGCAGGATCGGAACTTCCCGCCAAAACAACACGCATCCACACCCTGGAGCTCAGCGAGGGCTCTGAAGGACGCCTGCTCACCGTAAACATATCAGATTCACTGCAGCTTGGATCACATTTAGCTTCAGCACATTCACAATATCTGACGTGTATTAGATATAAAACACATTCAACACAGTCACACTGAACAGGAATCCTCTGAAGAGCTTCAGAGCAGCGGAAAATATAATCACTCAGATATTAAGACTGATATTAAAGAGAAGGAAAGACACATATTCTTCAGACTGGACACTGCTTCGTCTATTGAGTGTGTGTGGTGTGTGTGTGTGTGTGTGTGTGCGTGTGTGTAACTTGAGCCCAAGAAAACTGAGCTGCTCTGCTCCTCCCTACACACTATCAACACACAAGACGGCCAGGAACACGCCCCACTCCCCCAACACACACACACCCACCCATACACACACTTTTACACACTGGTCTCAGGATACGGGATCATACACAATCTCATGGGCTGCAAATCGCTGCTGTCTGAACAAAACCTTGTATCTCCAAAATGGTAACTTTACAGGAGAAGGAAAAAAGCCTACTTTACTTTAAATGTAAGTCAGTGACCAGAATTCTTTCCAATCCGTTTTGGGCTGTTTCTTTTGGTCCATTCATCATGAGATTTACAAATAATATAAAGGACAAAAGGCATTTTCAAATTTAATCAAAAACTGAAAAATGACAAAAATGGAGATACAAGGTTTTGTTCCGACAGCAGCGATATGTACGTGGATAATAATAATAATAATAATAAGAAGAAGAAGAAGAAGAAGAATAATCACACACAAGCAGCTAAATATATCAGAAAATCAAACTGAAGACTCAACAACTAAATATGATATTGAATATAATATCAAATTGCAAAACTAGAATTGAATCATTAAAAGTTGCAGAGAAATTGGGCCTCCTAACAACCACCTGGAAGACCTGGTAGACACAAAACTGCCCCATCATATAAACAGCACTGAAAGCTTTCATCTTTGAGAGAGAGGAGAAAATCAAGCTCCCACTTCTTGCTACATACTGTAAATACTGCTATACAGAGCTTTTGTAAAATGCGCATAAAGTCAGGACCATTTTGTTGCTCCTATAAGTTCACTCATTTTCCCCTAATGGACACACAGCACACACACACACTCACACACACACACACACACACACACACACACACACACACACACACACACACTCACACACACACACACACACACACACTCTCTCTCACACATATATAAATAAATAGCTGCACTGTTATTGTACAGATCAGATATGAGATTAGAACAAAAAATAGCCTGATAAGATTCAGTGTTACTCCAACCCTGACACTGAGATTCACTCCTACAGTTAAACTAACCAAACACTCCCGACAGAGAGAGAGAGAGAGAGAGAGAGAGAGAGAGAGAGAGAGAGAGAGAGAGCGAGAGAGAGCGAGAGATAAAGTGAAAGAGCAAAAGCAAAATCAACAGGGAAACAGAGATAAAAAAGAGAAAGTGAAAGAGCATGAAGAAAAGAAAGCAAAATACCAGAAATGCAAAAGAAGGAAAGGAAGAACGAAAGAATAAGAGAGAAAATGAAAGACTGCATGCAGAAGATCACATCATGTGTGTGTCCCGGTGTTTCCCACCTTGGGAACGGTTGCTAAAGTGACAGGGTTCCCCTGGTAACAGAGAGAGAGAGAGCGAGAGAGAGAGAGAGAGAGAGAGAGAGTAAGAGAGAGAGAGAGAGCGAGACAGCGAGAGAGCGAGAGCGAGAGAGAGAGAGAGAGAGAGAGAGAGAGAGAGAGAGAGAGAGAGAGAGGGGGGGTGTATGACAGCCTTCAGAGAGGTTATAGGAGGTTAGAGTGTCTGTGTGACTGGTGAGAGAAAGAAAAGAGGTGGGTGAAACAAACATAGAACAGGAGAGAAAGAGAAAGAGAAAGAGAAAGAGAGAGAGAGAGAGAGAGAGAGAAGGAGGAATTCGTCTGATGTTTAAACAATTCTGCATAATTATGCTATTGAGAGGTAAACAACGCCATTTAGAGTGGTTTAATGTGAAACAGTTAACCTTAGAGGAACTCTGATTTCTTTACAGTGGTGGTGATGGGAACCGGGTGTCGCCATGTCTACAACACAAATACAGCCATTTTATTTTACTATCCAAAACCATGCATGTACCTCTCCACCATGAACGAATCTGAAAAATATGTTTCAAAACCTTCTCAGAAACCATCACAAACAGTGTCTCAGACATTAGAAGCCAATTTCATGCAGTACCTTTCTGTGAGGGAGCTTTAAAGGAGAACTCCACCGCTTTTGCAAAATGACTCAATTAGACGTGAATCAAGTCATTCAGAGTGGGTCGGTGTGAAATGCGCCATTCTAGAGAAGTTTACAGAGTCAGAATTGTTCACCATTATAGTACTAGGAACCAGACGTCCGACACATTTAATGGTTCGAAAGGCTACATGCCATTAAGTTATTACACAAAATGGTTATGAATGTGTTGCTTGATGTCTGATTCGTTGTTCTGTGATTTGGTATAAGGACTTGACCTAAAAAGTATTTAGTGTGTATTTCTGTGTTTCCTCTCAAAACCACATTCTCAGCCGTTCAACACAGCTAATGCCGCTGTTGTGTCGGATTCAGTTCCCCCTCAAATTCACGTCCCCTGTGACAAATCAGGTCCGCGGCCGTGCGCATTCACCGAACAGATAACATCGCCAAGCAACACTGGAACTACAGACAGAGAAAGAGGTTCAAAAAAGGTTTGTACAGCAGTTGTATTCACCCAATCGGTGAGGAACAGCACAAAAGGTATGTAGCAGTACGGCTGTTTACTGTTTAATCAAACTGAAAATAATATTTGTCACGGAATCTCAATTATGCCATGTAATCTTTGGTGATTTATATTGGGTGAAAACGTGCGGCTGTTCAATCTTTCTTTGAACGTTTTCGCTTTCCGTAGTTCCAGTGTCGCTTGGGGTTGTTATCCATTCAGCGAATGCGCCGCGCCCAAGGACCTGATTTGTTAAAGGGAACAAGAATTCGAGGGGGAAGTGAATCAGATACACACCTGCGCTGAAGCAGAAGAACCCAGGGCCAATGGAAACCGACAGGGTCAACAACAAACCGCTTGCTACTCTGCTCACCAGTTTACTGGGTAGGACAGCGAGGTGAACTGTGATCTATCACGGCTCATCTGATGAATAAATGTTACTTACTTAAGCTATGAGTTTTGCTGACACCTTGCGACACGACGCAACATCGCCAACCCAAACAACACAAAACGCATGCAGGGTGGAGAGATACATGCAGGGCGTTGTAAGGTAAAAATAGTACCCAAAGAAAATATATTTTTAATCTAGCGTGACTTATAAAACCTTATAAGACGCATGTAAGTTCACTGGTCATTTTGGAGAGCAGATAAGATGATATTTGTAGTGTAAACATAAGGACGTCTGGTTCCTAGTACTACAATGGTGAACAGTTCTGACTGGGCACATGTCCCACTGAACCACTCTGAATGATTTTGTTTACATCTGAACGGTTGAATAATTCAGTAATTTTGCGAAATCGGTGGGGTTCCCCTAAACTCTTCAGATGCCTGGTTCCCATCACCACCGCTGTGAATAATAATGACTCAAGAAGTTTCACTAAAACAGAGCATATCACACCAAACCACTCCGAATGACTGTCTCCCCTCTTAACAACTGAATTACGCAGAAACCCCCTTAAAGAAAGAAAGAAGAAGAAGAAGAAGATAATAAAAGACTTGCTCATGTGGTCTGAGACACTGTGTGACCTACCGTATCTATAAATATGCAACAGTCTGTCATACAGTGTCAGAAATCACAGTCTATTAGAGGTCACTTAACAGGTGGACACAGTTTGAGGGAAGTGCTGATTTATTTCAATGATAATCCACGTACATGAGCTTCTGTTACTTATCAGCCTCGTATCTCCAGCGCAAAACCTGAAAAGCAAACTTCTTTGGGTTGAGTGGGAAACTGAGGAAATTCGATTTTTTCACAAACTCTTCTTTCAGTAGAGTTGGGCCCTGAGGTCCTCCCTCCCAACAGGCATTCAGTACTCAGATGAGCTGCAATGAGGCTCACACTGGCAGCACTTTGTGACCCAAATCGCTCACACAGCGTCCAAACTCCAAACTTCTGCAGCAGTTTTGTTTTCTTTTTAATCATGTTTTTGGTGAAGCGTTATGAAGGTGTTGCATTCTGACTGAAGGCAAAACAATAGTAGATTTTTATTTAGATCTTTTTCATATATATATTTTTTGTTCTTGAACATAATATTAAAAAAATACATCAAGTTCAGTCCAATACCTACTGGTTACTAGGGTGTCGCTAGCCCATTGCTCTGGTATCCCAGGTAGTTGCTATGGTGTTGCTAGCCCATTGCTCTGGTATCCCACGTGGTTGCTAAGGTGTCGCTAGCCCACTGCTCTGGTATCCCAGGTAGTTTCTATGGTGTTGCTAGCCCATTGCTCTGGTATCCCAGGTGGTTGCTAAGGTGTTGCTAGGCCATTGCTCTGGTATCCCAGGTAGTTTCTATGGTGTTGCTAGCCCATTGCTCTGGTATCCCAGGTGGTTGCTAAGGTGTCGCTAGCCCACTGCTCTGGTATCCCAGGTGGTTGCTAAGGTGTTGCTAGCCCATTGCTCTGGTATCCCAGGTGGTTGCTAAGGTGTTGCTAGCCCATTGCTCTGGTATCCCAGATGGTTGCTAAGGTGTTGCTAGCCCATTGCTCTGGTATCCCAGGTGTTCGCTAAGGTGTTGCTAGCCCACTGCTCTGGTATCCCAGGCTGTTGAAAAGGTGTTGCTAGCCCATTGCACTGGTATCCCAGGTGTTCGCTAAGGTGTTGCTAGCTCATTGCTCTGGTATCCTAGGTGTTCGCTAAGGTGTTGCTAGCCCACTGCTCTGGTATCCCAGGTGGGTGGTAAGGTGTCGCTAGCCCATTGCTCTGGTATCCCAGGCTGTTGAAAAGGTGTTGCTAGCCCATTGCTCTGGTATCCCAGGCTGTTGCTAAGGTGTCGCTAGCCCACTGCTCTGGTATCCCAGGTGGTTGCTAAGGTGTTGCTAGCCCATTGCACTGGTATCCCAGATGGTTGCTTAGGTGTTGCTAGGCCATTCCTCTGGTATCCTAGGTATTTGCTAAGGTGTTGCTAGCCCATTGCTCTGGTATCCCAGGTGGTTGCTAATGCGTCGCTAGCTCATTGCTAAGTATATCCCAGGCGGTTGCTAATATGTGTGTCTATATGTGTGCTAGTAATTATGTGAGTCTACACGTAACATCTATGAGGGGCAGTGTAAAAGATGTCATTTGTGACAATAAGATTAAAATTTTCTCAAAATTACGACAATAATGAGGAAAAAATTGATCACTGCAAAATTGCACAAAGAAATAATTGATAATAATCGCCGTCCAATGATCGTGATAAGATTTCTGGCCATATTTAATATCACTATTAATTATTGGTTTTGTTATCAGGCACAATAAGTTCATCATCAGTTATCGATTATCAGCCCAAAAATTCCATACCAAAGCCCCCCTAATACGTATGTTACAACAACAAAGTATACCTTAATGCAGAGAAGAATGGCTGCACAATATGGAAAAACATTGCTACTGTAATATATTATAAACACGTCAGTGAATGCTTTTTAATCACGGTTAAAAACTTATCTGCATCATTTTTTTTTACTTATTTCAATTATTTGTGCTGATTTATGTCAATGTTTTAATTGGTCAAAACAGAAAACACACCTGAAGTTTCATGATTGATCAGGAATCAATAAAAATGTAGAGTAGTTGTCAGAGGACTCTTTTTCAAACTGCAGCAAGTAGCCTACTGCAAATAAACATACTGAGACAACGATTAACAAAACATATACTGTGCAGCCCTAATCAGCAGGGGCGGTTTTAATTGGATTAATGGTGCCGTGGCCTGGGTAGTGAGGGTGAGTGTGAGTGAGTGAGTAAATGAGTGAGTGTGTGTGTGTGTGTGTGTGTGTGTGTGTGTGTGTGTGTGTTTCTGAATGGTCTGCACGCCACACACACCATATTCAGTGTCATGGGACATTCCAGCAGCAGGATGCTCAGTCATGTGACACCCCCCCCCAATTAAACAGAGCCTCTGTCTGTTTTTCTCTCTCTCACTCTCTCTCTCTCTATCTCTCTCTCTGAGAGAGAGAGAGAGAGAGAGTCAGAGATACCTGATCAGCTGAGTCAGGGGTTGGCAACATGCGGGTCTTTTACTGCGTCACTGTGTTGCTATGTCACCATAGCAACACAGACAACAACCTCGCCTAGCTAGTAGCTAACAAAAAAGGCAAAGAGAAAGATTTAAGAACATCGATAATTTAGAGACAAATGGACTTATTTGCATTTATAGTCACTCCAGCTGGTTTTCTGATATGTTTAATCTGCAACAAGAAACGCTAAAATGTCACAAAGCTGAAGTCGCTTCTCATGTGAATTTTCCCGTTCCACCTTAAATGGTACAGTAGTTACATTCTGGCACCACAGGCACCAGTTAAGGTGGAACGGGAACATTTCAAACGAGAAGCTGGCGAATATCTGGCTTCAGCTTCATATCACTGAGGAATTGGGGTGGGTGATAATAAATAATTGCCCCCCTCTTTGAAGGCATATGATTCCCTAAATGTAACTAAAGCCCAGCAGTGAGGAGCTGAACTTTACCCTCCTCTGCTGTCACTGCAGACTGGCAGGGTCGCCTGCAGAGCAGCGCTGGTAGCTGTTAATGAAGTAATGCTCTGTTTTATTAGAGGGTCCCATTTCAGAGGGAAGATTTCAACCACTACCCCTTGTGAGTCAGTTCCAAGGGGCAAGGGGATACTCAAAAACAAGGGGTAGGGGCAAAAATAAGAAATGGGACTGGTCCTATATCTTTCTTTCTTTCAGTTATACATCTTGTTTATATACAGTGCTCCACTTAAAGCTGAGCAATAAGACAATATATATCGCTATCGTGATAAATACCACAAAACAACACAATGTGCTTTTCTGAACATATTGTGTACATCGTCAGTACTTGTAGACACTGACCAACTGCGTTTCATCATGAAGAGAGCAAAATCAGTCCTGTTTAACTGGATTTTGTGCCAAATATTGAAGAAAAAAAACATTGTTTTCAGTTTTTAATTATATTTTTATATATATTAATTATATTTTAATTATAACTCGTCCACCTCTAGCTCCAATGTGGGGAACAGTGATTAGGGGACCATCAGGAGCACCATATAGTGATCAGGGGCCATTTCCACTACTGTGTACGCATAATTAAGAAGAAATCTAGCACCAGGGTGCACTGTACTGAGGTAACAATAACAACAGCACTGAAAGGAGAAGGATTCAAAACGTTCAGCTCCCATTCTGCTGCACTTGGCACCTCACTCGATTCATTTTGCAAGGAAAACACAGCAGACAGTCTAGCACAAGCAGCACAGGTTGAGGATTAGCATAATGAATGCATATTTATTAGCCTAATCACTGCCATCATTACCATCACAGGTTTTGTCATTAACACATGGCAACTCAGCACTCTGAGTCTGACTCAATAGAGCTGTAGCAGGAGCTGTAAAGCCAATTTTCCCTCTCCCTCACATACACAGATGAAGAGAAATGATGAACAGCTAGAGCCCTAATGAGTAAGGATGGGTGATACCACCAAAATACCAAGCAATAACAAGCCTAGTGTTCTGATACCAATGCAGACCCCAAAACCCTTTCTATGAGCATAAAAGCTGAGATGTGTGATTTACTAGAGCTGCACAACAAATCGTTTGTTTGTTATCCTGGTATTGGCCTTTGCAATAAAGGCACTGCAGAAGGACACAATATGCAGGTTCATCATCTCGGAGGTTAGGCATCCAAGGCAATTAATTCCATTATTTTTTCAGGAATATCTTGACTTCGGCTGTCTTTTGTGAGGCGGCACGGTGGCGCAGTGGGTAGCGCTGTCGCCTCACAGCAAGAAGGGCCTGGGTTCGATTTCCGGCCAGGTGACCGGGGTCCTCTCTGTGTGGGGTTTGCATGTTCTCCCCGTGTCTGCGTGGGTTTCCTCTGGGTACTAAGGTTTCCTCCCACAGTCCAAAGACATGCAGTCAGGCCGATTGGACGTGCTAAAATGCCCCTAGGTGTGAGTGTGTGTGTGATTGTGTATGTCCGTCTGTCTGTCTGCCCTGCGATGGACTGGTGACCTGTCCAGGGTGTATCCTGCCTTCCGCCCAATGCTGGGATAGGCTCCAGCACCCCACCACGACCCAGAAGGATAAGCGGTTTAGATGATGTATGCATGTCTTTTGTGAAATTTCTCGTTATTTCATGAACTGTGCCATCAGATGGTGGTGATGTGGATGGGACAGAGTGGTGTGGCTCATATTTATCCCCTCCACAGATTCAATGTCAACAAACTATAGTTTCAGCAAGGTGTTCGGGATGTCTACTCTGTACACAACTCAGCAAACGTTAAGAAACAGATTATTCCACTTATAATTCACTGTATCAAAATTCCAGTTGGTCAGAAGTTTACATACACCAAGCTGATCGTGCCTTTAAATAGCTTGGAAAATTCCAGAAAACAATATCACTGCTTTAGAAGCATCTAAAAGGCTCACTGACGTCATTTGAGTTAATGGGAGGTTTACCTGTGTGAGTATTTTAAGGTCTACTTCAAGGCCTACTTGCCTTTTTGCTTGACATCTTGAGAAAAATCTAAAGAAATCAGCCAAGACAGCAGAAAAAGAACCTTCACAAGTCTGATACATCTTTTGGGAGCAATTTGCAAACGCCTGAAGGGACCATGTTCATCTTTTTAAACAATAATATGCAAGTTTAAGCACCAGGGGACCACGTAGCCATCATACCGTTCAGAAAGAAAACGCGTTCTGTCTCCTAGAGATGAGCTTACTGTGGTGCAAAAAATACAAATAAATCCAACAACAGCAAAGAACCCTGAGAAGATGCTGGAATAACCAAGTACAAAAGTGTCTATATCAACAATGTGTCCTATATCATCATGACCTGAAAGCCTGCTCAGTAAGGAAGAAGCCACCGCTCCAAAACAGCCACAAAAAAGCCAGGTTAGTATGCAACTGCACATGGCAACAAAGATCTTACTTTTTGGAGAAATGTCCACTAGTCTGAGAAAGAAAAATGGAACTGTTTGGCCATAATGACCTTCATTATGCATGGAGAAAAAACACCATACAACACCAGCTCAACTGTGAAGCATGGCGGTGGCAGCATCACGTTGTAGGGGTGCTTTGCTGCAGGAGGGACTGGTGCACTTCACAAAATAGATGGTATTAAGAGGAAGGAAAATTATGTGGAGATATCATCTCAAAACCTCAGACAGGAAGTTAAAGCTTAGATGCAAATGGGTCTTCCAAATGGACAATGGCCTCAAGCATGCTACCAAAGTCGGAAACAAAGTGAAGGTAATGGAGTGGCCATCACAGTAAGGAGGCCTACAAACCTGACTCAATTACACCCGTTCTGTCAGGAAGAATGGGTCAACTTACTGTGAGAAGCTTGTGGAAGGCGGCCCGAAATGTTTGACCCAAGTTAAACAATTTAAAGGCAATGCTACCAAATACTAACCACGTATAGGTAAACTTCTGAGCCACTGGGGATGTAATGAAAGAAATAAAAGCTGCCATAAACCACTGTCTCTAGGATAATTCTGACAATACACATTATTGAAATATATCAGTGACCCTGACTGACCTAAGAGAGGGAATGTGCACTAGGATTTCAGGAACTGTGGAAAACTGGATTTAAATCATTGTGGCTGAAATGCATGTAAATGTATGAGTTCAACCGTATGTGTGTGTTTTGTTTCCTCTTTTTCTCTTCTCTTCTCTTCTCTTCTCTTCTCTTCTCTTCTCTTCTCTATCTCGCTCTGTCTGTCCTACACCTCCAGCAGACACTCTGCGCTCTGAGCAACAGTGGGCTCCTGTCTGCTTTCTCAAGGCCATCCATCTAATATTAGCACTAACGATACAAGGGAGGGAGAGAGAGAAATGACAGACAGTGACAGAGCAGCGAGACAGAAATCGAAAGAAAGAAAGAAAGAAAGAAAGAAAGGGGGCTCATATGAGAAGAAGAAGAAGAATTCAGGGTGCTTCCAGTGTGAGATGGCGATTGTGACTGCGGAGCTTTCAGGGACGATTCACTCAGACCGTTTTGTATTAATCCACTCCACCTTGAAATCAGATATTAAGTAGATAAAACAAAAGGCCTTATTAAGCTGTTCGAGGTGCTCTTTTTAGAGACACAATGCGTTTGTAATCGTTTAGTTCTGTGAAGTATAGAGAGAGATAGAGTGTTTCCTTAAGAGAGCAGAGAGCTAAATTAGGCGTGTTCTCGCACTGAGACGTAATTAATTAAAGCTGTGCAGTAATTACCTAAATGTGCCTCCTCACTCACTTTCACACAACTGTTCACACAAACGGCCTCAGACACAGAGCAGAGCACTGCTCTATTAGTCTCTATCACACCTACAGTGTCAGGACATTACATGTTAGTATCTCTATGAAATAATAATAACAACAACAACAACAACAATAATAATAACAACAATAACAATAGTAATAATCCTATATGTCCCATATGTATAAGCAAGCGCTACATATGGGTCAATGACATAAGATTTTCAAAATGACAAACACAACGTACATTTTAATATCTGCAGACATATTCGCATTTCCATCTAAGTGCATTTTTATGTCTTAAATATACAGTTAGTGTTATCAAAGCTGTTACTTGCCTAATTCAGTTATTAAACTGTGCTGGTCTGGTTGCACCCTTTGACTTACTGGTTGTGCCACCTGACTTTTCAGACTAATTTCAAATTAAACAGGATTTAAGCAGTATTGCAGTGCTGCTGAAGCTCTTAAACACCTCAATGTCATTGCTGGACTGAGAACGGTCCACCTGTGACCACTGATGAGGGACTAGAGGATGACCAACGCAAACTGCGCAGCAGCAGATGAGCTATCGTCTCTGACTCTACATCTGCAAGGCGGACTGACAAGGCAGGAGTGTCTAATAGAGTGGACAGTGAGTGAACACAGCGTTTAAAAACTCCAGCAGCACTGCTGTGACTGATCCACTCGCACCAGCACAACACACAAACACACCACTACCACGTCTGTGTTACTGCAGTGCTGAGATATAATATAAATAATACCTGCTCTTTTGGGGGTCCTGACCATTAAAGAACAGGATAAAAAGGTATACAGAGAAACAGATGGACTACAGTCAATCAGCCATGTTCAGTGTCCGAAGCTTGTTTCTTTAGTTTTGCATTGCAGCAACAAGGCTAATGTGGCTAACAAGCAGTAGCTCAAATATTAGCATAGTGCTAACTGCAATGCCTAAATCACAACTCGCCCCAAACCGTGTGGAGTTGTTAAGTGATTTCTAAGAGACTTGCTGGGATTAGACTTGTGGTTTCTGGCACTGAGGCCTGCTCGTCTGTGCTTTGGCCACTTGTATAGACACAGTACGTCCCACAGTGACAGAGACCTGTTTCACTACCGCTTTAAGTTAGCTGAGCACCAGCAGTGGCTTTGTTGGAAAAGGACAGAGGGAAGAAGACTAAAGCCTTTTCTCTGTGTCTCTCTCTGTGTGGCGGCAAGGCAGGGTTCCTTTGAGCTTTTACAGACACAATGGAGGAGGTTCCCATTCTAGCAGCGGCAGACACACAAAGCCGGCCAAACACACAAGGATGAGTGATCTCCACACAGCACACCACCAGCCAATTCACTCCGGTCACTCAGCAGCAGAGAGAGAAGCTGATACTGCTGATACTACAGGGGCACAGGAACATATAATACTGGGACATGGGGTCACACATGTGTCCTATTTGTGTTAAATATATGTAAGTAACTATATGTAAAAACATCTGTCATATGTATTATATACAGTACAGGGCAAAACCCAGAGATAATCCAGTCAAAATGGCTAAAAAGTGCATGTTATTAATTTTTTAGAAAACATTTCGGAGGAGATTAGACACAATACAGTCCAGTTGCACTAGAAATGAGAGAGTTAAAGGAAAATAAGAGAAAAAAAAACAGGAGTTTCCAAAACCAGAGTGTTAAAAATGATTAAAAGCTACAGAGAAAATGAGGCTCCTAACAACCACCTGCAGGACCTAGCAGACCACCAAAACTATCAGTTAAACAGCGCTTAATGCTGACCGTACACTGGAGGACTAGACTTTTAAAGGACTAAAGTCTGACATCCTCTCACATCTGATGACGATGTCACAGTTTTTAGTCACAGATTAATCTGATTTTGCAGATCCTGCAGGGTCACCATTTCCAGGTCTGCACCTAGACTTTTGAGATTACTTCCCCATCATGCACCTGGTGGAAATTTACAAAAAAAGAAACGCTTTCGCTTCTCCACTCTGTAGTGGTACAAATGGGAGGATACCTTGGCTGGGTGTGTAAAGATCTGGTGTATATTCTGTATATTCTAGTATATCATCTCCCAGAACTGTATTAACTAATCTGTAAAATGTGAAAGTTTATTTTTTTATTTAACAAAGATTTACACATCAAAAACATGCAGTGATTCAGCGTTGTTGATTGGGTGTTATGAACTAAACCATAAAAAAACAAACAAAACAGGAAACCAGTGTAACATTGATGCTTCTCCAACAAAGCCCTTCTTTAAGTCCTCCACCCATTTCCTTACATCACTGTTATGCTCAGTGAACTTGAACTAATAAAACAGCCAGTTTACATTTTTAAGTTATTATGATTATTGATTTAAAGTGGAGCAGATTTGCCTTTTTACAGAGATTTCAGGCCCTCACACAGGCATTTTCTCCCTTGCACAAGGGCATAACAATGTCCCCTTATTCCAGGGGTCGGCAACATGCGGCTCCAGAACCCCATGTGGCTCTTTTACTGTCCTGTTGTGGCTCCACAGCAGAATCAGATTAGTAGGTAAAAATAAAATAATCCTCCTTTACAGTAAAATAAAGCTCTGCTGATCGTTCAACACAGTTTAACAATAAATGGTCTTAAACGCTGGAGTTAAGGTAGAACTGCTAATTCACCCTTTAAGCCTGAACAATGTTGCCTAGCTAAAAGCTAATGAAAAGGCAAAGAGAGAGATTTAAGATGAACGTCAATAATTTGGAGATGAATGGACTTATTTGTGTTTATAATCACTCCAGCTGGTTTCCTGATACGTTTAATCTGCAACGAGAAACTGTCAAAAGCTAAAACGATGCAAAGCTGAAGTTGCTTCTCATTCGCCAGCTTCTTATTGGACTTTTCACGTGCCATCTTAAATGTTGCAACAGTTAGCTACATAGTTAGCTACATTCTGGCACCTTAGGCACATTTAAGGTGGAACGTGAAAATTCGAACAAGAAGCTGGCAAATAAGAAGCGACTTCAGCCTCGTAAAAAGTTGAACGTTGAAAGACATTTTACAAGAAACTGTTCTACTTTTGAGGAAAAGTTTCCTGCCGGAGATGTGAGAGAAGCAGCTATAGCTGAGCTAAAGCTTAAAGCAGAGCAAAGTAAGTCTGCATTTTCACTTATATTATATTTTCAGCCTATATTAGTACATCAGCACATCCTGAGACATATTTACAGCCAAGATGGTGAAATGTTACTTCAATAAAATGGGCATGAAATATTATGGCTTCCAAGGTGGTTTGATTTTTGTTGAAACTTGACAAAATGGCTTTTCTTAACATTTGGGTTTCCGACCTCTGCCCTATACTAAAGTGCTACCAATTTTTTTGTATAAATGTATGAAAACATTTATAAAAACATTAATTGTTGTAGGGTCATTAGTCCTAAAACAAAACCTAACCCCAACCCAAAGCCTAACCTTACCCATTAGCATCAGCCTAGTAACACATTCACTTTGACAGACCTAAAAATGACCAACACTGCGACCAAAAAATGTATATAATTGGGTGCGTCCATCTGGTTCTTAGTGCAAGGCGAAGCAGTAGGAGATATTAAAACATGCATCATCATCTCCACCATCTCAGCATGATCTTCAGAAACAAAAAAGGCTTGAAGCTTCTTCTGCTTCCACTGTTATGGGAAAACTTCATCTCACCGTGCTGTGATCCACTGTATCAGCACTTCCTCTGCACTGCCCTTCACATTTCCCTCGCTTTCTGCCTCTCTTTCTTCCCCCTCGCGCCTTTCCTCTCCCATTCTTCTGCTGTTAAAGTGGGGCACACCTGAAATAGCTCAGCCAGGTGTGCAGAAACACAGAGCAGGGCCGTCCCTGGGGAGCTGCTGACAAAGGCCTGGCCCAGTCCACTCCTTTACTCTCTCTCTCCGTCTCTCTCTCTGACTTTACAGCATGACTAGCAAATAGCAAAGTGCACTTAGCAGCAAGCGGACTGAAGCAGCCTCTGCGCTGCACCTCAGTCAGTTCAATCATAATGCTCTCCTTCGAATGCCCCCCCACCAACAGAGGTGGAGAGTTTTACTCGGTGTCATGTACTGAGGAAAATGAATGGATGAATTTGTATTGCTGAGTGTTTTTTAAGCTATAATGCTTATTACTTTTATGCATGTATATTAGAGGTGGGTGAAAAATAATATCATGATACGGCAGTTTTGACGGTACACAATACGGTATGATATATATTTATTTTTGACATCTGATGAGTTGTAACAGACAAAGAAGAGCCACATTAAAAAAAACATCAAAAACACTGAAATTACACAACACAAGTCCAGAGAGGCCATGAGCTGTTGCTGTCATTTTCTGGACAGTTTTCTTGAGATAACAAGATAAGTAACTTGTTATTTCAACATAACAATTTTGTCATCTTGAGATCACAAGATAGTTAACTCATCTTAAGGTAACAACTTTTGTTATCTTGAGATAACAAGACAAGTAACTTGTTATCTCAAGATAACAACTTTGTTATCTTGGAATCACAAGATAATTAACTTGTTATCTCAAAATAACAATCCAGAAAATTATAACTACCTCATGGCCTCTCTGGACGTCCATAAAGTTCTGACAGAAACATATATAAAATTTTCTTAAAGCTTATTCTTAGGTGCATAAATCTTGCCCCAGAAATATTTTGTCCGTTTATTACAAAGGAAACAGTAAGTGGCCACTGTATAAACGCCAGGGCGCAGAACAACTTTTGGTCAGTCATCTTTTACAGTTAAAGGCGAGCTCAGTAATCAGATTTCTCAGTGCATGTGAACTCTTACTCTGATTTCTTTCGGATTTCTCAGACAGACTGTTGTACCGGAAATAAGCGAGCAGTGTTGCCACGAGACACAGCAAAACATTTTGGAGCGACACTGAAACCAAATACATGCTTGACGGAATGAATTATTTTAATTATTTTCATCTTCTAGATCAGGGGTATTTAATTACAATTCAATTTGGTCCAGTTAGAGAAAATTTCCTCAGGCAAAGGTCCAGAACATCATCATGTCTAACTTGCATTATGATTCAGTGCCATATACTGTTTACTGAAGTAGCCTAGTAGGTATACCAACATCTTATACAGTCGACAACTGAATATCAAATCAAATAAAGTACAGTTCAGTCATATTTCAACAACATTTATTGTCAGTTTTCCCTTTTTAGAGCCTCCATGTGAAATAACTTCCCTCTGGCTCACTTTCTCCTCCGACACCTCGTCCCTCCCCTGTGTGCATCACTCAGTCGAGTCTCAGTGCGCATCGTAATGCACAGATCTGATTGGTTGAGTAGCGTCACGTGTGATATTTACAACGCGTGCGATTGGTCTGTGAGTCTCCCAGGCCGCTAAAGCCGTACAGTAAAGGCTAGAAAAGTTACGGCGATTAAAACAGGACCACCCCATCGAAATTAAATAATTCTCTATAGTTTATCGGTTATAGGTCCAGGTCCGCATAGCGTCTGGGTCCAGACTTGGACCGCGGTCCGCCTATTAGTGACCTCTGCTCTAGATGATGTATGTTCATATTCTTCTGTGAGTTTATTGGCTGGTTGCAAAGCAGAAATCTGATTACTGTCAGTTATCGGATTTTTAAGTGCATGTAAAATCAACGTTTATCTGTATTGTCCCTGTCAAATAAACAAATAATAATAAAACTATGAATCCAAAGATTAGTTTTTAACAGTTTACATCCTTTGCTGCACTAAATTCTTAAGACAGAACTAATGACGTTCTCTTTTTAATCAAACAAGCGGTCTGGTTAGTGATTAAGCACCGGTGATATCCACAATATCCCTAAAAAACGTCTATTGTGATGTAATTTATCGCAATGACAATCAGTATGGTCTTATTGCTCAGCTCTGACATGTACTCATAAGAAAAGTCATTTTCAGGGGGTTAATTTCATTATTTTCAGGCCCAGTCTCAAAGGGTCATTTAGTAGGGCAATGCCCCACTAGCCAATCATCATGCCCCGCTAAACCTACTACTTTCTGGATGTGCTTCAATAGCGGCAGGTGGTAAGAGGGCAACGTGAAATTACATGGAACTAAACTTTATGGTAGGGTTTGAAAGCATCACTCAGTATGTTGTTAAAAGACAGCAGGGCTGATGATCTGCTGTAAATGAGGTTTTCCCTTTGATTCATTCCTGAATAATATGCTCCTATTTAATGCTGGCGAGCGGATACCCCCACCCCACGCTGTACAGCCTGACTACAGAAGCCAAAAGCGTTCAGAAGAAAGACTCGGGGGCATTATGGGAAATGTAGTGTCTGTAGTAAAGATGCATAGTCAAAAAGTTTGTGTCATGCAGTTTAGCTCAGCAATCAAGGTTAAATCAGTAGGCTGTACAGCTCACGCACTGACTCCTTCCTACTCTATTCACCTCTGCCAACTGCTAAACAGGAATCAAGTCATAATCCCGTACTGCAAAACACAACACTCACCCAGAAGTTGTTCTTGAAGTATGCCATCTCCATTTATAGGGTTCTTAGAGAGATCTGCGGAGAAAAACAGAGGACGACAACATCAGACATTTTGGCATTTTTTTGAGGTTACGTTCATTTTCAGGACAAAATGCTGTTTATGACATTCCACTATGAAAACAGTCAGCCTGCTGCCGAGCTGCATTCCTCAGAGGTTCATCAAATCTAGAGTCGCACGAATAACAGCAACAATAACAACGTTCATTACTGCCGCTCCAACAGCGGAGCTCCTGGAACGCAAAACAAATAATGCGCTGAAAAAAAAAGGGAACGTAATGCCAAAGAGAGGAACGCTGTTCCTCAAGCGAGGTGAAACGGGGGCACTGCGGAGCATCAGACACAAGTCTAAACTCCCTCGGGGTCCCCTCGAAAGGGCACCTTTTAATAGGATAAAAACAGGCAGAGTGCACAAAGCTGAACAGGTTCAACTTTCAAAGGGAGAGAGAGAGAGAGAGAGAGAGAGAGAGAGAGAGAGAGAGAGAGAGAGAGAGAGAGAGAGAGAGAGAAATGCAGTGCTGCACAATATATTGTTTGTTAATTGTTGTCACTAGGGGTTTAAACAATACGTATATTTTTAGGCAATTCTGTCACGTAAACAAAGTCCGTCAGAGTGGTTTGATTGAAATGGTTCATTGTAGAGAAACTTGCTGGCTCAGATGTCTTTACAGTGGTGGTGATAGGAACCAGGAGTTGCCATGACTACAACACAAATACAGCCATTTTACTTACTATCCAAAACCACCAGTGAACCTACACGAGTCTTCTGCGTTTTTATATGTGATGTTGATGATGGTAAAATATATAAAATAATAGACAAAAAACAAAAAAACAAACATTTTTTTCCCCTCGGGTTAGGGTTAAGTACAACAACCTGCAAGTAAACAATGTCTCGGGCATCGGGCAGCAAATGGGTCAACTAACTAAGATTTCTGAAAATTACAATTTTCAAAAATCTTATTAAAAAGGACACAATGTTCATTTTTTTATCTACAGATATATTTCCATTTACATCTATGTGCATTTTATACCCTTACATATAGTTAGTGTTTGTCAAAGCTTTTAACTGCCTGTTGTGGTTATTATGGTCTGGTTGCGCCATTTGACTTAGTGGTTGTGCCGCTTGACTTTTCAGACTAACTTCAAATTAAACAGACATCTACTTAGACAACCTGTGGAAACCTTTGTCCTTGAGTTATACTTACATTTTTTCTCAAATGAAAAATACATTATTATAATAATGAAACATTTTCATGGTTCTCCTGAGGTCAGACCACCTGACAAGGTAAACTAAACCGTCCTAACTATGACTCAAATATTACATTTTTCCAAAATTTGTGAAAGGGCTACTGACTTTGGCATTGCACCATGAGGGTCATTTGGGGTCTTCTTTATGATGCAAAACCCTAGACCCTCTTTTGTAAAAGTATGTCAAAATAAAAGTCCTTTGTTTTCGGTTGTGCCACCTGACATCTGAGGAAGTAAGAACTTGCAGATAAAAGTTTTTCAGTGAGTGAGTTTTCAAACACACAATAATGCCAAACTATTCTATTTAGAATTTGATATAACTAAATGACCATTTTGATAGTTTACTTAATCAACATATATGCTTTTATACGGTTACACCACCTGACAATTTTGGACATTTTGAGGCAAAGAGAAGCTAAAATGAATTTTATATAGATGCACTAAGAATTGTTTCACATAAAAGAGGCATTGTTGACTAATTTGATACCTCATGTATTAATTCAATTATTTTTTTGGAAAATAATAGACTTGGACATAAAAAAAAAAAATGCACATCATGTAAATGACCTACATAGATAACCATTTAATTTAATATTTTTCTGTGATTGAGCTTTCAGTGGCCTTAAAGCTCATGGGTCAAACACAAGGCCCGTGGCCCAAGTCAAGCCCGTGGCCCAGTCCTATTTGGCCCGTGAAATTATTTAAATTTTCTATTATTATTAGCCCGTTTCACCCTTAGATACACTACAGTCCCCAGCATGCACTGCAACAGCGCGTTCTGACCCCCAGCACCAATCAATGAAGGAGCAGTTACAGAAAAAGTAAAGAATGCTTGGTGTCTATTTCAAGCAGATAGGCAGTTTTAAAAACTACCTATGGGCTTTTTGAGTGGTTGAGTTTGACACCCCTGCCTTAAACTCTTCAGACGTTTGGTTCCTATCACCACCACTGTGAACAATTCTGACTCGGTAAGTTCCTCTAAAAGGGAACATTTCACATTAAACCACTCAGAATGACTGTTTACATCTTAACCATTCAATTTTGCAGAACTTTGGAAAGACTGGTGGAATTCCCCTCTAGATTTGCCATGTTAAAGGCACATTTCACATAAAACCACACCAAACTAAAAATTTCCATCTATGGAAATTCAGCTGCAAAAACAGTCCATGTTGAATTCACTCTTTTTGTGACTAAATTGGGAAGAAAAGTGAGTAATAAATACCATAATTTAAAATCTGTGCTTACGAATAATATTTACAAAGAAAAAAAAGACTAATTGAATTTAATTATCTATACACCGAATAATCACCAGCTAAAATTTCACAATCGTGACAGGCCTACATGCAGTCCTAATAAACAACCAGATAACTTCTAAAAACAGCACTTTATCAAGGTTAGAATCCAGCGGCTTACCAACTTATCAACCAAACCGTTTCCACTGCTTCCGCAGACCTCACAGTCTCATTCATGATCTAATTTCACTTCCCTAAAGAGGGTCACGACAGTTCTTGACATGCCTTAACGATTCTCTCAACTGTAGCCGTCCTAGAGAGCAGCTGTGGTTTAAGCTCAAACCATGCAACCGATAGAGTAAAGGTGTGGAAAAGGTGTGAGGAACTGAAAGGTCTGATGAGCAGAACGCGAGACTTCTCTCTCCACGCTGTCTGTCTGATTTACTTCCCTTTAACTTTCCTGTTATTTTAACTGAGAGGGAGATCCACGTCTGAGTTAAGAGACTCGATGAGGGTGGAAGCCATCAGGCGGAAATGAATGATGTGATGAAAAATACAGGAGGTAAAGTACCGGTGCTGACGGCCCGAGTTTCAATTCATTATTCGAGTTTGTGCAGATGGTCACGTCTTTCGTTCCTTATCACGGAGGAAGCTCTTGGTTTTGGCCTGTTCTGAGTGGATTCCGGGAGCAGAGCTGCTTTACTGATGTAAAGTAGAGGTCGAGCAGCCGGACTCTAACCAGTTTCAATGTAAAACATAGCCTGACTGAGGCTTAAAGGAGAACTCCACCGTTTTTTTTTGTTTTTTTTTTTTCACAGATCTACCACTATTTTACCATCATCATTACATATAAAAACCTCAGAAGACTTGTGTACGTTGGTGGATTTGGACAGTAAATAAAATGGCTATATTTGTGTTGTAGACATGGCGACCCCTGGTTCCTATCAGCACCACACTGTAAATAAACCGGTCAGTAAGTTTCTCTACAAATGAACTGTCAAAGCACTCATCGTTTACATTTCAACCACTGAATTATGCAGACATTTAGAAAAAATGCTGGAATTCCCCTTTAACAGTGCCATAAAGCCTCGTCCACTGTGTGGATTGGCTTCACCCACTGAAGCACTGATCTGTTCTGAGCTCAGCATAGCTCGTACACTCTTGAAAAGATGGTTCTTCAAGAGTTTTTTTGGAAAGACAGTGGTTCTACATAGAACCATGAACACTCAAAGAACCATTTGCATGCTGAGGGTTCTTTGCATGGTGAAACGGTCCTTCAGATTGACGGAGAATGTGTTATATGGCTCTATAGCACCAAAAAGGGTTCTTCTACCTTCTGTAACCCTTTTTATTTCACAGGGTGAAGAGCCCTTTAATCTTGCAAAGCATTCTTGGTTCTATACGGAACCACAGCTTGTAGCAACAGAAGAACTCGTTCTGATGCTATATAGAACCAAACACAACATATTCTCCATCAATCTGAAGTACCATTTCACCATGCAAAGAGGCTTTTAACCATGAAAATGGTTCTATATAAAACCACTGTCTTCACTAAAGAACCCTTGAAGAACTCTTTTCAGATTGTACTCCAGCATGTCGGGTCTTCTCGCATTCGCATAGCTGGTCCGGAGAGTGTAAACTGGGGACGTGGACAGGTACTTGAGCACTCTGATAACAATTTGAGATGTCAGAATTCAAATTATTCGTTATGTTTTATCGCAGGAAGACGGTGCAGAAATGGTGCGAGAGGCTTCTGCACGTTTTTTTGCTAGCTACTCTAGTGGAGCCTAGTTTGCTGGCTACTCCAGTGAAAATCTATTTCTCTGAGAAAGTAACATGCTGGCACGTCGTCCACTGAGAGGAAAAGACCTTGCGTGAACGGCGAGTCCTCATTAGCATCCAACAGTGTACCAGTTAGCTCATTAACTCAGCTGAAGAAGCAGCTTCTGTTGATCATACAACATGAAAACCTTCCGATTTCCTTCGGCTGTTTTTGAATAAAAACATTTCCCCGTTTTGGTTGTTCTTATTTCCTTCCTTGCGGTTAACCGGATATCTGTTCATGAAGTCTTACGGATAACTGAATATTAAATCGGAATGCTCATACTTAAACAGTGCTATTCTGATAGTGTATCGCTGTTGTCGGAAGAAAACCTCGTATCTCCATTTTTGGCGTTTTTCAGTTTTCGACGTAATTTGAAAATGCCTGTGGCTCTTTACATTGCGTGTACATTTCATGATGAATAGACTAAAAGATTACTTGGGGAAAAAAGTCTGGTTCCATTGACTTACATTGAAAATAAAGTATGTTTTTTCCTTCTACTGTAAAGCTACCATTTTGGAGATACGAGGTTTTTCTTCCGACAACAGCGATATATTGTTTTTGCCTGTGTTTGAAGCTCGTGCCTTCGTCTAGCCGCTGTGCCTGCTGCCACTGTTTTAGTGTGGCAGCAGACACAGTCTCAACACCAACCCTAATGAAATAGTAATGCAAGTTTAGGCTTATTTATAAAAGACGGAGGAACACAGACACAAAACCTGCCACTGGTAGATGCTCAAAGATTAGTACATCGAGCGGAATATATAATCAGCTGCACCCATAATATCTACACCCACTTTTCTGTGATCCTCCCGATTTTGCGTTTTGATGTGCTGTTTAACTGTTTAAACTGTTAACTGCCGTAAAGCGCTTAGCACATCAGGCCCATGGTGTACATCAAATGATTCTAATGCATTGCTAGAATTATGCAAGTTCACACGTTTTAAAAAAGTCCTAATAAGTCGTAAACCTGCAAATGTTGGCAAACTGAAACTATGCTGAGTAGTTTGGTCAGTTGGATCTCCATATTGTATTTGATAGTATTTGACTAAAGCACTTTTCATTTTGTCAGTGGACGCCAGACTGCAGGTGTCAGAGTGTGAATCCTGTTATTTTGCTGAGGCTTTATTACTGCTGGCAGCTTCTGTTGCCCTTCCAATGCTGACCACAGGGGTTTTCTCTGGACAGCCCTGCCATACTGGCATGGGCTTTGTGCCAGAACTCTGCATGATCTCACACTGGACAGGGAAACACACACACACACACATACATACATACATACATACACACACATATATATGTATATATGTGCGTGTGTATATGTATATGTGTACACACACACACACACACACACACACACACACACACACAGCCTTACACTTCACACTGGTACAATTTTGTGATGTGGGTTGTGCTTCGGACCCCCTCCCCGAGCGGAATCTGGTGATTGCGTACTATCGTCCTCATATCTTCAGCAGTTTAATGTTGGTTTTGTACCTGAGACCTAAACTTTGAGCCGGACTTTCTTTCTGAGCCTGTGCGTGTGATGTTTAATACATACAGGCGTATGACGTGGTCTGAAAAACTCAACCACGAAATGCAACCCGACTTTTAAATGATTATTTCGGGCTTTACAGGGCGACTCACAGCGGCGCACACTCACCGTATAAGCTAGACTTAAATAGCTCACATAATGATAGGGGAAACGCTGGATTCCATGTTATTTTGGTGGGTTATTGCTCTGAGCACCTTCGCAGCAGACGGTAAAGGGTGCAAGCTGCTCTTTCATGCTTTTCATACATCCAGCAACCCCCTAAAAATAAATAAATAAATAAATAAAACAGGGGAAACCAAAGACACGATGTCCGTTAAGACAAAAAAAAGGATTTCCAGAAATTAATCAAGTGCAGTTCAAGCAATCTCTAAGAAATCTCTAAGATGTACACTAAAACCATACATTATTGCTACCACTGGTGCTAATTCTGGAAGATTACAATCAAATACAGTCTATTCTAATAATTCTCACCAGTATCAATACTCCTCCCACCCCAAAAAACAAACTTCTTTTACAAAACTGTGTAAACAGTATATCCAGACACATACATGTTTTCAGGGTAAAATAATTTCCCACTAAAATCTGAATTTGATTTGAAATCAATTTGTGATTAAATTTTCACTGAATAATTTCTGACAGGATCAGGACCAAATCAAATCAAAGTGAGGTCCGAGATTCCCCCCCACTAACATGTATACAAGGCTTCCTATCTCAGTTTCTCTCCCGCACCCCCCACCCCGCCAACACCCCTTTAATTAACTCGGCACCAGCATCCGCAGCAGGCGGGAGCTTGGCAGAGTGTCTGGGACCAAAAATAAGCTACAGCAGTCGGCGCCGAGTGCTTCATGCAGCAGGGTCATGTAGAAATGGGCCGAACAGAAAATGTGCACCGTAGATAAAGGACGAGAGCTGCTGCAGAGGCACCTTCGGCTGCCACACTGCACCATGTTTGTGTCCTCTGATTACTTCTCTAATCGATCAGTTCGTCAACTATTTCACACTTCGACACAGCATTGCCATCTTTCAGCTCTGCTGTGCTGACTGCAGAGGTCCCTCCTGCTGAGCTGTCAACCGATCTAGATAATATCATTAGTACGGATACACCAATATGGGAATGGTACATGGCCAAAAGTATGTGGACACGCCTCCTAACTGAGATCAGGTGTTTTAGCTACACCCATTGCGAACAGGTGTGTCCGAGTGTTTCAGTCACGTGATTTTTTTCTTGTGGCCGTCATATTTGGGACCACATTTCTGGCTTTGCTCCCCCGCACGAACGTAACTAGAGGTGAAACATGGCTAAAATTACTCTCCTTACTTTGGAAGAGAAAAAAACGTTACCTCCACAAAGTGGATAAAATAGGCTGTGATCCTTAAACAGTTTCCTCCTGAACTCCTGGTCCCACTTAAACTGGTGGAAAGCTACCAAATTGTGTTTCCTGACATTTATATTTATCTCATGCACAACTCCTCCCCCTATTCTGGTCTCTTAAAGCATTTAAAAGCACAGAAGCCCACCGGCTCTTCACGTCAGGGTGGGTAAAGGATCCGAAGGTGTTGCTTAAAGAGGAGAAAACACTCTTTGGAAAGGTAAGGCCACATCAGCTAACACAGATGTGAACATGCTGGCCTTTAGATAACTTTAGCTGATGTTAACAGCCGAGAGATGAACAGTCGCCCCCCTAACGGAGCTGCAGACAGCCGGTATAACTTTACTCTCCGTTTCTGATTTAAATGAGGTTTGAATGGAGAAACATAAACGTTAAATATCAGACTGAATGTCGTGGGTCGGAAAAGGACGTTGTGTTTTGATAGACGTGATTCTGTGAGTTTGCTAGTGCAGTTAGTGCAGAGCTCAGCTCCAGTCCTGAAACCCCTGCACTGCCTAACTGTGGTTTCCTGGTTAGAAAACCTTATACTACCAGCTAATTAATCCCTTCTTGAGCTGAACGAGGTGTGAACAGCAGAGAGGAACACTAAACTACACAGTGCAGCAGCTCCAAGCCTGGAGTTTGATAACACTGAATTTAAGGTCTGTGTAGTTTTTGGTCATTCTCAGCTTCTGTCGCATCTTGCAGGTGAATAATACACAAAGCACAGCAGACTGAAGGCATCGCGCTACGCAGGCACCCCCTGATTCAGTCCTCAAAACGGTGGCGACTATTCAGTGTGTCGTCATGTGAAACGTGAGAATAAAATCAAGCACACAGCCTTGCAATCTCCATAGACAAGCACTGGCAACAGAATGGGTCGCACTGAAGAGCTCAGAGACTGTAAACGTGGCACTGTCATAAGATGCCACAAAGTCAGTCTGTGAAATTTCTGTCCTGCTAGATCTGCCTCGATCAACTGTAAGTGCTACTGTTGTGAAATGGAAGTGTCTAGGAGCAACAACAGCTCAGCCACAGAGTGGCAGACCATACAAACTCACAGAGCAGGGCTGCAGAGTCCTGAAGCACACAGCACGTACAATTGCCTAACATCTATTGAATCATTCACTTGCTACAGTTCCACAACCCCTCTTGAAGCAACGTCAGCACAAGACTTGTGTGACGGGAGCTTCAGGAAATAGCTAAGCAGCCACACACCAGCCTAAAATTACTATGCACGATGCCAAGCATCAGCTTGATGTAAAACATCTGCCACTGGACTCTGGAGCAGTGAAAACATGTTCTCTGGAGTGATTAACTGATCTGGGTTTAGCGGATGCCAGGAGAACACTGCCTACCAGAATGCACAATGCCAACAGTAAAGTTTGGATGAGGGGGGATAATGAGCTGAGGCTGTTTTTCAGGATTTGGACTTCTTAGTTACAGTGAAGGGTGACGTTAATGCTACAGCATACAAAGACATTTTAGACTATTATATGCTTCCAACTTTGCGTCACAGTTTTGGGAAAGCCCACTCCAGCATGACTGAGCCCCTGTGCACAAAGTGAGCTCCATAAAGACATGGTTTGACAAGTTTGGTGTGGAGGAACTCCAGTGGACTGCACAGAGCCCTGACCTCAACCCCACTGAGCACCTTTAGGATGAACTGGAATGTTGATTGTGAGCCAGACCTTCTCATCCAACATGTGTCTGACCTCACAAAGGCTCTTTTGACTGAATGGATACAGATTCCCCACAGACACACTCCAAAATCTTGTGGAAAGCCTTTGCAGAAGAATGGCGGATGTTATAGCCTCAAAGGGTGGCCAACTCCATATTAATGCCCACAGTTTTGAATGCAATGTCCAACAAGCTCATATAGGTGTGATTGTCAGGTGTCCACATACTTTTGGCCGTGTAGTGTATCTGCTGATACTCATACATGAAAACAGAGAAAATAAAGAAACTAGGGCTGCATCTACCTGGATTAGCGCGACAGAGAAATATACTGTTAATTTCTATAAGGTTACAAATTCAGTAAAATGAATAAAATGCATGTATTTCAGCGTAGCAGTCTTACGCCACTTAAACGTCTTGGTCTCCCAGGGTACCTTAAATACATCATCAAATATCGGTTTGCAGTTATGTGCCAATACTGATATGATTACAATATCATTGCATTTCATTAATCACTAGATACTGTTTAGCTAATGATACCCTCTCTGTGCAGTGCCAGCTTATTACTTTATTTAAGACCCTATTTCAGTGGGTCTCCACTCTGGTCCTGGAGGATCTCCTGCGCTGCACATTTTAGTGTTTGCTCTGCTCCAATACACCTGATCCAAGTAATATGCTAATTAACAAGCCTTTACCTGAATCATAATGAGTGTATCTTGGCAGAAAAGCACAAAAATATAGCGGTCCTCCAGGACCAGGTTTGGAAACCACTGCCCTACTTCTTAAACTGACTATGACAGATAGCTGGCTAACTTTTTTGTGTTTACCTAACATAT
>NW_023494793.1:40158062-40395562 GCF_904425465.1 Colossoma macropomum
GCTGTGTCGGGAATGTTACCGTCCAGTCCTCCTGACGTGTATAAAAGCAGGAGGCGCGCATCGCAGAACAGGAGAGCCGGTTCAGTCCTGGGGGAACAGGAACGTGACGGAAAAGCCAAGAACGGACTAGCGAGTCTGCTCGAGTTCTTAGCCGTCCCATCTGTCAGGCCCGGAGAGTTTTGGGTCAGACGGAGCTGCAGGAAAAAGAGGAGCGCAGAGCGGAAAGCAGAACTAACAGAACTACGGCTTCAGGCGCTTCACAAAAACTCAGCTCAAAACATTTACATCTCAGCGCTGGTGCCAACACACCTACAGCAACGGTCCAACATCCGGACACATCAGACTGATTGTTTTCTGATTGTATGTTTTTAGGGCTGGTCCAACAGCGTTTCACAGGACCCGAATACTCTTTGGTATTTTTTATTTTTTTATATTATTAGTCGTAATTAGTAGTTCGAATATATTTGTTCTCTAAACTACCCTTAAAATAATAATAACTACATTTTTTAAGTTTTTTTGTAGCTGCAGTTCAAAGTACATCGAGAAAAAGGCAAAAATGTATCAGTGAAGCAGAGATAACAAAAAAACTGAAATCAGCCTTGATATCAGACGATACACTGTTAGAAATGAAGGTTCTGTTCAGGTACATTTTCATTCATCAAGGTACAAACAGTGTAAATGTTCCCTCAAAGGTACAACAGTGGTTTTAAGGTCTGATTGTGAACCTTAAATGAGTTTTTCCAGGTGAAAAGTTCATATTTGTACCTTTTCATAACTGAATGTTTTAAAACAGAACAGTAAAATAAAAGCCTGGAGACGAGACGGGGTGTGTGGAGTCAGTACAGCTTAGAACATATCATTTCAGTGGATTATGGTTCAGTTATGTTCCCTGACTGAAGGTACTGAGATGGAGCCTTGAGGGTTCCACCCCAGTGACAAGAGGGGCACTGCCCCAGTGACAGTTTAGTAGCGTTATTTCTGAGAGTGTACGGTAAAACGGTACTCAGGTAAGAATCACTATACGTGCATACTTGAGATCAACTTGTTTGCCCACAGTGTACCAGGGTCTTACTGCGCTCTTTAGCTTCACTTTTAAATACTCTATTTAATATTAGGGGCGAAAGATTAATCATTTTGATATCAACATCACAACTTGAAAGAGCTGCCATTTTCATTGTCTTACAGTCTATTATCAACAACACTGAGTGTTTACATGCACTTAATAATCCGATAACTGCAGAAAATCAGATTTTGTCAGTAATCCCATCAACATGTTTACATGCACTTGAGTAATCAGATAATGTGAAACTCTGGGTCTACATGAGTCAGACAGTAATCAGATTTCTGCTTTACATCCAGCCAATAAACTCACAGAAGAAGACGAGACATAAACGTAGCGTAAAACTCAAACTTCATGCCGCGGCTTTTTTTTTGTTTTTTTTTTTTAAATAGCCAAATATTGTGATCACAAGCAGTGATTTCAGTATCTGAATACTGGTAGCTGGAAGAGTTTAGTACCCATGCATATGTATTTAAAAATATATTTAAGGAAGGAAAAAAAGGAAGCAATAGGCCAACGGCAAGAGGGTGCAAAGCTGCATCAAGAGAGAAAATCAGGCTTCTTTAAAGAAACTAAAATATAAGAGAGTTTTTTTTTTGGTCTGTGCATAATCCCACATATCGCTGCTGTCAGAAGAAAACCTTGTATCTCCAAAATGGTAACTTTACAGGAGAAGGAAAAAACCTGACTTACTTTTAATGTAAGTCAATGGAACCAGACTTTTTTCCAAGTCATTTTGGGTCGTTTCTTTAAGTCCATTCATCATGAAATTTACATACAATTTAAAGGGTAACAGGCATTTTCAAATTATGTCAAAAACTGAAAAACGTCAAAAATGGAGCTACGAGGTTTTCTTCCGACAGCAGCGATACGCAGTGTCTTCACAAAGAAGAAGAAATAGTAAATCCCTCTGTGAGTAGGTGTCTCCAAACATCTGACCCATACTGCAGAGCACCGTCACTCAGTCCAGTCCTTTTGGACACCAGCTTCTTTCTGTTCTTTCACAGCTCTACAAAAACTGAAGACTGTGGCCTTTAATTACTTGGCTGCGATGTTTGGAGCGGGAACAGAACTAAAACAGTGGCCAAGCTGCAGGTCCTTGAGGACATCACTGAATTCTTCTGTTCACGAGCAGCTCAGGGTTAAGTGCCTTTCTGAGACGCACTACAGCAGCAGCCTTGAGCTTGAATTAAATTCAATACTTTTGGAGTTATAACTGGCCGCTGGGCTACCAGCAACCACGCACTGCTAAACAGCAGGACACATGACAGTTATGAAAGCAGTTATGATGCTTTCAAATACTAATAATTTAGCCATGCGAACAGACACAACAGTACAACAGTGTTCAGCAAAAATAAAAACGTGATGTATGTATTTTTGCTCTTACCCCAAATGTTGCTGGCAAGTCGTGGAAACGTATACCTCACCAATTAGCACTGTGCTAACTGCCTGCTCAAATCACCACACACTTGCCTCAGACCAGGCTGCAGGGGTCAGTAATATGATGTTCACCATTATTGTGACAAATTACATCACATTACACCAGGAATAGACAGATATTTGCACCAAAGCAATGAAACTTGTGGCCAGAATTAAGAATTTAGAATCAGACTAAGACAAACATGTTTATCATATTCAAATCATATGCAAATGTCTGAACAAATCTGTGCCATACGTTTTGCCGAGGTCACATTCAATGTTTTGTTTTTTTTTTTAAAAATGTGAAATAAACACTATTAATGCATTAAAATGTCCAGACGTGTGTTCAGTGTAGAGGATGTGTTCACTGATTCATACTTACAAAATCAACAAAACATGTCATTCGATCAAGGGTGCCCAAACTTTTGAATATGACTGTATATGTTTGTTTTTTGGTACTGAAACATGCAAGTTAACTGTAAATACATATTTATTTAAATATTTTACATTGATAAGAACACTGCTGCGACTGTGGTGGTCTTACTTCATCAGAATTTTATCAGAAAAATGAAATATTGTGATGCATATCGTGTCTTGAAATATCGTGATATAATACTTCATTCTTTATTCCACCCCTAGTGCAAATCCATAAGCTTTAATTATTTGTTGGCCATATTAGCCTTGTAGCTCCAGTGCAAAACCAAACTTCAAACACCAGACACGTCTTGGCCGATCGACTGCACTCAGGGTAAGAGGGGGAAACACTGTGTACATCTAAACTACTTAACAACACAATAGACTCTGCCGACCAGACAAACTGCACTGCTAGCAGACAGCGATTATGCCGCGTGCTGCAGCCTCGTGCTGCGTGTCCTCCGCAGCTCTGCCTGGACCAGCAGAGAGCAGGAGTCGTGATCATTTCCTGTCAGAGGCTTTGCATTTCCTCCCAGCCTGATCTCTGCAAAAACCCAGTCAGCTAACAGAACGCTACAGCTGTCTCAGAGAGAGGGCTTACCACGACTGCCACCACGCTACAGTATGGTGGGGTGATAAGTGCCATACTACATTACTGGAACAACCGTTTCAGCTAAAATAGTAAAGTTTCAACTATTATTAAAAGGCAATTTCAGTGATGATCACCATACCACAAATCTGACGTTACAGATGATTTAGATCCACTAACAGCCAAGCCTCTCTGACAGCTTAACAATGGAGGGAACCCTCTGAATGAAAAGCTGACAATGGTTATGTAGGTGAATGAGTAAGTGGCAATTATATGCAGATTTCAATACGGTACTGGGCATCACTGTAGGATTCGGCAACATGCGGCTCTTATACTGTCCTGTTGCGGCTCCACAGCAGAATTAGATCAGTAGGTAAAAATCAAATAATCCTCCTTTACAGTAAAATAAAGCTCTGCTGATCGTTCAACACAGTTTAACAATAAATGGTCTTAAACTCTGGAGTTAATGTAGAACTGCTAATTCACCCTTTAACCCTGAAGGTTGGCGCACGGACTGCTGGTCACCATAGCAATGGAGACAACAATGTCGCCTAGCTAGTAGATAACGAAAAGGCAAAGAGAAAGAAAGATTTAGGACGAACGTCGATAATTTGGAGACGAATGGACTTATCTGTGTTTATAATCACTCCAGCTGGTTTTCTGATGCGTTTAATCCACAACAAGAAACTGTCAAACGTTTAAAAGTTGCAAAGCTGAAGTCACTTTCTTGTTCTAAGTTTCCCATTCCACCTTAAATGGTACCTGCTGCCAAAAAACAAAACAAAAAAAAAAAATTTGAGACATTGCACAAGAACTGTACCACTTTTGAAAAAGTTTCCTGCCAGAGATGCGAGAAAAGCAGGTATAGCTGAGCTAAAACTTAAAGCAGAGAAAAGTAAGTCTGTGTTTTCGTTCATATACAACGATGAGCCTTTCAGAGTAAGACAGCTGCTGGATTGAGAAAAAAATAATCATAGCATCCTATCTTCATAATTTTTTTTTTTTTTTTTTATTTAGTAGCAAGTAACCAAGATATGTCACACTTTTGCCACTGGGCATACCTCTTTGTTTCGCATGGGTCTGTTTTTGTTGCAGTATGATAATTGCCTGAATCTACACAAAGTCCAGTGGTTGATTGGCATGTCAGTCAAATAACACAATAGTGCAGTCAAAGTAGGCGGTTCTTGTCCATGCTGAGCGACAAAACACACCAGACTCAAGTTTTGATATTCAAATATCTGTAAGAGTTAACAGACCGGTTAACCTCAGGAAAGGAACAAGAACAAAGTAGGACCGTGGGTTTAGTTTTTAGGTGATAGCACAGGTGTAAAGAGGTGAGTAGCGCAAAATTTGGCAGCAGACAGAGGAAAACCTTTGAATATGGGCTTTCAAATGAGTATTTGTGGCATGCGCCCATCCCCTGGGGCCTCGATGAGAGCCGCGAGGGCTGGCAGGAAGGCGGGGCCCGAACTCCGAAACCAGTCAAAACCCCGCAAAGACGGCAGGGAGAGGATGAAATCTGCAAGGGATGGGGGAAGCATGCGAGTCCTGAGCCCCGCCTCCTGGGCACTGCCTCCGGTCCCGCAGGGAGGCCAATTTAATTTGCTTCTTGTTCAGTGTAAGTGCCTTAAAGTCTTGTTTGAAGCCACTGGCCAGCTTAGCTTCGGTTTTGTTTCAGTTTCGTTTGTTTGTGCTTGGTGTGAAACTTAAAGTTAAATGGCAGCTGCGGGAGTCGATCCTAAACCCAGGGTAGCAGAGGCCGTGCTACAGTAATGTTGAAAGAAAAACGCAACAGCGGCTGCCACTTCAGATGAGCTAATAAGCCAACATTAACACTAAAGCTAACTGGTACAACATTGGACAAGGCCTCATCGCCTTCTACACGAGGTATTTCCTCCTCCACATCCTGGACGGCGTGCCAATATATCAGTTTATTTGAAAAATAGATTCCACTCTTTCTGGACTGAGCTCAGAGTTATAGTAGTCAGACTAGTTTTTTAGGGAAAGGCCGTGCCAGAGCTGGCTGCACTCTGCCCTCTCAGTCACGTCACGTTCAGGCACTCATGTTTAATGGCATTAAATGTAATATAATACATATACATACATGCTTACATACTTACAAAACAAGCAGAACTGTAACATTTTATGTTCCTGTTAAAACTTAAAATGAGTGTTTTACTGATTTTTATTTTTGTCTGTCTATTTTCTTCATCTTTCTGTAATGAAATGTAACAAATGCCTGAATGGTGACTTCAGTTTTTGAATACTGGCACCTTGAATGGTTCACTGAGTACTTAAGCACCCATACACATGTCAAAGTATGAGTCAGAAGTCATTCTATTTAATAAATATTATTTCTAGTTTGGTGCAACTAGAAAAGTACTGTGGGTATAAATCTGACCAGCACCCAGCCTGTTCATTTTCCCATTAACAAAGCCTGAAACACAATTTTGCCTGTTGTATTCAAGCAGAGGATCTTTATCTTTAAGCACACAGAGCCCTGCGCAGAGTCCCTGTGTTCAGGCTGCGTGAAACAAAGAGGGTTTCACACACTAAGTGTATGAATACTTCCTTGTGCTGTGACCACTCAGGACAGTGGCCGTGTTAACACCATCGCGTGAACAGCACCACCGTCACCTTTCACACGCACAGCCCTGCTCGGGTATAGATGTGCCGTCTCTGTTCAGGACCCAGCAGAAAAAAACACAGCTAAACAGTTTCTCTCCTGCTATTGTTCCAGCCTCAACGTTGTTTTTGTTTGGTGGACCCTACGGCCGAGTCCAGCACAATCCCTGAGCACGAGCCAGAATTCACCTCCAATGCAGGGCTGGTCCAGCTGGTGAAAAAAGTGCACAACTGGACACGCAAAGCATCGCTCAGTAGGGCTGTGTGACTTTGGTTATTCATAATCGACTGTAATCAACTACAACAGTAATATTCAATAAAGTACGCAGTCATTTTAGGTTATTTTCATGAGCTTTTTTCAAATATTTAGGGTATGTATTTATTGTCTATAGTCCACTGCATTCCTCCAGATATGTCGGTATATTTAGTAATAAAAAAGATTTGCAGTCATGTCGTTTATACCAGATCATGCGTTCTCTGATCAACCAATCTGACATAAATATCAATTTGTATGCAAATGTGATTTCTATTCAATTTTACCTTCTATTAATTTTATTTTATTCAATTTTCAGTGCAATTTTTTAGTCTATCTGCTTTTTTTTCAACCTTTTCAACGTAAAGCACTACATGTATAAACAGTGCTCTATAAATAAAGTTATTATTATTGTATATGACAGGGGTATTTAATTGAAATTCAATATGGTCCAGTTAGAGAAACTGTCCTAAAGAAAAGGTCCAGAACATCATAATGTCTAACTTGCATTATG
This sequence comes from Colossoma macropomum, assembly GCF_904425465.1. Classification (NCBI taxonomy): domain Eukaryota; kingdom Metazoa; phylum Chordata; class Actinopteri; order Characiformes; family Serrasalmidae; genus Colossoma; species Colossoma macropomum. The sequence continues at coordinate 40,164,937 of NW_023494793.1, forward strand.
CCTCAGTGCCATATACTGTTTACTGAAGTAGCCTAGTAGGTATACCAACATCTTATGTAGTCGACAAGTGAATATCAAATCATATAAAGTACAGTTCAGTCATATTTCAACAACATTTATTGTCAGTTTTCTCTTTTTAGAGCATGACGTGTGAAATAACTTCCCTCTGACTCACTTTCTTCTCCGACTGCTGTTTCTCGCCTCGTCCCTCCCCTGTGTGTGCGCCACTCACTCGAGTCTCAGTGCTCATCGTAATGCACAGATATGATTGGCTGAGTAGCGCCACGTGTGATAATTACAATGCATGCGATTGGTCTGTGAGTCTCCCGGTAGAGCTACCGTAAAGGCTAGAAAAGTTAGGCTGATTAAAATAGGACCACCCATCGAAATTAAATAAATCTCCATTGGTTATCGGTTATGGGTCCAGGTCCGCATAGGACAGCATCTGGGTCTGGACTCGGACTGCGGTCCGCCTAATAGTGACCTCTGGTATATGACATACAGCTCTGAATCGAGTAAATTTAATGAAATACTTTTTTTGTTATATGAACTCCTTAGGTATGTCGGGCCTTGTGTTACAGTGATTTTCCTGCAGTTAAAGGATGCAAATTATTGTTTTCTTTTATGGCCACGGTTCACAATTTTTCCCCAGTTATGCAAAGAAGAAACAACTGATGCTGACTGTTTATAATTTTTGACATCCAAACAAGTCAATGGCATTATTAAGCAACAGAACACGAGAGGCAGCGTGTAGCATCACTGCTGAGATTCAGTGGCAAACAGGATGTTATTGCTTTTATACCAGACTTCTGCAAAATAATGAAAAAGGTAAAGCAAAGAACCCCAAACATTGTATCAGAGGCGCTTTAAAGGGCCTCTTTGTACTTCATTTATTTCTTTTGTATTTTATTCTTTCTCTTTATATCCACTTACAGCATTGTTTTTTTTTTAAATCTCGCTTTATCTTTTAGCCTTTAAGACTGATACAGGACAACTAAGCTCTTTTCTGATTGGGCTGCCCTGTATTGTGCCTCTTTCAAAAGGTTGAAATGCTCTCTTTAAAACAAATGTCTTCAAATCTGGGCTGTAATTCCACTTTCCAGTCCTGGATTAATCACTGGTAGTTAACCGGACTGTTGATGCCACTGATTGGCCACCATCTACTAGCACTGACCAATTCCTAGACTGGAAACTGGATTCAAGGTCTGGATGTAGTTCAGTGTGAATGGGCGGGGCTAAACTGCTGTAGGCTGAATAGACGGATATACGTAATTTAGTTGGTTGTGGTGGCATCACAGAAACAGGAGATGCAGCACAGCTTTCCATATATAGATTATATAGACTGGACAGTGAATGGTATGTTTTGAAATTTTACAATACTTATATCGTCACTGTCCAGTGAAAAAAAAAACATGCATCTCCATTTTTTTGCGATTTTTACTTTTCTGCATCATTTGAGCTCAGCAGTCTTCCTTTACATTGTGTGAAAAGTTCATGACGATTGGACCAATAGAAACACTCCAAAACTGCTTAGAATGAAATCTCTTTCCATTAACTTCCATTGAAAGTAAAGAAAGTTTTTGCCCTCTCCTGTGAAGTTACTATTTTCAAGATACTTGTTTTTCTTTGGACAGTGACGATATGTTACTTCAAGCTGCTGTATTTCACAAATAATTTTGGTTTTTCATGATATGGGCCCTGCAATATTTGCAATTCCTTCCACCAAACAAAGCAGCATCCTTTTGCATTATAGACGAAGCCATAAAACTGTGTTAATATCAGTTTCCTCTTAAATCATTTCCAGATGAACCTGAATGTGGTTTAGTCCCAGTCAGTCTGTAAAGCATCTTGTTCGCTGAACTGTATTCTGCTTGTTTCTGGCTCCCACCAGTTTGTTTAGAAGTTCACAGCTGCCGGACCGAAAAGCTTGTTTAGGGTCGACGTCAGGTTTGGAATTTGATGTAGTTCACTGTGGTCACACTCTACTCTAGTATCTGACCAAACAGGCTACAGATCAAACATTATGGAAGTTATGTAAAGTATTATTCCTGTTTTTGTGTGTGTTAAAGTAGAACTTAGAAAACACTCCCCTCCCTGCGATAAAATCTACTTTAGCACATAATGTGAAATATGATTAAATACACACTTTCAGAAAATAATTTAAGTTATTATTAATAATAATCAACATCAACAAGTATTCCGCCAAGACATGTAGTTCCTTTAGAGTACGGTATCATTAACAAGCCACCATGGACTGAATTAGGAGAACGTTCGGTCGCCCATCGCTATATATTGTAGTCATTTCATTCATTTTTTAACTTTCTGTTGTAGAATTGTGAACATTTGATAACACAACACTGTTTAATGCAAAACCTTCACTTTATAGGAACTTTTTTAGTCACCAAATTTCCACTGAGAGTCTTATTTAGCACCAATCCAGCAGCGCCCCTCTTCTCACGCCGGGGCTGAATCTCAAACGGTTCCCTGCTCCCTACATAGTGCACTACGTAGGGATTTAAATACTGGATCCTGCAGCCCAACAGTGCAAAATACAGCTAAGAAACAGTCATTTGGGATTCAGACACATCCACACTTGATACATGATGCACTATTTGGCTGTAGAGGCTAGAATTTCTAAACTTTCATACCTAGAACACTATTTCGGGAGTATGGAACCGTTTGGGATTCAGCCTGGGTTTGACACTAAGTTACTTCTGACTGAAACACTGACATTTGAAGTGTGTAAGTCATTCAAGAGACATTATTAGACGTTTATACTGCAGTTTTTCAGTTAATCATACCGTAAGTGCTTTAACTCAAGCCTGTGATATTAATGATGGAGCTGTTTAGGCTGTTAGCTAGCTGACCAGCCTAGTTCTAGTTAAGAACATAAGTTGTCAGCCCCTCAGTTTAAACCAAAAACAGGTTCTTACTTCATCAGTGCACTCAGTGGTCCATGCGAGCAGCATTAGAGTCAAAGATTACTCCATTAACAGCACAAGGGTTGTTCGTAATGTGGCGCAATGATACACAATTCAGTGGTTGTGAGGCGGTCATAGGTGTGCGTATATCGTGGATTTTACAACGGCTTCGAACACAGCTCAGCCAATCAGATTTTAGGACCGGAACTATCTGTTTTGTAAGACGTCATAATTGATAGGACGTCCACTTTCCACGACGCACTCCATTATCACACCCCTACTATCCACAAAGACTGAATGTTTTCGTAGGAGAGAGAAAAGGAATGGAAGAGAAAGCGCAGCGCACTAATCTCTTTCAGATAAACACGTCCTCTTCTCACTCTGTCACTGTCAGAGTTTTTCAGCTCAGGTCATCATGTGCTTCCTCAGTGACCCAGATAACAAACTCATTCGAGCTGCCCGAGTCTGAGGATATTTCCTCTGCGATCCAATAAGCATCCCAACTGAAACCACAATGTTATTTCCTTTCATATTCTCCATGTGACTTCTGCACTGCAGGCACAGTCGGCACTGCCAGCTGATGTTACTGAAGAGTAGCTGAAGCCGGCGATGAATTACTGCTCTGTTCAGCTGGTTCATTATAATATCTCATAAAGATGCTGTACGTTTCCAAACGGTGTGGCTGTTTATTGTATTTCCAATATATTTTACCAAGCAAACAGGAGATAAAGGACAAACCTGTAATTCTACTATAAAAATGCAAATTATGCATATAAATATTAACAAACAAGATAGAGTCCAGGGGGATAATAACGGTTGTATTTTTTGTTTACAGTATAGCACCAAATAGCCTGTTCAGAGCAGGACTGACCAGTATGGAGGGGTTAAATTAAACTCATATTTCAGGTTTTTAGGTTTAAACACTGCCATGTTTGAAAAACAAACAGGAGCCAAAACTTTATCCTGCTAAACTATTCCGAAGTGAAGATAATTAGCACTGGAAAGGGGGCATTTAGAGGGGGGATTAAAGAAATTCTGGTTAGAGCTGCACAAAAAAAAATAATAATAATAAAATAGTGATAATATAATAATAACAACAACAACTACAATATCGCTGTTGTCGCTGTTGTATCTCTAAAATGGTAACTTTACAGGAGAAGGAAAAAACACACTTTTCCAAGTAATTTTAGGCCGTTTCTTTCGGTCCATTCATCATGAAATTCACACATAACGTAAAGAGCAACAGGTATTTTCACATTAAACGACAGACATTGAGCTATGAGGTTTTCTTCCGACAACAGCGATATACTGCATGTTTCAATTTACAGAAAACACAATAATGCACCTATGATACAACAGGGTTAAAGATGGACTAAATTATTACCAAAATGTGTGTAATATGAATGAATTGCAAAACATGTTGCTACATTTAAACCCCCAACGAGCACCTTGATTAGTCAAGATGATCACAATGACTGTTTAGAGGCTTATTAGCATGTTGCACAGCATTATGAAGTCTGATGTGATAATCAACAGGCGTATGTAGCCACTGTGAGATCAGTTGTAGATTTATTATGAAGTTTGGATCGATTCATTCCAATGTTGTTGCTTAAACGTTCATTTCTGCAGTTATAGTGGTCACAACAGGGCCCAACTTCTCTATCAATTGGTTGATAATATCAGCAGACATTAGTGACCAGTGATTACTGGTGTGTGTGTGTGTAATTAATGCCTTTTTGTGGTTGTGGTGTCACCACAATATCAGTCTTAAAGGCACAGTAATGAAAACAGTTTATTTAATTGTAAGGGATAAAAAGGTCATGTAAAATGTCGGATTTTGGTCAATTAAACCAAAAACCAGAGGATTTCAAAGTGAAAAAATTAAATCCAGGAAATCTGCAGGATATCGGCCTTTTAAAGTGTTTACACACTAGGCAGCTCAACATAGGACACACCCTGTTAAAGTACATCAGGACTCAGCAACCCAAATGTTAAGAAGAGCCATTTTGTCCTTTCAACAAAAATCAAACCACCTTGGGAGCCACAACATTTTATGCACATTTTACCATCTTGGCTGTAAATATGTCTCAGTATGTGCTGATGTACCAGTATAGGATAAAAAACGCAGACTTACTTTGCTCTGCTTTAAGCTTTGGCTCAGCTATAGCTGCTTTTCTCGCATCTCCAGCAGGAAACTTTTCCTCAAAAGTGGAACAGTTTCTTGTAAAACGTCTCTCAACATTCGGTTTTTTATGAGGCTGAAGTCGCTTCTCATTCACAGCTTCTTATTAGAATTTTCCCGTTCTACCTTAAATGGTGCCTGAGGTGCCAGAATGCAACTGCAGCACCATTTAAGGTGGAACGGGAAAATTGGAGCAAGAATCTGGCGAATGAGAAACTGACTTCAGCCTCGTGACTTTTTAGTGTTTTTTAGTTTTTGCTTTTTCGTTAGATACTAGCTAGATGAGATTGTTGTCTGTGTTGCTATGGTGACCAGCAGTCTGCACACCAATCTTCAGGGTTAAAGGGTGAATTAGCAGTTCTACATTAAGTCCAGTGTTTAAGACCATTTATTGTTAAACTGTGTTGAACGATCAGCAGAGCTTTATTTTACTGTAAAGGAGGATTATTTTATTATTACCTACAAATCTGATTCTGCTGTGGAGCCACAACAGGGCAGTAAAAGAGCCGCCGACCCCAGATCTAAACATAATATTAATAATAATACTAACAATACTATCACTACTTTGCAAGAACCTAGTTTTGTTTAAACTGAGCGGCTGACCACTTTACATTTATGATAGGACCAAAAATTAAAACGCTGATGAAATTAGTGGAATAGATAATGACGGAGTGACGCTCAATGCGCCCAACTAGACCACTAGACCACTATTAGGCCAGTTCAGCGAGTGCAGCTCACTGATTTACAGTGAAACTGTGAAAAATCTATAAACCCAACCACCTGAGAGAGCTCCACGTTAAAGCACTGCTCTCATAATGACTAGCAAACTAAATATCGAGCAGTCCAGGGTCCCAGTTTATGTTGTGTATAAGGTTGGTGACCCACCAACAGGCCTGGCCTGCAGCACAGTGTTAGCCTATATTCCTACCCACAACCAACCACTCGCCTCTAACCAGGCCTGCAGCCAGAGATCCTCCATCTGCTGCGTGTTCTGCTTGGAGCAGTAGACCTGCTAGCTAGCCCAGCTCTCGCCCCTGGCACTGCCCTGCTTGGCAAGGTGGCAACTGGCTAGCAAGCAGCAGAGCCGCGCAAGCAGCTCTGTGATCAGGCCCTTAGGTTGGACATGTCCAGCCTGCTGTAACTGTAGAAGCAACAGTGAAGCTCAAAAGGCCAGCGATCCTCCAGAGACGTCCGCAGGCTGCCGCACGCGTTCCCGAGCCAAGAGGAAGGGGCTGCGTCCCAAATCAGTTCTGCTAGCCCTGTTTGTGCGGAGCAGGCCGCCTGTGTGGGGCTTCTCTGAGTGAGGGAATCCAACACAGCAGGTTCTCACTTCGCAGACTTAATCAGCGGGATCCGCTCCACAGTCAATTCAAATTTAAATGCAAAATAGGGCCGGCTGCCCCTTCTCGCTCTCTCTCTCTCTTTTCTCTCTCGCGCTCTCTCTCGCCCTCATTTTCTCCACTTCTCTTTGTCTTTTTCTCCCTCTCGTTCTTCTTTTCCTCCTTCCCCATGCCCCTTTTTTGTTTTCTCTACTTCTTTCTTTTTCTTCTTCTCCATCTCTACTGTCTTGTTCCCCATGCCTTTCTCTTTTATTTTCTCCACCACTCTTTCAGCTTTCTCTTCTTCCTTACGCCCCTCTCTTTCATTTTCTCTACTATTTTTTTTTTCCTTCTCCATCTTTTCTTTGTCTTCTTCCTTATGCCTCTTTGTCTTTCATTTTTTCTAGCTCTCTTTCTATTTCTCTTCTCCCTCTTCTTCTTCCCATGCCTCTCTTTCCATTTTCTCCCTCTTTCTCTTTCTTTTTCTGTCTTTTTCTCCCACTTGCACTTCTTTTCCTCCTTCCCCATCGTTTTCTCTACTTCTTTTTTTCTTCTTCTTCTCCATCTCTACTTTGTCTTGTTCCACGTTTTTTTTCTCCACCATTCTTTCTGCTTTCTCTTCTTCCAGACGCCTCCTTCATTTTCTCTAACTGTTTTTTGTCTCCCTCTCCTTCTTCCCACGCCTCTTTATCCATTTTCTCCCTCTTTCACTCCCTCTCTCTCTTATTTTCTCCACTTCTCTTTGTCTTTTCTCCCTCTCGTTCTTCTTTTCCTCCTTCCCCATGCCCCTCTTTTTCGTTTTCTCTACTTCTTTCTTTTTCTTCTTCTCCATCTCTTTGTCTTGTTCCACATGCCTTTCTCTTTTATTTTCTCCACCACTCTTTCTGCTTTCTCTTCTTCCTTATGCCTCTTTCTCTTTCATTTTTTCTTGCTCTTTGTTTTTTGTCTCCCTCTCCTTCTTCCTCATGCTTTTCTCCTTCATGTCCTCCGCCTCTTTCTCCCTCTCCTTCTCGTTCGATCTTTTTCCCCATGCTTCTCTCCTTCATTTTCACCATCGCTCTCCCTCTGTCTTCCCTCCCTTTCTTCTTTTCTCTCAGGCCTCCTTCTTATTCTTCCTCTTCCCTGTATCTCATTCTCTTTTATTTTATCCATCTCCTTGGCTCTCCTTTTCTTTTTGCTTTTTTCCCCTCTGACCTTCTCATCCTTTCTCTTCCACCTTCTTCAGGCCTACTTTTCTCCACCTCTCTCCCTCTCTCTTTCTTTTTTCCCCTCTCAGCCCCCCTCTTCTTCTTTTCCTCCATCTCCTGCTCTTCTTCCCTCCTTCCTTCTTCATGCTTTTCCCTCTCATTTCCTCCACATCTCCCTCACACACTCCTTTCTGTCTTTTCCCCATCCCTTCTTCCTCATGCTTTTCTCCTTCATTTTCTCCACATCTCACCTTCCCTCTCTGTCTCCCTCACTCTCCTTTCTTATTCATTTTCTCTCCCTCGTTCTTCCTCCTGCTGTTCTCCTTTGTTTCACCACTTTATTCCCTCCTTCTCTAGCCCTCTTTCTGTTTTTCTCCCTTTCCTTCTTCTTTGTCTTCTTCTGTTTTTCTTTTTTTTCTCCAGATTTCGCTGTTCTTCCCTCCCTTTCTTTCTGTCATTTCTCTCGTTCGTCATTTTTCTTCCTCCCTGTGCCTTTGTCATTCATTTTCTCCACCCCTTTCTGCATTCTTATCCTTCTTCTTCTTGCTATGCCTCTTTCTGCTTCCTTTATCCCCTTCTCTCTCTCTCTCTCTCTCTCTCTCTCCCCTCTCCCTCTCTCTCTCTCTCATCTTCAGCTAAAGGTGCTGTCTGGTCAATGCCATCCAATAGGATGACCGTCTCCAACCAAACAGCTCCTTGTGAGAGTGACAGACTAACAGGGACCCGATAATGGCATCGGCTTGGCCCAGACTCAGACGGCCCACTTTGGGGTCAAAGCAGCCTCTGTTCCCCGTTTAATAAGACTGTCGGCTCAGCGAGCTGACAGCTGTGTGTAAGGTCTAAACGGGAGCCAAAGCACTTCCCATTGAGTGGAGTGGGAGCTCAGGGTGGGCAATACGTCCAAAATTATCCAGACGTGTATACAGCTTGTATAATCTTAGTAGAAACGCACTGAACGACAGGACAGATGGGACGTTCTGGAGTCGCAGCAAAGGGGGTCACCATGCCCAATGCCAAGCGTCCGCTAGAGGGATATAAAGCCCTCCAGCATTGGACTGCGGAGCTGCGTTCTCTGGAGTGATTTAGCTCCATCCATTACCTTTGGCAGGAGTTTGTGACCCAGAACTGATTATCCAGCATCAGTAACTGACCTCATTAGTGCTCTCATGGCTGCCATCAAATCCTCACAGCAATGTTCCAACATCTGGTGCAAAGCCTTCCCAGTATAGTAGAGGCTGCTACTGCAGCAATGGAGGACAAATTCACTTTTAATACTCATAATTTCAGACATCACGTTCAATAACCAGGCGTCTCCAAACTTTTGGACCTGACGTGACTCTAAACAAGTACATGTATAATAAAATAGATGGACGGATAAGTGGATGGATGGATAAGTGGATGGATAACTGGATGGACAGACGACCGGAAAACTAGATGGACGGATAGACAGATAACTGGATGGGCGGATGGACAGATAACTGGATGGATGAATAACTGGATAACTGGATGGACAGCTGGATAACTGGATGGACGGATAACTGGATGGACGGATGGACAGATAACTGGATGGACGGATGGACAGATAACTGGATGGATGAATAACTGGATAACTGGATGGACGGATAACTGGATGGACGGATGGGCAGGTAACTGGATGGATGGATGGGCAGGTAACTGGATGGATGGATGGATGGGCAGGTAACTGGATGGATGGATGAGCAGGTAACTGGATGGATGGATGGGCAGATAACTGGATGGATAACTGGATAACCGGATGGACAGATAACTGGATGGATGGATGGATAACTGGATAACTGGATGGACGGATAGACGGATAGATCACTTTATTAATCCCAGAGGGAAAGTCTTCTACTGCAGCAGCACAAAGTACAGTAAAGAGCAAAACAAGAGCAAAATAAACAGCAAAGTATCGCCATACACCATTTACAGATACACATATAGAAAGTAAAGATAAATAATAAAATATACTAAAACACCAATGCGAATAAATGTGCAGTACCAAAATAAGAGGTAAATCGCATAAATACTATGCAGTTGCCAATGCAGTGGCGCGTGTCCCCTCCAGTGAATGAACTAGTGACTATGCATCGTAAACAGTAACCTGCGTTAACAGTTGTGCAATACGACATTTATGGACGCATAAACAAAGTGAAATATGCATAAATGTATAAACAAAGTGGCAGAGCATAGCAATATGAGTTTATGAGTGATGTAATGTAATGTCACGTCCAGCTGGTGCTCAGTGAGCCTGTCCTGTCAGTGGCTCAGTATACAGTAATGTCCCGGCACAGTGAGGAGGTGTTGTACAGTGCGATCGCTGATGGTACAAACGATCTCCTGTACCGTTCCTCACTACAGCGGAGCTGAATGAGTCTATTGCTGAAGGTGCTCCTGACCGGTAGGTCATGGAGGGGGTGTGATGTATCGTTCAGGATAGCAGTGAGTTTCGTTTGCAAGTATGTGACGTATGCATTGTGATTTATATTACTGCCCTATAACCCACCCTCAGAGTCAGCCTGCTGCAGCACCACATGTGGCTACAGAACAAAATCACTGAGGGTGCATCACAAATACATAGAGGTTCATCATAGGAAAGTGTGTGGTTATTCAAAAATATAATAAAATGTGTGGCTGAAGCTTGTTCATTATTATGTGACTAAAAACTAAACAGTCCATGAACTTACTGGACCACCCCATGCCTTATTTGCAAGAATGGAGAGCAAAACAGCATTCAGAGGGTTCTTTTAAGTGTGCTTCACATGAATAAAGCAATAAAATAATATAATCTTTGGTATAATCCAACAATATTGGCTTATTTTAAGAATCAGCGTGCGTCCATGACGTGCTATATGCTGAAATACATAGTTTGCAGTGAGGACTCAAAGCATTTCAGGCTTTACTGTACAGTTGTATGCAGAGGTTTGGACATTTCTGGTCAAATTATGTTTTTGTTGAATTTCTAAGTGAAAAGAAGATGATACTATACAGGGAACAAACGTCTGCGCATTTTAATGTGCAAATACTGTGTATTGTTGAATTTAATATATTGGGAAAAACAAATCATAAAATCTGGCCTCTGCAAAAGTTATGCTGCATTTTATTTTTTCCAACAGCGAATTAAATATAACCTGTACACCAACGTTTGCAGAAGATGCCATATTTAAGTTCCCAGAGGATGTGTTACTTATTTTTTTACTTAGAAAATCAACAAAACGTGCCTTTTGACCAGGACTGTTCAAACGTTTACATACAACTGCATGTCTCAGCACTATGTAGACTAATCAGTCTCTACCCAAAACTACTAGAACCCTATTATATACCTAGAAGTTATCTGTATGATGCGACACTGGACCTAGATAGGGGTTAAGATGTTTAGCTGTATTCTTCCCATCAACTGCTTATTTATGATTATATGATGGTTCATGAACTTACTGGACTACCCCATGCCTTTTTTGCAAGAATAGAAAGCAAAAAGCATTCAGAGGGCTCTTTTAAGTCGTGCTAAACATAAATAAAGCAATATAATAATATAATCTTTGGGATATTCAAACAATATTGGCTTGTTTTAAGAATCAGTGCATGTCCATGACATGTTATATGCTGCAATACATAGTTTGCAGTGAGGACTTTAGGCTTTATTGTACAGTTCTATGCAAATGTTTGGACGTTTCTGGTCAAATTACATGTTTATGTTGATTTTCTAACTGAAAAGAAGCTAATACTATACTGAGAACACACTTCTGCATAGTTTAATACACAACTGCTGTATATTTGCTTAATTTATCATATTGGGAAAAAAAATAAAAATAAAAAACAAAAAAATGGTGGTCTCTGCAAAAGTTATGCTGCATTTTATTTTTTTCCAATAGCACATAAATATAACCTGAACACCAACGTTTGCAGAAGATGTCATATTTAGGTTCCCTGTAAGGGATGTGTAACTTATTTTCACGTAGAAAATCAGCAAAACGTGTCATTTGACCAGGACTGTTCAAACGTTTGCACTCAACTGCAAATATTAGCGCTATGTAGACTAATCAGTCTCTATACCACAGTACTAGAGCCCTTCTACATACCTTAAAGTCATCTGCACGCTATGACACTGGACCTAGATGGGGTCAAACTGTCTAAATGCATTTTCCCCAAAGCTCAACTGCTTTTTCTCCCCCATAGAACAGGGCCTGAGCAACACACCCAACCTATAGCTCTAAAAGCCCCTTTGTGATGAGTGAGGAAGGTGAGTTGCCTTAGGTTGATTAGCAGTGGGTGATCAGGAACGTCCATCAACCTAACTACTCCCCCGAACACAAGCCCACTGCAACACACGTAGGCTACACCCTCCCCCAACAGGACTATTTTGTGCTGAACTTTCAGAGGCTGAAAAAAAGCTTAGAGCACAGAATAGGAAACAATACACTTTTGCATGCACCGGTGAACTGTGGTGGATTCGGTTGCAGGACTGTGCCTCCCAACAGACAGTCATATGAGGCTTCTATGAGATCAGGTTTAAATTTATTCTGCAATTGAGGGAGATTTGTTCCAGCGGTGTCACCCAAAACATTCACTGACATTCTCATACTGACCATACGCAGTGCCTTTATATCAGTTTAGGGGATGTAGCCGACTGAATTCAGACTGAAAGTGAAATAAATCCATAAAACCGTCACCTGAGCGAGCTAGACTTCTCTAAAGGACTGCTCACATACGGATTATAAACTGCTGCGCTTCGTCAGTCATGACACTGATGAAGATGAAGCAATCCTACCTCCTTCTGGCTATGTGCTCATGCACTGGGAGGGTGAAATGACCCTACATACGTCCAAAAAGAGCAAAACTGCTTGTCTAATTTGTGAATTCAGCTAAGGTGCGCCCGTTGTTGATGTGTTTAATTCGGTTTATTCTCCACAGAAATGTTTTGACCAATAGAACTGGTCGCTCAGAGCAGCTGCACACGAGCCTAAGGTCACCATGCCCAACGTCCAGCTAGAGCAGGGTTTCTCAACCACTGGGCCACAGACTACAAAGTGGTCAGGGTCCATATTGGGCTGATGATCAGTTTATCATGAAAATCAGTGAAAGAATAATTGATTTTACGATAAAAGGTGAACAATATTAATACAAGCCTAAAACATCGGCACACACAGGCAGCTTTGTCCATTTTCTAGAAATAAAATGCCCTTTTATGCATTTTAGCCGTCGCCATGTTGTAGAATCATTGTGCTTAACTCGTCACCATTCTGCCTGATTTCTAGTATAAAACAAGCTTATGTTAGCTTAATTTGTTGATATTTTGGCCCAGTCCCATTTCTTATTTTTTTCCCACCCCCTTGTTTTCGAGGTTGAAATCTTCCCCTATGAAACGGGACCCTCAAAATAAAAGAGCATCACTTCATTAACAGCTACTAGCGCTGCTCTGTAGGTGACCCTGCCAGTCTGCAGTGATAGCAGAGGAGGGTAAAGTTCAGCTCCTCACTGCTGGGCTTTAGTTACATTTAGGGCACCATATGCCTTCAAAGAGGGGGGCAATTATTTATTATCGCCCACCCCTAATTCTTTGGTGATATGAAGCTGAAGTCAGATATTCACCAGCTTAGTGTTCGAATTTTCCTGTTCCACCTTAAACGGAGAAGCAGTTCTGACGCCTGAGGCACTAGAATGTAACTGCTGCACCATTTAAGGTGGAACGGGAAATTAGCTAGCTAGCTACCAAGACATCAGGATACTACTAGCGATTTTATGATCGTTACGAAGAAAAGGATCATAATACACTGAAACGACATTAAATTAAGACAAAACAATGGCTATCATAATTTTTAATGGAGAAAATTCTCACATTTATGTGTTTCTTTGGTCTCTTGTGCTCCATCTAGCCTCCGTTTGGAGGGTCATGTAGCCCTAGCACTTCGCCCTACCCCTCTATCTCAACAAGAATCAGGACACCCTAATCCTAGACGTGAACATGCAAAACCGAGGGGTAAGGGCTCAGTGGTAGGGGCAAGGGGTGAAATGGGATTGGGCCTTTATGTTTACCGATACATGTTATATACTGCAGGGTAGGTACCCAAAGACAGCAGTGTTGAAAATTCCCCCAAAATTAAAAATTTAAAGCAAAAAAAAGCTTAGCTTTTGTTTTCCTGTGAACCTTCATGCTTTCTCCCTATACAAAAGCTTTCTCCCCCACAAAGTGTCACGACATTTTTTTCTAACGTCCAATAACTTCATGCAGACAAAGCTGTGCCATATTTTAAAAATACTAACAAAAACTATGAATCAAATTCAACATTTCACACACTGTGCTGCACAAAATCCAATTAGAACAACTCATACTCTCTTTTTAATCAAACATGGGAGGAGTTGGGAGGAGTTTTTTAAGTACTGATATACACAATATGCTAAGAAAAGCATATTGTGATGAAAGATATCACAATTAGTATTGTCATATTGCCCAGTTCTAGTTAGTGGGCTATAAACCCCCCCCCCCACCATCATTGGACTGCAAAGCAGAAGAGCTGCATTCTCTGTGATGGCCCTCCATCCAGTACCTTTGGGCTGAGGCGGAGTGGACCTATGGCTGAATGCTGTCAACCCCTTACAGCTATGTTTAGTGTAAAGCCTTCCCAGAACAGTAGAGGCTGTTACAACAGGAAAGGAGGATAAACTCCCTATTAAAACCCTTCATTTCAGAAGAAACGAGGAGGTGTCTACAAACTTTTGGACAGTGTAAATATGGGTCGGTGTGAAGGCAGATCACACAACAGAAAAGAAATGAGCCAGTCAGTTGAGTCACAAGCCTCTTCCAGAGCAACAGGAACACAACAAGGCAGCACACAGAGCGCTGATCAACTCTTTAAACAGGAGACCTGCACACTGTAATATGCAGAAGTGAAAGTGTTATAAAAAGTCAATAGAAATTATTACAATTGATAGTACGTGTCTATGCCCTTCTGAATAATAAAATACATGAATAAAACTTATTTAAAAAAAAAACAACTTATTTTCACACTGAGGAAAATATTCTGCTTTGCTGGATATCAAAGTTTTAGCACTCAGCATGCAATATGACAAAAAAAAAAAAAATATGGCTACCTAACGCTAATCATACAGCTGGGCGATACGACAACGTATATCGTCATCATGATAAATTACATCACAATATGCTTTTTCTGAGCATATCGTGGCTACGCAACAATTTCATCTGACACTTTCTGGAAAGGTACTTCAGCTGACAACTATTTTCAAAGCCTGTATAGGCAAATATAATAAGAAAATAGCAGGTGCAAAGCAAATTTTCATGATCAATGATCAAAAAATGGCCAAATTCATAACGATATCAAAATTCTGCTAGGATTACCTGACCTATCTGAGTAGCCTAGCACTTACAAACCACTTAGCGAATAGTATTTTTAAAACGTGGGCAGAACAGTTACTTCGTCTGTTTTGACTATCGTGACACATCACGTATCATAAAACACTTCCTGAAATATCGTGATATTACATTTTGCCTTGTCACTCACCTCTAGCTCAATAATAAATATCAGAATAAAACCACAAACCAAATTATTTCTGGAAAGGTACTTGAGCTGACAACAATTTCAAAGTCGGTACAAAGAAAATAGCAGATGCGAAGTCAATTTTTGCTCAGAAAAGGGCCAAATTCATAAAGATATCAAAATTGTTAGCATTCACCGGCCAAATAATGACCCATCTGAGTAGCCTAGGGTCTCTTGAATATAACAACATGTGGCGTGTGTGGCTGTCTCATACGAATACTTTGTAATTGTAATTGCAATTGATCAATACAATTATGCAAAACTGCCTTATGGCTGTAAGTGTTAATATAAAGTATAATCAGAACAGTTTGCAGAAAATGAGAGATATGAAAGGCTGTACAGAACATGCCTGCTCTGACAGACTGTTCCAAGAGGGGAGCAGCACATAACAGAGGCTCTGCATGCTCTGCAGGTCCATTTATAAACAGATAGTCCAGTTCCACTATATGACTGTATCTCTATTCGAGCCATTTGCAAAGCAAACAACCAGCCCTTTGCAAGCCATGCAAAATGTATGCCATCAAAATGGAGCTCATGTGCCTTGGTGGTCACTGTTATTGCATCCAGCACCGTAGAAAGCACAGAAAATGTCTTTGTTTGAAGGTTTCCAGGTAAGAGCATCGATAAGGGGCAATAAGGGAGGGTTTAAGTACAGTTTAGGAGATGGACCCACAATTAGAGGCTCTTCATTATCTTCTTTATTATGGTGTCCATCAGTCTCTAGGTCACATACACACTACAGCAACACTGCAAGCACGCAGTAGCAACTTCCTGGCGTTCACAACATTCAAGAGCTGCCCGCTTTGAGGCGAATATGCGAATTTTACAACGTCAAAACTAAGGTTGTTAACTATCCTGGTGGACAGTGTTCAGGCTGGCTCCCTCCTCCCTCGCCATGCTGACACAAGACAACAAAAAGAAAGAAGATGCCCCTTCAGGAGACACTGACGAGGAGGCTACTACACCACCACAGACCACAGACACAGATTGCTGTTCCTCCAAGAAAAAACACGAGGCTGAAGTTGGCTTCCTTTTCGAATTTCTCCGTTCCACCTTAAATGGTGCAGCAGTTACGTTCTGGCACCTCACGCGGCACAATGTAACTGCTGCACCATTTAAGGTGGAACGGAGAAATTCGAACAAGAAGCTGGCGAATGAACCCTTGTAAGAAAAACAACACCAGCCCTACCACACGTGTTTATAACGGACAAAAGAGAAGTCAAAAAAGCCGTTTTACCTCGTCGTGTTTTCAATAAAAGCGATATGGTTCATTTTCCTCGCCGGTGAAGCCTCAGTCGGCGTCTCGCGGCAGCCGTGCCGAGTTCAATGTGATCTGATAGTAACGAGCAGTTGACAGTGGCCGCTAAGCCCCGCCCACCTCAGCCTCTCATTGGCTCTCGCTTTCTCGTCGCTGCATCGTCACCGGAGAAACGCAGTGTAAGCATGGTAACCGTTTGGAGGCGTGTGCCCGAGAGCGACACGGCAGCCAATCAAATCTCAGCTGAGTATCTAAGGGCAACGCCCACCTGTTAGAAAACGTCGCTATTGGGTGAAATCCAGATCAGTCCCCAAACGGGCATGAAAAAAGGCGGGAATTGCCGAATTCGATTATGATAATTTATGCAAATGTATTCGTAAATATTCATCAATCCCCTCCTACTGCTCTCGGTGGCTCCCCTAATTATCATAGAGGTAACGGACTGGATTATTATGCAAAACAGAAAAATGTGACCTGTGAATATAAAGTATAATAGGATGTCAGGATGTTATGAATTAATCATGAAATTAAAATAAAAAATAAATTAAAATCGACCTTAAGCAGGTTATCACAGAGATAACTAATAAGCCTAATAAAAATGCTTGTGATTTTTAACATTTAATCTGTGCCACAAAACAGATTTCAGCACACACAAGAACAGAATTGATAGAATTTATTTACACTTATTAATACAACAGATTCAACAGCCTGATGTCAATCTTTTAGGTCTTTTTTTTTTAAAATAAACCCTAAAATGAGGGTTCAGTTCATATTCAGCCATCAGAAACCCTCCAGCTGTACTAGGAACCTGTTGGCTTGTTTACAGCCAAACACTACCTTAAAGCAATAGGTCAGCAAATGGCTACAAGCTATATTATTTGTCCAGAAGTTTGTAGACGCCAGCTCATCCAGCATTTCTTCTGCTTTTAATAGAGAGTTTGGTCAGTTCTGGATCACAAACTTATCCCAAAGGTAGTGGATGGAGCTCCATCACTCCAGAGAATGCAGGTCCACTGCTCCACAGCCCCATGCTGGGGGGCTTTATACCCCTCTAGCTCATGCCTGGCTTTAAACACGGTGACCTTAGGCTCATGTAAGGCTGTGCCAGAGCAAGCCACTCTATTCAATGCTTTTCTACAGAGATATGTAAGTGGGAATGCAAGTTTGGTGGACTTTGAGAGAAAAGTATTTGACAAATTTGCCCAGATAAAAGATCGTCATGCATCTTTTCTTTTCAAGCGTGTTTCCCTGCTCTGATATGTTGCTTTGGATGTTTAGCTGCAGACCACCATGATCATAAACTGCTAGATCACTAATGCGATGCTGTATAACCAGGTTTTGTAGGATCTATTGTTGTTACCATATCACTCATATTCCTGCCTCCCCTTCCACCAACTCCTGCACCGTTACGTTAATTTGTGAATTTGTGATTTCATTGATGGAGTGCGTTTGTGTCTGGATCAGGTTTGTGTGCACTTTCATTGAGGAGTCGGCTGTTGCTTCTACAGTTTTGTGTGCCCCACCAGGCTTTCTGTGACAGAGACGCCACTGAAGAGTGGACACACTAATACAGAAAAAAAATTATATCATATATTATATTTAATTACTGAGGCTTTTGTGCAATTTTCTGCTTTGGTCTTGATGCTGAAAAATGAATAACTTGCCTGTTTTGACTGGAAATTATATAAATGAAAGGCGGTCACTGACATTTTCACAGTACTGTTCATTAGCCTAGTACACGTGTGTCAGGCTCCAGTCCTCACGGGCAAAAACACTTCAGCTCGTCAGCCAGCAAGGCCTTTATGAACTGGATTCAGAGCGTTACATGAGGGTAAACACTGATCTCCACAATATTTTGGTCTTAGAAGGTCCCCAGTTCGACATGCCTGGCCTAGTAGCTTCAATGCAAAACTAAAAGAGTAAACTTCAGACTCCAGTCATGGGCTGGAGGTTAGAGAACTAGCCTTGTGACCGGAAGGTCGCTGGTTCGATCCCCTGAGCCGACAGTACATATCTGAAGTGCCCTTGAGCAAGACACCTAACCCCCAACTGCTCCCCGGGCGCTGTGGCTAGGGCTGCCCACTGCTCTGGGCAAGTGTGCTCACTGCCCCGTAGTGTGTGTGTTCAGTAGTGTGTATGTGGTGTTTCACTGCACGGATGGGTTAGATTGCGGATTAAAGGTCACTTAATCTAATCTTAAATGCTTCAGCCGATTGACTATTGGCGTAATGAGAAAAGAGTAAATTTGATCGCTTTCAGTCCAAAATAAGCTCAAACATGCCCTTGGAAAATACAGTCAACAACATTATTATCCAGTCTGATAATGTTCTCCAGGGTTGCTAACTCAGGGTTGTGTTCAGCTTCTGGTGTGTCAGAGGTTTGTAGAAAGGCTGAGGGTTTCCCCCTCCTGTCCTGCAGGTTTTAGGGCGTTTGTGTCCGTGCCGGCGGTGAGGTGTTCTGGGTGACTCTTGCTCCGATGCGCTGTAACGTTGTCCCTTTTCTCAAAGCGCCGGCCGCAGATCTCGCATGGGAACTGGTAGCCGCTCTCAGCGTCGTGCTTCCGCATGTGCCAGTTCAGAGAGGCCTTCTGTCGGCAGGTGAAGCCACACACTTCGCACCTGAGAGGGAGACAGGTCACAGCTGAGAATGCTGTAAATATCCTGTACATTTCGTTTATATACAGTGGATCAGGGCTGTGCGATATAATGTTTGTTAGTCGCTATTGTGATTTTGGCCTTTGTAATATCGACATTGCTGAAAGCTGAAATATGCAAATGAGCTCTGTGAATAACCACTGTGTTTCACTTTTTGCTGTGAGCAGCATGACAATCACAGCTCCAGATGATTTTCTCTGGGTGTTTTGATGAATCAAAGTATTCATGCAATCTAATAAAAGTTATTTAAGTAAAAATAATGTGAGTTTTTAACTTTACAACACTGTCGACTCACCATTTTTACTATGTTGAAAGGCGCACACAATCACAATAATACAGTACTGATCAATTTGTAGTCATTTTCTTGCTTCATATCTGCCTTAAGATCATCACTTTCGGAGTATGAGGCACTCAATTAACTCAATTAATCTCATCATTCTTAATGTTACACAGCTTTCTGAATCATCTACATGACTGTTCATCAGTCTGGACACATCTAATGTTTTATTTTCCACAGCGTCCTACTAACAGACCACTGAAGTTGTGCGGTCATTCTGTAGTCGCCTTCAAGCCCATATTAGGAAGTCCAGCCCTAAGCTGGATTTCTCAATGGCAAAAATGAATGAGCTTTTCAAAAACTGCCGCTATTGCATCCTGTGGTGAGTGAAATGGCTCTGAACCTGAACGGTTTTTACCCCACATACATTTTCCCTCTGAAGGTCTGGATCTTCTGAATTCTGCAGCCACTACAGAGTCAAAATATGAACTCTACATGTGAGTTAACACTGCTTACTGACATCATAAGACTGGCAACCTCAACAAAATGCACCAAACAAACTAGCAGTCTTTGTTAAAAGTGGTAGTGAAGCTGCTTTGGCAGTATTAGAGCACATTTAGAGTAGCTGGAGTTATTATATAACCTTTATGTCACGTAATTTCAGCGTGGAACAGTGATAGTTTGCTATTAGTAAGGATGTTGCAATGGTCATATTTCAACTCCACTGATTATGTAAATGTTCATAATGTAATCCCTGAGATGTTAAATCATTCCGAGTGGTTTGATGTGAAACATAGAGAAACTTATCGCCTGATTTCTTTACAGTGGTGGTGATAGGAACCAGAGGTCACAATGTCCACAATACAAATATAGCCATTTTATGTACAATACAAAACCACCAGTTAACCTACATGTGTCTGCTGAGTTTTACTGATAATGGTAAAATAGTGGCAATTCTGAAAAAAAAACTTTTTTGGCACTATTTTTTCTTACAACGCCCTGCACATGGCATGATAAGATTAAGAAAAATATATTTCAGCCAAAAAGCTCATGTCCAAACTATCCCAAGACAACACCTCAGACTTCAGATGGCATATTCATTACCATTTTATTTAATATCTTAATGTGAGGGATCTTTAAGAGGTGTTAAATGCTTCAGACGTCTGGCTCCTCTCACCACAAATGTGAACAATTCTGACACTAAGTTTCTCCAGAATGGAGCATTTAACACCAAACCACTCTGAATGACTTTGTTTGCATCTTCTGAAATCATAATTCAGAGGGTACAATAATATTCAGTACAAAATTCTACCAGGTTTGGAACCTTTTGTGCACAACTCAAAAATCCTTTCAATTTTTGTTATAGAGAAATCCAGAATTTTTTAATATGGGCATGACGCCAACTTCAGAATGACATATGACTTAATAGAAGTCTATTAGTTGGTCACTATAGAGTTATAAAGCAGTAGCACCGTATTACAATCAGTTCATACATGTACCTGAAATAAAACTGGTTTTATATTATTGAAAACAGGGATATCAAACCTTTGGATGGTAGTGCAGCTGAAGTTCATTGTGTATAAAAACAATAAATCACAAATGACCAACATTGTCCATGAAGGGCCCAGTGAAGAGGCTCCTCGCTGTAGCAACTAGATAAAGGGTCTCTTACTGCAGCGGTTTCTCCCCTGTGTGGATCCTGCGGTGGATGCTCAGGTTGCTGCTGGTTCGAAATGCGCGAGCGCAGAACTCACAGATGTAATCCTTCTGATCTAACAGAGATAAACACATAAATAACACATCACTCACCTCATCAACACAGACCATCTGTCACTGATCTGTCACTACAGGCAGCTCGAATTAGAGAGAGTCTGATTTATTCATCCGGTTCCTCTCGTTTCCACTTCAGGACGCAGAATGAAGATCGAAGAACGCCGGGCCACAAATGCTGAGATGATGTGCAGATGATGTGTGATTATTCTGATACTTTAGAATGTTCTCCCCCCCACTCACACTGTTCTAGAACACCCTCCCTCTTCACACGGTTCCAGAGTGATTTACTCCATGCTCACTGTTCTAAGCCCTTCCAGGTATTCCCACACTGCTCTGAAACACTCTCCTCACTAACATGGTTCTAAAAGGATCCCTCCTATTTGCGCTGCTCTAGAATGCTCCCTTCACACTGTTCTATAATACTCTCCTCCCTTTCACACTGTTCTAGAATGTTCTCCTTCCCTTTGCACGTTTCTAGAATATCTTCCCTCATGCACACTGTTCTAGAGTGACTTCACCCATTCACACTGTTCTAGAGTGACTTCACCCATTCACACTGTTCTACAATGATCCCCACCCATTCACACTGTTCTAGAATCCTATCCCCCATTCACACGGCTCTAAAAAGATCTGGGCAGAACACAGGCAGAACATTTGCACTGCTCTGCGTATTCACACTGTTTTCAATGTTCTCCACCACTTCACACTGTTCTAGAAAGGTCTCGTTCCCTTTGCACTGTTCTGGAATGCTTTCACCCATTCATGTTGTTCTAGAACAATCCCCATCTGAGCACTAGAATTCAACTCCAACACTGTTCATGAATGTCCTCCCTTTCATGATGTTCTAGAGTCCTTTCACTGTTCCAGAATGACCCTTGCATTCACACTGTCCTAGAACATTCTCTCCCACTAATACTGTTCTAGAATGCTCTCTCCCACTAACACTGTTCTAGAGTGCTCTCCTTTCACAGCGTTCTAGGATGTTCTCCCCTTTTCACTAGTTTATTTGGTTTATCAGTTGTTTTTCTAAACACTCTAAAGTCATCTGTTAGTATAAAACAGCTGGGGTTTGTTGGAGAATGCTGGAGAACATTTTCCCTATTTGCATTGTTCTAAAGTGTTTTTACCAATTCACATTGTTCTACAATGATCCCCACTCATTCACATTGTTCTAGAATGATCCACACTCATTCACATTGTTCTACAATGATCCACACTCATTTACATTGTTCTAGAATGATCCACACTCATTCACATTGTTCTAGAATGATCCACACTTATTCACATTGTTCTACAATGATCCACACTCATTCACATTGTTCTAGAATGTTATCCCTCATTCACAGTTTGTTGGAGACAGTTGGTGTTTGTTGGAGAACGCTGGAGAATGCAGTGACCCCTCCTTTTGCGCTGTTCGAGAACCCCTTCACGTTTCTGAAAAAGTGTCTAAAAAGTCTCTGCCTAATTCATTCTTTTCTAATGTTCTCCAGCTCGTCACACTGCTCTAGACAATTCTCCCTCCCTTTCACACCGTTCTTTTCTCCTATTCACATGGTTCTAGAATTTTCTCTTCCAACTCACACTGTTCTTGAATGTCTTCCCCTTTACTATATTCTAGAGTGTTTATGCCCATTTACACTGTACTTAAATGACCCTTGCATTTACACTGTTCTGGAATGACAGCATTCATATTGTGCTAGACTGTCACTCCCATTAACAGCGTTCTAGATTGGCCTTTTACACTGCTCTAGAAAGATCTAGATTGTTCTCTCCATTTCATACGGTTTCAGAATGTTTCCCCATTCACACAGTTCTATAATGTCTTCCCCCTTTTCACACTGTTATAGAATGTTCTCTCCCTCTAATGCTGTTCTAGAGAATGCTCTCCATTCACAGTGTTCTAGAATGTTCTCCCGTTCACTGGTTTATTTGGTTTGTCGGTTCTATTTCTAAACATTCTAACATCAGCTGTTAGTATTAGACAGTTATTAGACAGTTAGTTTTTGGTGGAGAACGTTGGAGAATGTTTTCCCCCATTCACACTATTCTAGAGTGTTTTCACCCATTTACGTTGTTCTAGAACGATCCCTACCCAATCGCACTGTTCTAGAATGTTATCCCTCATTCACAGTTTGTTAGAGACAGTTAGTTTTTGTTGGAGAACGTTGGAGAATGTTTTCCCCCATTCACACTATTCTAGAGTGTTTTCACCCATTTACGTTGTTCTAGAACGATCCCCGCCCAATCGCACTGTTCTAGAATGATATCCCCATCCACTGCTGGAGACAGCTGGTGTTTGTTGGAGAACACTGGAGAATGTTTTCCCCACTCAAATAGTCCTAGAGTGTTTTCACCCATGAACACTGTTCTACAATGATTCCCACCCACTCACACTGTTCTAGAACGTTACCCCCATTCGGTTTGTTGGAGAACATTGGAGAATGTTTTCCCCCATCGCAATGGCCTTAAGCTGTTCCTCCATGACACACATCCAGTCTGCTAAGGGTTCCACTGACCTCTCCCTTCATGTCGGAATCATGCACCCCATGATTCCTCTGCTCAACGTGCTGGTGAAACCGAACTGAATCATCACGGCAAAAACGAACAGCGCGTGTCTGATTACTCACCGCTGTGCAGCTTCTCGTGCTCTTTGAGGTGCTTCTTAAAGTTGAACGATTTTCCGCAGGAGGGATGTGAGCAGGTAAAGGTCTTCTGCTGAAAGTGCTGGTACTTCATGTGGTGCTGAAGAGAGAGACGAGTAAGAAGACGCACAGTGAGCTGCAGTACTTGTGGTTAATACGCTGTCCTGCTGCACAGATTAAGCACATACAGAAGTAAAGCAGGGCTTTTTAGTAAACACAGAGGCCTGTAGTTAATACTGTACGTCTGTTCATGATCCAACACGTGATCTTAGACCTGCAGATCCTGGCCTTCTGTTACTGTCAGTGAAAGTGGAGAGTCCCCCTTCTGTTATTACGCTCCTAAACTGTGGAACTCATTACCTTTTCACAATCAGGCAGACAATTTCACTACATCTTTTTAGCTGAACCTTCAGTAAACATTCCAAACAATCAATTTCATTCATCTTTTTAGTTTCCTTCTATTTTTTGATTTATTTATTTTAGTCTTTTTTATATTATTAAGTTTTCTGCTTTTATTTTTTAAACTTACTAGCACTGTTAAATATATGGAAAATGCTCTATAATTAAAGCTATTATTATTTTACCATTATATTTTCTTCTTTTATCACACAGAATTGTAAATACACAGAAAAGGCACTGTTGACACGCAGATGTTTTCAAACACCACACCAGAAACAAGCTAAGTAACAAATCTCAGTGACTAACTTTCATCAAAGGCTTGTGATCATATTGTTATTATTAAGATGGAAAACAAGTCCAAATTATGCTCACGTTGAGATACTGACGACTGGAAAAGATCTTCCAGCAGCCGCTGAACTCGCAGGGTAAGATGAGTTTTGGAGCTGCTTTTCTGTAAATGCAGAGAAACAATAAGATATTTAATAAGTAATAGTCTTAAATAATAAACACATATCACAGCTACATGTGCCACTGAAAGATACGGTGAAATCTATGGCTGATTTTCTTAGACCAGCATTAATTCTACACTTAGGATTTTTCACTGGCAAATTAGCACTGATATTATAGTTTAATCTAAGACTAGGCTTAATCCATGTCCCAGAAACTGGCCTATTTTACTACACAATGCAGCAGAATCAGCAATAATAACGATAAGAGCAGAGAACAAACCTTTTTCTCTTGCTGCATATCTGTGACACATCATCTTTTACTGACTGCTGCCTAAAAGATAAAGATAAATAAATGTTAAAATAAATGTCCATAAGAACTGGATCAAAATGCTGCATCTTTAACAAGCGTCAAACCCACCTGTTCCCTTTTCGCCTCTCTGACCTCAAGTTGACCACTTTGATGTTTTCAGATGGATTTGCTCTCCTTTGTCTCCCCCTCTTGGATGTATTTGGTACTGCACTTTCTCTGAAAAACAAAAACAGTGGCACCAAACTGGGCTCCTTTCAGGCCACAGCCCTGCAGAGAACGTTTTCCCTCTTCCAACATTCAGAGTTCAACCCGTGACACTGAGTGTGTTTACAGTCACTTAATAATCCGATAACAGCAGACAATCTGATTTTGTCTGTAATCCCAACACGTTTTCATGCACTTGGATAATCAGATAATGTGAAACTCTGGGTCTACAGGAGTCAGGCAGTAATCAGATTTCTGCTTTGGAACGAGCCAATAAACTCACAGAAGAAGACGTGACGTAAACGTAATTTAAAACTCGAACTTCACGCTGCAGCTTTTCTTTATACATCGGACCTCTTTACCTGAACATATGAACAAACATCATCTAGAACATAAAGAATGTTTAAATCCTTCATTTCGTCAAGAACGTATTTGGTTTCAGCGTCGCTCCAAAAGTGTTTTGCTGTGTCTCACAGCGACGCTGCTCGCCTATTTCCGGTACCGTGGTCTGTTTTCGTACATGAGCAAACTGAGAAATCCGAAAGAAATCAGAGTAAGAGTTCACATGCACTGAGAAATCTGATTACTGAGCTAAAATCCAGCCCTCTTTATTGGATTTCTAGACATTAGTCTGATGTGAGAAATCAGAGTGTGCTGTTCACATGACCATTTGAATAATCAGATAACTGCAGAAATCTGATTACGATCAGATTATTGAGTGCATGTAAACGCACTCACTAAATTGCAGATGGGTGGAATCGGGCGTATTTAATGAGGCAGAAAGTCTACAGTGAATGTGTTTACCTGCACTCGATAATCCGATCATAATCAGATTTCTGCAGTTATCTGATTATTCAAATGGTCGTGTAAACAGCACACTCTGATTTCTTAGATCAGAATAAGGTCTAGAAATCTGATAAAGAAATCTGATAAAGAGGCTGGATTTTAGCTCAGTAATCAGATTCCTCAGTGCATGTAAACTCTTACTCGGATTTCTTTCAGATTTCTCAGTCTGTGCATGTGCAAAAACAGACGGCGGCACCGGAAATAACAACTTTTGGAGCGACACTGAAACCGACTACATGCTTGATGAAATTAAGGATTTAAATATTCTTCATCTTCTAGATGATGTTTGTTCATATTTTCAGGTGAAGTGGTTCGATGTTTAAGAAAAAAGCCACGCCATGAAGTTTTACATTACGTTTGCATCACATCTTCTTCTGTGAGTTTATTGGCTGGTCGCAAAGCAGAAATCTGATTACTGTCTGACTCACGTAGACCTGGAGTTTCACATTATCTGATTACTCAAGTGTATGTAAACGTGTTGATCGGATTACTGACAAAATCTGATTTTCTGCAGTTATCGGATTGTTAAGTGCATGTAAACAGACTCAGTGTTATAACCCAGAAAGAGCCTCAGCACTGATCCTCTTCAACATCTCCCTTCCTGCACAACCATAATTCTACCCTGCATTTACATGCCCTCACCTGTCACTAGCCAACTGTCCAGTTCAACTGAATAACTGGAATGTTGCAATAAATTATGCAAACTGGGCTGAGTTTCTATCAGCACTGGACAAGATAATAAAACTTTCTACAGTTTACTGAAAAATCTTGTTGAAAAAAAACTCTCTTTGAGGTTTTGTATAATTTTACAGCTATATTTTTCACAAAGACAAGACCCACTGGAAATGTCTGCGGCAGGCACCTTATGTTCTGTCGCTGTCTGATATATCGCTGCTGTCAGAACAAAACCTCGTATCTCCATTTTTGTCGATTTTCAGTTTTTGACATAATTTGAAAATGCCTGTTGTTCTTTCCATTGGGTGTAAATTTCATGATGAATCGACCAAAAGAAACGACCCAAAATGACGTGGAAAAAATGTCTGGTTCCATTGACTTTCATTAAAAGTAGAGTATGTTTTTTCCTTCTCCTGTAAAGTTACCATTTTGAGATGCGAGGTTTTCTTCTGACAACAGTGATAACCATTCTTTTTTTTTTTAAAGTTAAAGACGCATTTTAATTTCTTCATTAGTCTTCTGATGGTCAGGCAACAACACATGATCAGTCATCTGCATTTACATTGTTTATTTGGCAAATCTATCATTATTTATTTATTTGTTTGTTTGCTTAGTAGCCAGTAAAAAGAGTAGCCACCTCAAGTGAGCATACCATTTTTTATACTAATTTTTAGACTAAATTCAATATTACTTTATCCATTTCCATCCAGTCCTTTTTATTCGATATATCAAAATATGCATAAAAATATGTAGATTGAATCCTATCTACTAATGGATCAGATCCAGCCAATCAAATATGTCTGAGACAAACGTGGCAGATTGTTGTTGCCTCTATACCAGGAGGTAAATCTGCAGGACCAGGGTTGATGACCACTGCTCACAACATCAAAAAATAAAAGAAAATCAAGCAGAACTGTAATTGCAGAAGTAATGAGACAGAATTCAAACCTGTCCAGGCTTTCATTATCAACATTTTCACAGTCGTCAGTGTCCATCTCGTTGCTGCTAAGGGGTGCGCTGTAGGAGAAAAGACAGGAAGACCGAATCAATGTTATTACTATGAAACTTTAGTTATATTACTGATCATAACACTGTAAAACCAAAGGCGATACAGATACAGTACCAGTACTTTGGGGACAGAACAGCGAGCACTGCGTCACTTCCTGCCGGTGAACCCATACCTTGATCGGGCTGTTCTGCACCGTATTAAGATTAATGTTAAGCCTGGTAATGAAATAGCAATGGAACTTGTAATTAGTAAGAAAACTCAGGAAATCTAACAGATCTCTCATCACTGACCTGGATCTTCATCGTCTCCAGAGCAGTTTGGGACGATGCACTCTGGCCCCTCCTTCTCTTTAGATCCTACAGTGCTTTCAGTAGAGACAGACTTTGCCCCACTGCTGCTCCTCGTCCTCACACTAGATGCTGCCTCGTGATTCCTATGTCCAATTTTATTGTCTTTCGCTCCTCTCCTCCCTCGCTTTCTGATTCTCTTCTGTCCTGAGGGAGCAGCACCTCCTTGTTCTCCCACATGTCTCCCTTCACCTCCCTCTGCATCCTCCCCTTCCAACTCTGTCTGCATTGGATACCATGTGAACACATGTCCCCCTCTGCAGACATACTGCAAACACATCTGCGCCTGTATGGAGGCTTTTGCGTCAGCCTGTATGGAGGCTTTTGGGTCAGCCTGCATGGAGGAGTCAGCCTGCATGAAGGCTTTTGGGTCAGTCTGTATGGAGGCTTTAGGGTCAGCCTGTATGGAGGTATTAGGGTCAGTCTGTATGGAGGTATTAGGGACAGCCTGTATGGAGGCTTTAGGGTCAGCCTGTATGGAGGCTTTTAGGTCAGCCTGTATGGAGGCCCTAGGGTCAGCCTGTACGAAGGCATTAGGGTCAGCCTGTATGGAGGAGTCAGCCTGTAAGGGGGCTTTTGGGTCAGCCTGTATGGAGGCTTTAGAGACAGCCTTTATGGAGTCGTTATGGCCTGCCTGAAGGGAGCCTTTAGGCTCAGCCTGTATAGAGATATTACAGTCTGCCTGTATGGAGTTGTCGTCACCTGCCTGTATAGAGTCATTACGCCCTGTCTCTAAGGAAGCTTTAGGGTCAGCCTGCATGGAGGCTTTAGGGTCAGCCTGTTTGGTGATATTAAGATCCGTCTGTATGACAGCTTTGGGATCTGCCTGTGTGGAGTCTTTACGGCTTTCCTCTGAGGAGGCTTTAGAGTCCGCCTGTATGGAGCCTTTAGGGTCTGTCTGTATGGAAGCTGTGGGGTCTCCTCCAGGCTGCAGGCTCGGCGGCAATGGGCACTGCTGACTGTGGCTGTGGACCAGCAGCACCAGCTGTTGGATAGAAGCTGCTGTGGTGAAAAACGCCACTGGGGTGACTCCCTTTCCCTCACCTAAAGAAGACAGAGATGTGTTAATAAACAAGTTTTCATTCAATCCAAGCAAAATCAACAAAAGCCTCCAGACTTGCCTAATACTTTATGAAAATAATGTCATTGCATCCAACAGGATTTTCATTATTTCTGAAATATAGGTAGCATAAAAAGTAAAACAAGAGCTATAAAAATTAAAAATAAAAATAATTACTGTTGAATTATTGTGGCTAGATGCACCAGACATTCAGGAATTATTGTTTGCTAGATGGGGAGGGAGAAGTCTAGCCATTCACTCACAACAGCATAAACTGAAACTTAGCTTTTGTATCTGTCTAAAGGTTTTAAAGGCATTGCATGTTGAAGGTAAAGGCCCAAAGTGCATATAGGTGTCAATATGAAATCATGAAAAACATGATGATCAATCTGCCCTCGAATAAGGCACTTCCTAAATTGCACCAGTCTGTTCTTGCAGTTAATCAACCTTTTGAAAATATCAGATGTGCATTTCAATATAGATCCAAAACCTTCCGAAAATACAATATCAAAGCAAATTAAATGCTAAATTCTTCTAGTAAATTTCAATTGCAAAGCCTGGTGTAACTAACATTTTAACCAGGCATGGGTGAGAGCGCCACAGCACTGCACAGGTTTAGTGTTTTCCCTCCTCTAATATATCTAAATCAACCTATTAAGACTTATTAATGAGGTATATCACTTTATACGGGTTTTAAACTCCACAGTGCTGAACCCTGCAGGTGGGAATCATTAGTCTTCACTATGTAGCTCATAATGCTGCATATGTATTAATACAGGACAAGACAAAACCACACATACAGTACCTGAACACCTGCTGCACACTTTGGAGAAGTAGCTGTTGGAAGAGAAGTAGTGTGGACGCATCAGTTAAACCTGTTACTCTCACAATGATTAATACTTTCATGTTTTGGTCACGGGGGCGGGGGGACTACACAGTGAGGGTGACAAAAACAGCACAGAATAAAGGTCACTGCAAGATCACACAGCAAGGACGTGACTGTTCAACAGCGATTTTTAATCACTGGGATGGAATCGCTGTCACAGCAAAACAAAACCTTTTCACTGTGTAAACATAACGAATGGCCCAAACAGAACCATCTCAATCATTTTCCAAAATTCCTGCATGATTAAACGGTTAAGATGTACACAGAGTCGTTCAGAGTGGTTTGATGTGGAATCCTTCGTTCTCGAGAAACTTAGAGCCAGAATTGTTCACAGTGGCGGTGATAGGAACCGGACGTCCACCTCTAAAAGCTCCCTCACCATAAGTTATTACATGAAATGGTTATGAATATGCTGACTGATGCATATACTGAGATATAGTTTTATGATAGTTTTGGGAAAGTTTTGGCTTAAACATGTTTAAATCATTTAAATTTATGGCGAGGAGGTACACGCAGGGCGTCGTGCAGCAAAATAGTCTTCAAAGAAAACTTCAGACTTTCAAACTTTCCACTATTTTACCATCATCAACATCACATATAAACACTCAGAAGACAGTGTGTAGGTTCTCTGGTGGTCTTGGATGATAAATAAAATGACTGTATTTATGTTGCAAACATCACAATGCCTGGTTCCCATTACCACCACTGTAAAGACATCCAAGTGGGTTACATTTCTCTACAATAAACCATTTCACATCAAACCACTCTGAATGAGTTTATTTACATCTCAACGATTGAATTATGCAGATTTTTTTTAAAAAAATGGTGGAATTCCCCTCTAAATATTACAAATGATTCACTCAAAAGTTTTTTAGATGAGTTATTCAGTATTTGAATAGTTCTGTGAATAACAAGACAACAAACGATGAGTATAAAGTAAATATCTATTTAAAGTCTTCTTGTCAAGTTATTTGTCATTTTGTTACTTTATTTGTAGATTTGTTACTTAATCGGATATTTTATATAGAATAATACCTTCTATAATGTAGATTTAATTATTACAAACTAGACACCAACAGGTCTTTTTACATGTTTAATTCAATCCGTATCTTGGGAACAACAAGATGTTATTAAATGATAAATAATATTCTGTAACTATCTATTTACATTATTTTTTACCAGGTCATCTGCCTCAAGGTTCCATCACTATTTTTGAAAAATGAAGCCTTCATTGATGTTATACAGCTTTTTCAGTTTTAAACTGCCCTGTGATGCTGAACTGGCTGAGCATACTGGAATCATATTGGCGCTTTAGGGCAATACTGGGTACATCTGCCATTTTGTCTCTTAGTGTCCGAATCGTAGCATGAAAAGACTGTAACGCTGTTCATCAAACAGCAAAAAGACTGAGAGGTAACTGTGGGCTACCGCAGTCCTGGAGCAATTAAATGTGCACTGTGGTCAGGTTTAGCTCTTTTTCCTCACACCCATGTCCTAAGAATAGGAAGCCAGCTTCAGCCCAGTAACCACTCATACGGTCTATATACGTGACTAGTGAGCAGTGAACACAGGTTGATGATGAGAAAGTGTCTGAATTCATGCAATGATTCATGCGTTCTAACCACTACTTAGTAAATAGTTCAGCCCTAATAAGGACCATTCTACCAAATTAAAAACCATTAAAAAAAAAAAAAACTATGAAGTATTCAGAGCTTAGATATTTACAAGGATTATTTTATGATCTATTCAAAACCAAGGCATTAACTGAAACAGAGGAATAAGCTTATTATACATGAAATCATTTATTTATAGGGCACTTTCTGTTGGGCGGAGTTAATAACAAAACCTAACCCGTAAATTTACAGTTGCGAAAATGATATTTTTTGAGTGAATTTGAAAGATTTATATCTATCATGATGTTCATTTTTTATACAAAAAAACACTTCAAAAAATGCTGTCTCATGTTTTCATGTCACTACCAAAACACAAAAAGTTTGTCAGTGGGCGGAGCCTTATTTTAGCCACGCCCCTGCATTTTAGAGCAGGAAGTGAGACTGCATCCCTGTCCCCTCACGGCCACATGGTGAGCAGTTAGATCCCATTGTTTTGAAGTAAATGTGTCCCAAAGACTGAAAATCAGTGTGGAACACTAAGAATTGTCACTACCGAAACAGGTTTTTTGTAATTAAGTAAACTATTTTGTGTTTTAATGAATAATATTATGATATTATGCGTGCAAACTGTTCAAAGCTGTGTTCGCTACTCATATACTGGCTACTGTTTTTGAGTTCGGCTCAAAATGAGCTAAAATTGTAACTACCAAAACCTCCAAATCCATTAAAAGTCTAAAGCCATCGGTTTAAAAATTTTGACCAGTAGTGTATCTAAACCTCTCGGTCAGAGCCAGTACTGAGGTGTAGAACAGCACTATACCTGTCCAGCAGATACTGTGCGAGCTCAGAGTGGAGAGAGAAGCCCAGGGCCTCCTTCAGCTGCCCCCAGCTCTCCAGACACGAGCCGAGCCGTATCCGAGATTTGCTCCTCCTGGCGTCCAGCTCCCTCCGCCTCTGCCTGCGCAGAGCATCTGTAGCAGACGCCATAGCAGGGGGGGCAACAAATGCTCCAAGTTTGGTCCAAAAGTGCTGCAGGAGAAACAGAAATGAAAGAGATACAGGTTGATAAGATAAATGCTTTGAGGGCTGTGAGGCTATGAAGCTGTGGGGAAACTGAACATATGGTATCTCTAATTTTGTCCACGCAAGACATTTCAGATTACAGCCACTTAACTATAAGACCACAGTAACATCACATTGTGTTACAGTGCTCTAAGAATAAAATACTTCTGCTGGTACTCAAACCTGAATCACAGCTTTAAAGGAGAATTCTACCGAGTTTGCTACATTTGAACACAATTCAATGGTTGAGATGTAAACAAACTCATTCAGAGCGGTTTGAAATGGTGAAATGGTTCATTTTAGAGACTCAGATGTCTTTACAGTGGTGGTGATAGGAACCAGGGGTCACCATCTCTACAACACAAATATAGCCATTTTATTTACTGTCCCAAACCACCAGTGAACCAACACGAGTCTTCTGAGTTTTATATGTGATGCTGATGACGGTACAATAGTGGTGAATTCATGAAAATAAGTATTCTTTGTTTACCATTTTTCTTTATGACACCCTACATGCATCTGAAAAATACATTTTAGGCCACAAGCTTATTGTAAAGCTATTATACAACAATGTCTCAAGCATCAGGCAGCGTATTCATAACCATTTCACATGATAACGTTATTTGGGAATTAGAGGTGGGCGATATGGCAAAAATGTAATATCACAATACTGCAAGAAGTTTTCACAATACACAACATGTCATGCTATTTATTTATTCAGATAAATTGGAACAGACTTTTGGAAGAGGACCACTTAGAGGACTCCCAGAATGCCACGCGCCTCTCTACAGCCACTATCTAGTTTGAATATAAAGCGCTATAAGTTGTTTTTGTTTTAACTGGAAGTGTTTACCATCGTCGTGTTACGTTTGCCTTTTGATGACCTGTCCCTCATTTCCCTCTGTGAGTTAGTTCTCCCTCTCTGCTGTCTCAATAAAGAGCATTTTCCTCTTGTGAAAAATGCAGACTCCAGCTCGTCTTCTGTGCTGATGCTACGCTGGTGTCAGAAGTGGGATAGAGCTGCTGCACTTGAAGTCGAACAGCCTATCAACGAACTCGAAGGCAGACAACAAAGAAGACATGGACTGGTGGAAGGGGATACCAAGCGCTATTTTTAAGCACTGATGAAATCCATGATATGCTCAGAAAAGCATATTGTGACATATTTAGGTGTAATTTATCACAAAAAAATGTATTGTCATATTGCCCAGCCCCAGTAGGAATTAAACACTTAACATATCGTTATGGGCTTATTGATCTATTATGCAAACATTTAGAAAAATCACTGGAATTCCCATTTAAAGTGCTTCACTGACATTTCTAATAACTTGTGATACCAGTTCTTGTCCATATCATCAAGCCTGGTGTGGACCACCACTGCACTGGATGATGGGCAGTCAGCTTTGAGGTTTGTAGACACAGAATAAGCAAATACTATAGTCTATGTGAGCAGTGGTCTAAAGCAGTCACATGAGCAGCCTGTGAATCCCTAAAACCCCATTCAAATGAGCGGAGCTATAATGTTCATATTTGGTCTCTGTTGGTTCACAGCAATAACCCAAAACGACAAATGAGTCATGAAGCATCTGAATCGGCACAAGGTCATACAAATCAACTATCAGCGGAAATGACTGTAAAACCTCGTGTCAGATTAACCAACGAAAGTCTGTACCAGGTCACCAGGTCACTAGCTCATCCAGTGTGCCGAGTGCTGACTGCGGGCCCCACCGCCGCCGTCCTGCTGTTGCCCTTTTAAGGGGTCGTCGCTGCTCCGGTTGAATCACTTTCACTCGACTGCAAACAAAAATGAATGAAAAGCTTCGAATTCGATTC
This sequence comes from Colossoma macropomum, assembly GCF_904425465.1. Lineage (NCBI taxonomy): Eukaryota > Metazoa > Chordata > Actinopteri > Characiformes > Serrasalmidae > Colossoma > Colossoma macropomum. The sequence continues at coordinate 40,199,414 of NW_023494793.1, forward strand.
CGCTGGTTTAACACGAAGCAACAACAGAGATAAAAATAGTATTTAATTCATATCTTCGTCTGAAGCTCCTCAAATTGACCACTGCAAAGCGCAGTAGAGTAGGAAGTGTGCACTGCATACCCAGCAATCCTCATGGTGACAGCAAGGCTTCATGGGAAATGTAGTTCTGTAGCGTTTTGACGCTATAACTTTTTTTCTAATAGGTTTGTTATTATTGTTGTTGTTGTTATTGTTGTTGTTGGTGGTGGTGTTATGATGTTGTTGTAGTCTATTATACTTTTTAAATTTTTTCATGCCATACAGATGTGAAAACAATGGAAGGCTGATTAGCTGAGCCTTATCATCTAGTGTTGATGAACGTTTGCAGCCTTCATTAAGTTTCATTCATTAAAACTTTATTGTCTCCTGTAGAAAACCTGGATTAGAGCCTGCATAACATATTTATATATGCACAAAATATGACAAATAACATGACCACAACAACAACAACAACAACAACAACAATAATAATAATAATAATAATAATAATAATAATATATTATTATTATTATTATTATTATTATTATTATTATATACGCAAGGGTTGTGGGGGGATTTGTGTTGCTGGAGCCTATCCCAGCTGTCATTGGGCAGAAGGCAGGATACACCCTGGACAGGTCACCAGTCCATCGCAGGGCAGACAGACAGACATACACATTCACACACACAATCTTTGGACTGTGGGAGGAAACTGGAGAACCTGGAGGAAACCCACACAGACATGGGGAGAACATGCAAACTCCACACAGAAAGGACCCTGGTCAGCTGGCCTGGAATCAAACCCAGGCCCTTCTTGCTGTGAGGTGACAGCGCGACCCACTAATAATAAATAATAATAATAATAATAATAATAATAAAAGGAGTTTGCATGTTCTCCTCGTGTCTGTGTGGGTTTTCTCCGGGTACTCCGGTTTCCTCCCATAGTCCAAAAACATGCAGTCAGGCTGATTGGATGTGCTGAATTGCCCCTAGGTGTGAGTGAGTGTGTGAGTGTGTATGTCTGTCTGTCTGCCCTGCGATGGACTGGCGACCTGTCCAGGGTGTATCCTGCCTTCCGCCCAATGACAGCTGGGATAGGCTCCAGCAGCCCACCGAGACCCAGAAGGATAAGCGGTTTAGATGATGTATGTATGTATTTATAATAATAAAAACAACAACATGCAAATTTAATAGTTTTATTGCATAATGGGTGCCCTAAATCAATGGTGGACAAGAGCCAACTTCAAATAAACAGGGTGCTCCATGTTGCTCAATACAGAAGGTGCCCTGTGAAGGACTTGCTAGTCATAAATACTCAGCTGTCTAAACCACACCTATCACTTTCACAATACCACTCAGATGGCTATTGTCCTCACAGTCTGGTTATGATACCGCACAACCGCTGAAGAAAAAACAGGAACTGATACAATATAAGACCTAGAAACTTGGAGATGTCGTTCTCTGGGCAATATTAAAAACTTCTTCAGCTCACCAAGGAGCTCCTAAAGAGTCCCTTCTTACAAACCACATCCACAATAATGTAGAATTTCCAATTTTATCAATAACTGTGCCAGTGCATTTATGTTGTTCAACAAATACAGTTAATAAAAGTCTTGTAGGTGAAGTGATTTTCAAAAATCAATTTCCATATCCTTAGTCTTGCGGAGTGCAACCGATTTTTCCCAAATTCTGCATAATTAAGTGGTTAAGATGTAAACAATGTTATTCAGAGTAGCGTGGCGTCAAATGCTCTATTTTAGAGAAAACGATCAATCAGTATTATTAACAGTGGTAGTGATAGGAACCAGACGTCTGAAGAGTTTAATCCCCTTAAAAGCTCCCTCACAGGGACGTTATTACATGAGGTGGTTATGAATACACTACAAGATGTCTGAGACATTGTTTCAGACTAGTTTTGAGATTAGATTTTGGACCAAAACGTATTTTTAAAACCCATTCTTGGCAGAGAGATACAAGCAGCAAAATAGTCCCAAATGAAATCTCTTTTTTTAGAATTACCACTATTTTACCATCATCAACATTAAAAATAAAACTCATGTGTAGGTTCACTGGTGGGTTTGGATAATGAATCAAATGGCCGTATTTGCATTGTGGAATTGCGACTCCTGGTTCCTATCAGCACCACTGTGAAGAACTCCATAATGAACCATTTCTCATCAGACCACTCTTAATAACTTTGTTTAAGCAGGAAGAATGTCTGATCACATTATCTGATTTCCACCACAGTCACATGCTCGAATTCATCGTATTGTGACAAGCCGACAATGTGACACAGCAAACTGCATTATAAGCAAACGGAAAACATAGTTTTGCAATGCACTCTGTGTCACTTCTGCCCTGCAGTTGTTCCACTAATGGTCAGTTTAATTCAATTCAGTTTATTGTTCAGGGCATTTTCTAATACTGAAAAACCAAACAGCTGTCCAGATGTGCAGGTGCAGCCCCCCGAAGGAGTGTTGCCAGGGAAAACAGTGTCAGGGTAAACTCTATATGAACATGAGAAAGAATCACTGAGAAGAAGAAAGACTCTGTGAAATAAAGGGGAAGGGGAATTCCACCAATTTTTCAAAATTTCTGCATAATTAAAAAGTCAAGATGTAAACAAAGTCATTCAGGGAGGTTTGATGTGAATGCTCTGTTTTATGTCTGATTCAATGTCTGAAATATGTTGGTCTAAGTAATATATTTTTAAATATATTTACGGCAGAGAGGTACATAGGTGATGGGAACCAGACGTCCAAAGGGTTTAATGCCTCTAAAAGCTTCCTCACAGAGAGTTATTACATGAAGTGATTATGAATACGCTGCCTTATGCCTGAGATGTTATTTTACAATAGTTTATATATATGTATATATATATATATATATATATATATATATATATTTAATATATTCATGGCAAAGAGGTGATACAAGGCAAAATCCCCGAAGAAAACATTGTTTTTCAGATTTATCACCAGTTTACCATCATCCGCATTACACATACAAACTCAGAAGACACAAGTAGGTTCACTGGTGGTTTTAGTAAATAATATGGCTGTATTTGTGTTGTAGATGCCTGGATCCCTGGTTCCTATCACCAGGGGCAGATTTAGTGATGCTGGGACTGGGAATGGAGCCCCCTGGATATGCTTATTTAAATTAGTTGAGACTCCTGAGGCTCCTGAGTTATACAGCCATGTACATTGCAAATAAATAAATTAAATAATCTTAAACAAAGTCAATATAATATCTCTCAATATAATATTTTGCATTTTAAGAATAGAACAAAATTTATTTCTAGACATTTGTTCACTTAAGTACTTGTATCAAGCAAAATCATCTCACAGTACTGGGAGATAATTTGGTTTATTTTAAGAAATATGCTTTATATTCTTCACAGAAACATGCCATTCTTATTGCTGTGCCATCTGAGTGGTCAAAGGTCACAGACATCGTTTGTTGTTTTTTGGCCTTTTCCTTCTCACACAGAGATTTCTCCTGATTCACTGAGTCTGTTGACGACATTATGCGTTGTGAAATACTTAAAATTCCTTGCAATCCCTGCAAATTTTTATACTGTTGGAGGTTTTGCTGAAGCATTGTTGGCAAAGTGGGGAGCCTCGACCCAGCCTTGCTTGTAAAGGACTCAGCCTTTCCTGGATGCACCTTTTATATGCAAGCATAATCGCATCACCTGTTTAAGATGTTTTAGAACATTTCACTTCTAGTCCTAAACTGTCCCTGTCCCAACCTTTTTGGCATGTGTTGCAAATTTCGGAATGAACATATATTTACAAAAAAAAAAAAAGTTAAAAACACTACATTTCTTGTCTTTGTGCTGGTTTTGTTCAAAAACAGTGGATTTATAAATCATGGCTTTTTTCGAAACACGTTCTAAAAACATCTTAAACCGGTGATGCAGTTATGCATGCATATAAAAGGTGGATCTAGGTTTTTATTTGCATTTTCACCTACTGTCGCAACTTTTTTAGAAGTGGTTTTTGATTACCCCAACACTGGAGCTATGCGTACTAACATTACCACTAGTAAAATGTACAGTGTGCTGACCTGACCAGCGCTCTGTTCTGACTGAAAAAACAAAAAAAACTTTCTTTAATTTTCCATTTTAGCACCTAGAAAATCATACTGAAGAACCTTCTCTCCAAAATGTAGATTATCGCTTAATTGCAACTTTCATACCAGGCAGTCTTTAAGCAGTTGAGTCATGACAACATGGAATAGTCCATTATAATCCTGACCGAGGGGTGGAGCTGCACTGATGTTATCACTACAGTCACAAAGAACAGCTGCTTTTAAAGTGTTTATATATTTTGATACAGATGACTTAACATCAGCACATACAGTATATATAATTTGTATTTTCATGAGGCCCTTGGCAGCTGCCCACCTTTGTCTAGCGCAGAGGTCAGCAACATGCGGCTCTTTTACTGCCCTGTTGCGGCTCCACAGCAGAATTAGATTTGTAGGTAAAAATAAAATAATCCTCCTTTACAGTAAAATAAAGCTCTGCTGATCGTTCAACACAGTTTAACAATAAATGGTCTTAAACTCTGGAGTTAATGTAGAACTGCTAATTCACCCTTTAACCCTGAAGGGGTCAGCGCATACTGCTGGTCACCATAGCAATGCAGACAACAATATCGCCTAGGTAGTAGCTAACGGAACGGCAAAGAAAAAGATTTAATATGAACATCGATAATTTGGAGATGAATGGACTTCTTTGTGTTTATAATCACTCCAGCTGGTTTCCTGATACGTTTAATCTGCAACGAGAAACTGACAAATACTAAAAAGTCACGAGGCTATTCTACTTCTGAGGAAACGTTTCCTGATGGAGATGTGAGAAAAGCAGCTATAGCTGAGCTAAAGCTTAAAGCAGAGCAAAGTAAGTCTGCGTTTTTGTTTATGTTGTATTTTTTTATCCTATGTTAGTACATCAGCACATACTGAGACATATTTACAGCCAAGATGGTAAAATGGACATAAAATGTTGTGGCTTCCAAGGCAGTTTGATTTTTATTGAAATTATTAAATGGCTGTTATTAACATTTGTGTTACTGAACCCTGAAACAGCGCAAAGACTGCCTCTCACCACCACTGTAAAGAAATCTAGTCAGCAAGTTTCTCTACAACGAACCATTTCACACCAAACCACTCTGAATGACTTTGTTTACATCTCAACCACAGAATTATCTAGAAATATTTAGAAATTGGTGGACTTCTCCTTTAATTTAACAAAGCGTGAATTGCACAGAGCTAAACTGATGTAAAATATTGCTTTTGCTAATCTGAAACATAACTTTGGCTTTGCATCGTTTCATTTCAGGGGAATAAAATAATTGCTTGTCGCCATAAAAAGTCACTGTTAGGTTGAACGGATGAACCTATTTTCATACGATGCTGATGAAACCCCTACAGATACACAGGGGATTTGGCCAGCTTTAGCCTAAAATCGCCCAAATATTCAGGCCTAGTTCTGTTAAACAAACAAAATGCACTCATAAACATTCAGGTCTACAGAATTAACATACTGAAAAACTGAGAAGTAAATTAAATTATTAAAAGTTATCTCACTTTACAGCTCATCTCTTTACAATAATAACACTTTACATCTCCAAGATTCGGCAAGTCTGAAACAGGGAAGTGATGTAGCTGCAGTGGTGCAAAATGTGTAAGAACACAGGAAAAGGAAACTACAGTTTCTGTGGTGAGTGTAGATACCAAATCAAGCCGTACTACACCATCCTGCACGCTTCACCATGGACGAGCTCGGTAAGTGATTATGTGTTTTGCTTTATGATGTAAAATGTTGTGAAGCTGATAATAGGCTTTGGCGGCAGGAGCTTTTTTAGCTCACACTGATTTTGTGTGTGAAAGTTGTGACGAGTGGGTCAGTCGATGTCACACCTCTCAACCCTGAGCAGTGAAATTTGAAAGCGCTGATCTGATCTGTTGGCAGCACTTATACTCAAATATGACTACAATTATCAAGGAATCATGAACGGTGTCAAATTAGCTTATTAATTAGTTCAGAAACACCTTAGAAATCATTAATAAACTGTTTCAATACAATAATAAAAGAGCAAAACTGAGCTGTAATACCTGATAAAAATGAATATATACATCAAATATAACAGATACAACATATCTAATATATTAGGATATACAGGATATAACATGAATGTTTGATGAGGCTGACAGGTTTAATGCTGACTGATGAAAAAGAGAAATAAGGATCAGTAACCAGACAGATCTGCGCTTCAACAGCGTAGATGAATGTAGGATCAAATTTACCATTAACTAACTCATTTTAAATCATTCATAATCCATTTTACGGGTAGTCTTGTTCTAAAGTGATACTAAACTGTTTATATTAGCATCTGGATGTCCATTTTTTTGTGTTGAAGGTGCTGTTTAGTGGGCCAAAAAGATAAAACATTACAAAAAAGATGCTACGCTTCAAATTAGGCTTTTAAATGTGTATTTTATAACATTACGCCATGTTTTGTTACCAAAATACTTATTTTAAAATAATAATTTAATAGGTTGTACACGTAATCTGTGAAAAAAATGGCAAACAGTCCAGCAGCAGGCATGCCAGACAAAATGAATTTGAGTTTTCTTAATGATGGTAAAAATCTGTAAAATTACAGGCATTTCATTTCACAGCCTTTTACTGTAATTCAACAGTTTCACAAGATCAACTAGTTATTCTTATTATCAGACAGTATGTTACCATAATGATAACAGTACCAACCATTAAAATGAACACAAATGTCTGTAAAATAAAGCCTGATTTTGTGAACAACAGTGTTAGAATACAGTATATGTACCGTTTATTTGCATTTAAAAAAGAATTTTGACTTTTGAATTTTGCGGTCAATTTTTTTACAATGTGGTATATAAATAGGTTTATTCTCTCAGTGGGTGAGAGGGTTGGGTAACTTGGGTGGGCCAGCTTTAGCCTTTAGGTCACACTTTGGGCAGCCCCAGTGTAGAGCATGAAAAGAGCTGTTACTAACAATGGAAAAGTTGAGCATTGAAACACAGTTTCTATGAAAATGAAAGAAAATAAAAGCATTAAACATTTCTATGATGGTTCTGTTCAACAACCATCCCATCCTCTCCATTTTTTAGACTTTTTCCATTTGATATATTTGATTGTTTTCATTTCAACAACATTTCTAAACACATAGACAGTGCTGTCTTGAGAATAGCAATAACATCTGTACCGAAGGTTCCTCTATCACTGTGAATGTTCTTAGACATCATGTAGGTGGTGTGATTCAACATCAGTTTTAGGCTGGAAGTCCACTATGTGTGCCCAGGGAGAGGGGATATCGGAGTCCGCGAGCTCAATTTAGTGTCAGATCAGTAGAAGCACGGAGTGCTGGGTTCAGAGAATGGCGTCTCATTTCCTGCTGTGTTTTAATCATGAGAAAGTGAGTAATCAAAGTCCAAATTCCTAGCAACCCCCTCTTTTTGTCAGCAGTGTGTTTCTCTGTTTCACATCCGTCGCGATGGTAGCAAAGCAAAAACCAGAATCACTTCCTCATGAAGTTCTGAATATACAAACCCACAGCAGAGCCACATGCCCTCAGTTACTGTAACTGCACTTCAGCAGACAAGTATGACACAATATCATGATATCAACATTGAACTACACTGAAAAATATGAACTAGATGAATATGTTGCTAGACAAACATGACAATCTATGCAAAGCTGTGAGGAATACTTTGAAAAAATAGTGGCTCATTGATGTCTGTCTTGTTAACGCAATCAATTCTTCATATCCTAATAACAAAGTCTTGCAAGTTTGACTGTAAAAAAATGACTGGCACTGTGGTTTTCTATTACTGTTCACAAATAAAAAATAACTCACCTGTGATTGAAATGTACCTAATAGCATGTAATACCTCCACGAGCACGGATAACAGCTGCGATTAGATTTGACCTGGACTGGACAAGTTTCTGGATGTAGGCGACAGCAATGTTCAGCCACTCTTTCATAAAAGAATTGAACAGTTCGGTCAGATTTCATGGATCCTTCCCTGGCGTCTTACTCGCTGTTCCAGATAGTCCCACAGAATTTCAAGAGGATTCAAATCTGGGGATTTGTCCAGATGTGTGAATGCTCCTGAATGTTCATCATGCCAATCAGTCACATTTGCAGCCCTGTGAACATGTGAATTGTCATCTTGGACTACAGGGATGGGAATGTTATGTTCCTCAGTAAGATGATGAGCAAAAGGCAAAACCTGGTTGTCCAGCAGCTCAATGTCGGCACTGTGGCTCAAATCTACTGTCACCTCAACCAAAGAACCCATTTCTGTGTAATTTAAACACCCCCAGAACATCACAGAGCCCCTCCAGCTTGATCCACACCTTTAACGCAGTCCTCATTGAAGGCTTGCTGAGGTCTACGATGAACACAACGCTGAGCATCATTCAAATACAGGCAGAAACCAGATTCATCTGACCAGATAACACGTTTCCAGTCATGAACAGTCCAGCTGTTGTGTCTCTTCGCCCACTGTAACTGGGCAACTTTGTGAGCAGAAGTGAGCAGAGGCCTCTTGTGTGTCACTCTGCTCCACATGGTCATGGTACGCAGTTCCCTGCGGAACGTTCTTTCAGAAATTGGTTGTGGAGAACCTGCGTTGACTTCTAGAAGGAGTTCTTGCCTGGAAGCGAAGCGATTTTTATTCACAAGCTGTGAATCACGCCGGCGGTCGCTGTCCATTAGTTTCCTCTTTCGGCCACAATTATGACGAGAATTTCCTGTAGACTGGGATTTTTGCCACTGCTGGTCGACCCGTATGACCATACGTTTCGACACACCTGCAAATTCAGCTACTTCCTTCACGCTATGGCCTTTGAGACGCCCAAATGCAATCACTCCTTTTTGCCAATTATTAACATCTGCTTTGTGACCCATTTTCCCCACATCGAACGAGACATTCACTGCACTGTACCACCTTTTCTCAATCTATGAATCCCGTCGCACACCCGCAGGTATTTATAGCCTGATGATCCTTGTGCACTGAAATCTGCAGGAGCCTGAAGTTACACGCAAGGTGACTAATCTTTTGTCTGAGGAGCTTATGTATAACATCTTAGCACGTGCATGAGTCCACTAAAACACAGATACAAACCTTATCACCCATGAACACGTCCACATCTGAGGAACCTGTTCAGTTTGATCATCCCTGAAAACACCTCAACCACTTCACATTAACCTACATTGAAAGTGAATAAAGATTGTTTCTCTCCAGTAAAGTTAATATTTTGAAGATACTTGTTTTTCTTTAAACAGCGACGATATCTAAGCTTTACATCTTTACGCGTAGGCTGTGAGGTTATTTCCCTCCTCTTTGGCTGCATGTTATTTATAAATAACTGTCTGTTGCAGATATGCTCTTGGAGGAGTTGGCTCTGACTTCCACAAAAAGCTCTCCTGCACCAACCCCTCCTCAGACGCTCACCCTCAGCACCTCGGACAAAAAGGCCACAATAAATGTGCCAGCACAGGTAATACAGAAAATATATGTAATTGCACTGGATGAGTTACATTATACTGTGGTATCCTCCACGGGCCGCACTGCTGTGGGGAGCTGAGGGGTGTACCCATGCTAGGTGGCTGTCGGGGTGCACCACATTTCTGGTTTAGAGACGGACTGCTATTGTTGATGTTGCTGCTAATGCTGATGTTATCAGTGTAGCTGTGTTGCTTGGTGTAAACTGTGTCCGAGGAGGGTGGGCTTTGCAGTTAACTAGTAGTTGGAAATGTCTACCCTCCTCGAATGTTGTGTCCTCCAGCATTACACCCTCCCTGTGTGTTGTGTTGGGGTTAGTGATAGGCTGGGCAATTCTTGCTGCCTGTTGAAAGGCCTGTTTGAAAAAAAAAAAAAAAAATGTAGTAATGTTTTCTGTGAGCTGACGCTACAATATAATCACTAAGGACACTCTGATCATGAATTTGTATGGCTGACTTTTTAAAACCTAGAACTGTGAGCCACATAAACACATGAAACACACTAGTGCTAAACCGGCATTTTAAGCTCAAACATAAAAATCACTTGCCTATTTGAATAACATGAATCAAGTAAGGGCCACACTGCAAGTAAGAGGTCAACTGGCTGTTTATCACAGTGAGTTATTCATAATTATGCTAAAACATTTTGATACAGCAGCAGCGTCCACATACAGCGCAAGTGCACGTAGCTAACTCACGTTATTTACACCATAAAACTGCAAAATAGACTGGCAAAACTCATGCATTGCTGAGAAGTGAGTCTAAAAGAAGTAAGCAAGCAAGTGGAAGTATAAGGTAGACGTTTCTAATAAAGTGCACAGTAAGTCCACGTTTAATCATAACACTGTGACTCTCTCATTCTCTGTGGTCACAGAGTCAGTCCTCTGGTGTCGGCTCAGGACAGGGCGGAGCCAAAAATGTGTACAGGTAAGACTGCACCTCTCATCTTCATCCCACCAGGCTAATGTCTGATATAGTTCTGCTTCAATGTGTGTAACTGTGTGGTTGTTTTGTGTAGTAGCTGGGTTTTATTTATTTATTTATTATTGTGTCTTGTGCAATTTAACAAGCCTTGTTTCTTTTTTGTGATATCTGTGTACATTTACTGCTATATAAACTAGTGATACAGGTGCTGTATAAACTAGAAAGGGAACGTCTGTGAACGAACTTTCAGTTGGCTTGACAAAAACCAGCTAATAGCAATTCAAAATTAAAGCATTTGGAGTTTATATAGGAATTTCAGGTGGTTGCTAATGTGTTGCTAGGCCGTTGGTATCCCAGGTGGTTGCTATAATGTGTGTATATGTTTGTGGCAGTTTTTTTAATTTTAATTTTTAATTTTTTTTAATAACATTCTGCCATTAATCTGAGGTGAAAAAAATTGTTTTGGAACGAATGCTGTACAAAAACCATACATGTGGTCCAAAAAGCACAAGCATACTATTCCCATATAGGCTCTACAATCCTGAATAGTTTTGTGGTTCTAGCTTAAACACTTTGAGCTGTAAAAAAACAGTTGAATAATAAAATTAGGAACAGTAAGTGAGCTTTGTCAAATCAACCTAATTAAACGTGATGATGATGATGATAATGTTTATACCTGCAGTTTCCATAGACAGATCTAGTCTACGCATCAGTCTCTATTTACATAAAATCAACATCCATAATTACACTGAATGTCTCACTGTAGAACCTTTGGCATCAATGGTTTTCAGTAATATAAACCAATTTGTAATAATTCTAATGCAGTCATTTGTACGAAGCTGTAAGAAATGTTAGGTGCCTCCAGAGCGATGAAAAAATGATTTGTTAGATGATTCTAAAACGACTAAGAAACCTGTTTAATATCATTATAATTGAATGCTGCTGCTGTCGTATCTCCATTTTTGTTGTTTTTCAGTTTTTGACATATTTTGAAAAAGCCTGTTGCTCTTTACATTGTGTGTAAATTTCATGATGAATGGACCAAAAGAAACGGCCCAAAAAAAGTCTGGTTCCATTGACGTACATTAAAAGTAAGGTATGTTTTTTGGTTCTCCTGTAAAGTTACCATTTTGGAGATACAAGTTTTTTTTTCAACAGCAGCGATATATATTTAATAGATAAATAAAGTATTATCGATCATTTAATGACTTCTCGTTGTTTCCAAATATAGAATAAAAATTTATATTTTGTCTTTAATATTTAAATGAACATTCTATACACACAGCTTTAAAAACTACACTGATCAGCTATAACATTAAAACCACCTCCTTGTTTCTACGCTCGTTGTCCATTTTATCAGCACCACTGACCATATAGGAGCACTTTGTAGTTCTACAGTTACAGACTGTGGTCCATCTGTTTCTCTGCATACTTTGTTACGCTGTTCTTCAATGGTCAGGACCCCCACAGGACCCTCACAGAGCAGGTATTATTTGGGTGGTGGGTCCTTCTCAGCGCTGCATTAACACTAATGTGGTGGGGGGTGAGTTTTTAAACACTGTGTCCACTCACTGTCCACTCTATTAGACACTCCTACCTTGTCAGTCCACCTTGTAGATGTAAAGTCAGAGACGATAGCTCATCTGCTGCTGCACAGTTTGTGTTGGTCATCCTCTAGTCCTTCATCAGTGGTCACAGGACACTGCCCACAGGATGCTGTTGGCTGGATGTTTTTGGCTCTCAGTCCAGTAGCAACAGATGTTTAAAAGCTCCAGCAGCACTGCTGTGTATTATCCACTCAGACACACACTATCACACCACTATCCACAAGGAGTTTTACTGTTCTAGTTGATCAGTATACATTCCTTGTTTTCAGTGAGTTGCCTGCTCCAGTGGAGGCTGAAGTGATGAGTCCAGGAACGGCCAGTCGAGAGCTGGACTCCATCATGAACGAGCTGCTGGGGCTGGGGCTAGAGGTGAGTAACACAATCCTTAAGTGAACTGGATCTGCAGCCTGCTCTTTATCACTGCACTTACACTAGGGGAGCACAAGAGAGCAGCATAGGCTCACTAGTGTTCTGGACTGTGATACGGAACAATTAGAACTATAATAACAAAACATGGGAGCTGCTTTGTCTCTCAAGCACTGTGTGTAATCACTCATGTCTGTATGAGCATTTTAAACAGTCTTTATCCACTGATTGCACTAAATGAGGGGTTTTCCGTCTAGGGACCCGTTCCAGTGTTAATCAATAGGACTTAACAGAATTATTTTAGGCCTACAATCCAACTGCCCAAAAACTGTAGCAATGTTTGGATTTTAAACATAACTGTTTCCCACTGGCACAAATGATCTCCACCATTTAAAAATGAATAAAATTGCAGGCCTCGTGAATAAACAGTCATAAAGAAAGGATTTACCACCCCCTGTTAAATGATCCTGTTTTATTGATTTTGCAGCAATAGCCAAAAAACACCCAAAAAACACCCTCTATAAACTTAAATATAAGTATATTTCTCAAAGTTGTAGTGCACAATTTCTATTCATCTGTTTAGCATATTAAAAAAAACACCTAAAACATAAAACGTGCCATAACTTCTGCACAGGGCACGTTTTATTTATTTATTTATTTTTTCTCCAGTATGTTAAACCCAGCAAATAAACAGTAATTGTGCATTAAAATGTGCAGAAGTGTGACGGATGTGTGCTTTTGTCATAAAGTTGCTTTTGACCAGGGCGCCCAAACTTTTTCACAGGACTGTACATCATGGACCCTTGGGAATCATCACAGTGAGAATCATCACAGTGGGCAAATGCACCCATTGTTGTGCACATAACTAGTTGTATTCACAGTTACTTTACCTATTTAATGTTCATATGTTGTATAAAGCTCTTTATTTAGTGTTTTAGATCTATATGTTTATATTATAGTTATTTATTATTAAATTTTCTACATTTTCTTATAGCTTCAGTCACTGTGTGAGTACTGGCCAGAACAAAGTCCTTTATCTATGTGAAAATTAACTTGGCAAATCGTCTCTTTTGATTAACTTTGACTAACTTAAGCATTTGCATGAATGCCATTTTAAAGTACTGTAATATTTACGTTTCGAAACATTTTCCTTCTCTCCTCTCAGGTTCCAGACGAGGTGCCTCTATCTAAACCTCCACCACTGGCTGAAAAGTCAGAAAAGGAAAAGAAAGACGGGGCTGAAGGAGACAAACGAGAGGGCAGTAACGCCACCAACAGTGTCCAGAATGATAAAACAGTGCAGAGGCAGATGTCGAAGAACGTCGATGCCATCGATGACCTGCTGGGTTCACTCAGCTCAGACATGGAGAAGATGGGCGTGCGCACGGCAGCCAAGGGTCACTGCGCCTCCTGTGGCAAATGCATTGCTGGAAAGGTAATGTTTGAGACTGACCTCTGTGGCAGTGGCCACACCCACTCATACAGTCGTACGCAAAAGATGCAGAAAACACGCCAGGTTAGATGACTTGCAGTGTTGATTTGAAAATAAGTGTAAATAAGTTAACATATCCTCTACAGAGAACGTAGATATAACACTCTAATGCATCGTTGGTATTTATTTGAGTTTAACATATTGGAAAAAATAATACATAAAATATAAAATGTGCCATAACTTTTGCACATGCCACATTTATTTATTTATTTATTTATTTATTAATTTATTTTCCAACATAAATTCAGCAAAATTCAGTGTGTTCTCTGTAGAGGACGTATTAACTTCACTTAAAAAATCAACAAAACGCCATTTGACCAGGGGTGCACAGACTTTTGCATACACCTCTATATCTGATACACACACTGCAAGTCCAAAGTTTGGTGACACTTTTTTTCCGAGTGTTGTTTGTTACTGTAGCACATAGCTGATTTGTTAGCATAAAGCAGCTCTGTGCTAATCCTATGAGTCTGTTTATCTTCAACACTTTATCTTCATGTACACGCTGACCAGTGCTGACATCACAACAAAGTTAGAAATGTTTAGCCTTTGGCTTTATCCCTAAGATTCCCAAGACTTTTTTAGTTATTCCCTTAGTTTTGCTGGCTTACAGAGTAAAGTGGATGTATGTTTAAACATATCAAATTATACACTGTTTTGCCAAAAGTATGTGGACACTTGTTGACCCCCCCCATTCCAGTACCATAGCCGTTAATATGAAGTTTGCCCCTTTTTGCGACCATAACAGCCTCCTCTCTTCTGGAAAGGCTCTCCATGAGAGTTTGGAGTGTCTGTGGGAATTTGTGCCCATTCTGTCTAAAAAGCATTTGTAAGGTCAGGCACTGACGTTGGACGATAAGATGTGGCTCACAGTCGACATTCCAATTCATCCCAAAAGTTCAGGGGGTTGAGGTCAGGGCTCAGGGCCACTGGAGTTCCTCCACACCAAACTGGTCACACCATGTCTTTATAGGCCTCGCTTTGTGCACAGGGGCTCAGTCATGCTGGAACAGAAAAGGATCTTCCCCAAACTGCTGCCACAAAGTTGGAAGCACATCATTGTCTAAAATGTCTTTGTATGCTGTAGCATTAATTACCTCTCACTGGAACTAAGGGGCCCAAACCCTGAAAAACAGCCCCAGCCCAT
Organism: Colossoma macropomum; assembly: GCF_904425465.1. Classification (NCBI taxonomy): domain Eukaryota; kingdom Metazoa; phylum Chordata; class Actinopteri; order Characiformes; family Serrasalmidae; genus Colossoma; species Colossoma macropomum. Next base: position 40,214,528 of record NW_023494793.1, read on the forward strand.
TATCCCTCCTCAGCCAAACTGCAGCACTATGCATTCCTGGTGTTCTCCTGGCATCTGTCAAACTAAGATTCATCCATCAGACTGCCAGATAGTGAAGCACGATCCATCACTCCAGAGACACGTTTTCACTGCTCCAGAGTCCAGTGGTGGCTTTACACCACTCCAGCTGACACTTGGCATTGCACATGGTGATCTTAGGCTTGTGGCTGCTCAGCTATTGAAGCTCCTGATGCACAGTTGTGCTGATGCTGCTTCCAGAGGCAGTTTGGAACTCTGTAGTGAGATATACAACAGAGGATAAGTGGACACTTGGTAGCCCCACTCTGAGTTTGCTTGGTCTACCGCTCTGTGGCTGATCTGTTGTTGTTCCTAGATGCTTTCTTCTCACAACAGTAGCACTTACGGTTGACTAGGGCAGATCTAGCAGGACAGAAATTTCACAAACTGACTTGTAGCAAAGGTGGTATCCTATGGGAGTGCTACATTTAAAGTTGCCAAGCTCATTTTCATGGCATTTTAATGTTTGTCCATGGAGACTGCATGGCTATGTGCTTGATTTTATACTCCTGATTACAATGAGTGTGGCTAAAACACCCAGACTCAATAATTAAATGAGAAATTTTGTCAATATAGTGCATCTCAAGTCCCGTCACTTTGTCCACTGCCGTTACAAATACAGGAAATGTACATTTCACTAATTCCAGTGGGAGTCTGGGTTACTGACCACTGCTTTTTCCCTGTTCCTCTGCCCTGTAGATGATCACAGCTCTGGGTCAGGTGTGGCACCCGGAGCACTTTGTGTGTATGGTCTGTAAAGAGGAGCTGGGTACGCGGGGTTTCTTTGAGAGAGACGGGAAGCCGTACTGCGAGACTGATTATCAGAACCTGTTCGCACCGCGCTGCGCGTACTGCAAGGGCCCAATTCTACAGGTAACGCATACTGCACTCTAGCACTGTAAGCATTCCACAGCATTCGGTAACAGAACGTAACACAAAAGAACACAACAGCACAATACGCCACAGTGTAGTACAATACAATACAGAACAACACCACTTAACAGTGAAACACAAAATAATGTAACAACACATCTCTTCACAGAAAGCATAATACAAAATAGTGCATCACAGTATGACACAACACAGGGTAACACAATACAATGTAACACAATGCAACTCAGGGTATCACAGTCCAATACAGCACAAGACAATGTAACACAGAATAATGTAACACAAAATAGAATATCACACTGCAACACACTGCAGACAAAAACAACACAACACAATGTAACACAAATAATGTAAGAACACAACTCATCGCAGAACAGCACAATACCATACAGTGCAATGTACACAATACAATGCAGCACAGCACACTGTAATACAAAATAATGTAACACATCACAACACAGAGTATCACAGTGCAATACAGCACAACACAACATACCACAGAATAATGTAACGCATCACAACATAGAGTATCACACTGCAACATAATACAACACAACACACTACAGAAATATACAACACAAAATAACGTAATGCAGCACAACACAACACACCACAGTGTGTCACAGAACAACACAATAAAACACAACTCAGCGAATCACAGAGCAGTGCAACACCATGTAACACAATACATTACAACACAAACCAACAGAACACAACAGTGTAACACACAGTGTTACACAACACAATACAGTGCAACACAACACCACACAACATAACACAGTGTATTACAAAACAGCACATAATACAACAGGGTGTAAAACATAACAACACGATGTAAAACACAACACAACACAATGTAAAACATACAAGCACTGACCGTGTTACAGTGTGATGTGCTTCACTCTCATGTTTGGATGTTTTCTGTGTAGAATATCTTGACCGCGATGGACACCACATGGCATCCAGAGCACTTCTTCTGTACGCACTGCGGAGAACGCTTCGGAACCGAAGGTAAGGATGAGAACCGAAACACAACACAGCACTAAATAACAGAACACAACTCAGTAGAAAACAACACAGCACAAAACATCACATCACATAGTAACATAATTTAAGCAAACACAGCACAGTGTAACACAAAATAATGTAACCCAACACAACACAACACAATACAGTGAATCGCAGTAGAAAGCAATACAACACCATGCAGTGTGAAACAATACAGTGTTACACAATGGAGTGCAATACAACACAGTGTAATACAAAACAACAACAGGCAGTGTAACATGACAGAATATGTCACAATACAGTGTAACACAACACTATATAACACAAAAATAATGCAACACAGTGTATCGCAGTAAAACACAATACAACATCATGCAGTGCAAACAATACAATACAACATGGTGTAGCAGTACAACACAATACAACACAGCGTAACACAAAATATTGTAACACAACACAGTGTATCATGATACAACACAACACCATGTGGTACAAAACAATACGATGTAACAACGACAAAACAACAACAGGCAGTGTAACATGACAGAATATGTCACAATACAGTGTAACACAACCCTATATTACACAACACAACGTAGTGTAACACAAAATAATGTAACACAACGCAACACATTGTATTGCAGTAAAACATAATACAACACCATGCAGTGCAAAACAATACAATACAACATGGTGTAGCAGTACAACACAACACAGCACAGTGTAACACAAAATAATGTAACACAACACAACACAATACAGTGAATCGCAGTAGAAAGCAATACAACACCATGCAGTGTGAAACAATACAGTGTAACACAAAGGAGTGCAATACAACACAGTGTAATACAAAACAACAACAGGCAGTGTAACATGACAGAATATGTCACAATACAGTGTAACACAACACTATATAACACAAAAATAATGCAACACAGTGTATCGCAGTAAAACACAATACAACATCATGCAGTGCAAAACAATACAATACAACATGGTGTAGCAGTACAACACAATACAACACAGCGTAACACAAAATATTGTAACACAACTCAGTGTATCATAATACAACACAACACCATGTGGTACAAAACAATATGATGTAACACAATGGAGTGCAATACCCAGTGTAACACAATACAACACCAGGCAGTGTAACATGACAGAATATGTCACTAACACTGTGTGAAACTATACAACACAACACACTCCCTACACAGCACCACAACACAAAACAGAACAAAGATGAGCACAAGCCCACCGAGCCCTGCTGGTCACATCCCATATAAATAAAAATAACGCGTGGCCACGACTTAGTTAGGTGTGGGAACGAGATAATTCAGTCGTGGCCATGACTTAGTTAGGCATGGGAACAAGATCATGCCTTACTAAGCTGTGTTCAAGGCTTAATTATCTCATTCCCACGCCTTGCTAAGTCATGGCCACGCGTTATTTTTATTTATACAGGATGTGACCAGCAGGGCTCCATACAAGCCAAATCCCATTGTAACAGACATTAAAACTCTTATATGATGGTTTTAATGTGTATATTTGTGTATTCAGCTGTTAGTGAATGGTGTTCAGTAGTGATGTGTGTGGTTTTGTGTGGTCAGGGTTCTTGGAGCGCGAGGGGAAGCCGTACTGCCCGCTGGACTTCTACCGCCTGTTCGCCCCCAAGTGTTCGGGCTGTGGAGAGCCGGTCAGAGAGAATTACCTTTCAGCCGCGAACGGCACCTGGCACCCCGACTGCTTCGTCTGCGCTGTGAGCTTTTACAGCACTGCACTGCACCACACACACACACACACACACACACACACACACACACACTAATACAGACACACACACACACACACACACACACACACACACACACACACACACTAATACACACACACACACACACACACACACACACACACACACACACACACACTAATACACACACACACACACACACACACACACACACACACACTAATACACACACACACACACTAATACACACACACACACACACACACACACACTAATACACACACACACACACACACACACACACTCACACCAAGAACCTGAACTAGAGAACCTTACAGGTCAAAGTTCTCAGTGAATTAACCTAATTACTCTCTCTCTCAATCCCTCTCTCTCCTGATCTATCTCTCTCTCTCATTCCCTCTATCTCTCTCTCTCATTCCATCTATCTCTCTCTCACATTCTATCTATCTATCTATCTATCTATCTATCTATCTATCTATCTATCTATCTATCTTTTTCTCTCTCTCATTCCCTTTCTCTCCATCTCTCCCTCACTCCATTCTCTCCATCTATCTCCCACTCTCTCATTACCTCCTCCATCTGTCTCTTTTTTCCTCTCACTTTTTCTCTCTCTCTCATTCCCTCTCTCTGTTCTCTTCATCTCTCTCTCTGTCTCTCTTTTTTCCTCTCTCTCTCTGTTCTTTCTGTCTCTCTCTCCCTCCCTCTCTCTTTGTTCTCTCCATCTCCTTCTCTCTTTCTCTCTCTCTGTTCTCTTAATCTCCCTCTCTGTTCTCGCCATCTCTCTCTCCCTCTCTCTCTCTTCCTCTGTCTCTCTCTGTTCTCTCCATCTCAATCTTCCTTTATATCTTTCTCTTTCTCTCTCTCTCTCTCTCTCTCTCCTCTCTCTCTCTCTCTCTCTCAGGACTGTCTGAAGCCCTTCACTGATGGCTGTTTTCTGGAGATGGACGGTCGTCCTCTGTGTTCTCTGCACTATCACTCCAGGCAGGGGACTCTGTGCGGGACGTGCGGAGCGCCGATCTCCGGCCGCTGCATTGCCGCTCTCGACCGAAAGTTCCACCCCGAACACTTTGTGTGTGCGTTCTGTCTGCGGCAGCTCAGTCAGGGGGTGTTTAAGGAGCAGGCTGGGAAACCTTACTGTGGCCCCTGCCACAGCAAACTCTTCATGTAGACCAGCAGCCCCGTCCCAAAACCCCAAATACTGCACCTCCTTTACACTCCCCACTCCAGCACACCTGGTTAAAGGGCAATTACACTGACTTTTAAACATTTCAGCATAATTAAATCGTTACAATGTAAACAAAGTCATTCAGAGTGGTTTGATGTGAAAATGCTTCGTTCTAGAGAACATTGGTGGTGATAGGAACCAGACATCCAAAGAGTTTGATGCCTCACAGAAAGTTATTACATGAAATGGTTATGAATATGTTGCATTATGTCTGAGATGTTATTTTACAATTGTTTTTAGATATTATGTTGGGTTTTTTAATACTTTCATGGCGGAGAGGTGATTTAAGGCAAAATCCCCAAAGATTCTGCTGAAAGTGCTTGTTGCAGGGTAACGCTGCTTCCGCTAAAAGCTATTACAATAATGATGATGATGAGTAGAGGGTTTACAGCTCACTCAAGTGTTCGAGTTTGAAGCAAAAACAGCCTCATCTCAGTTTCAGTGGTTTGTCTGCTGATGATGAGCAGAGGAAAAATGAGTGCAGTTAATAAAAATTATTGTAAAGCATTTATAGTGAATTACAGCCTATTCATAGTGCTTAACAGCACATTTAGCATACTTCTAGTGCATTATACAGCATACATAGTGTACTATATCACATTTGTAGTGCTTTGCACAGCATTTATAGTGCACTACAGCCCATTTGTAGCGCTTCATAGCATTCTAGTATGTGGCAGAGCATTCCAAGTGTGTTCTAAGGCCTTTATAGTGTAGTACAGTTCATAGCAGACTATGGCGCATTGGTAGTGTTTTATAGAGCATTTGTAGTGTATAGCACATTTATAATGTGTTATAAAGCGTTTACAGTGTACTACAGCTTATTTGTAGTGTGTTGTAGAGAATGTGTAGTGTCCTATAGTGCATTTAGTGTGATATATAGAACTTTTATAGTGTCATATAGAGCATTTATACTGTACTATAGTGCATTTATAGTGTCATATTGAACACTGATAGTGTGCTACATTACACTTATTGCACCATACAGCAAGTAAGAGGATGTAACTAATGCTACAGTATACATTAGTACTGAATCTTATGAGGAATGCTCCAAGATGATGAAACATTCTTTCATATGCATAGCATGGCAGCATAATCGTGGTACACAGCAAAATGAATATGAACCATGTAACCCACAATTAACTGAATAAACATCTTTGAACACCAGTGTGAATGTGAGATCATCCTTGATTTTTAGGGCCATTTTGTGCCTTCTGGGATGGATTAAATGTCACTACAGTACATTTTCACTGAGTAAATGCAACTCCTTGTTTCTACGCTCGTTGTCTATTTTATCAGCTCCACTTACTATATAGGTGCACTTTGTAGCTCTACAGTTACAGACTGTAGTCCATCTGTTTCTCTGCATACTTTGTCAGCCCCCTTTTACCCTGTTCTTCAGTGGTCAGGACCCCCATGGACCCTTACATTGCAGGTACTATTTGGGTGGCGGATCACAGCAGTGCTGCTGGAGTTTATATATATATATATATATATATATATATATATATATATATAATATATATATATGAATAAATTAAAAATAAATTAAAAATAACTTGCCTGCAGCAAGAGGCCACATCCACCGCACTCTTACAAGCCCCCCACTAAGCACGGACTTAAGTGAGAATGAGCCCACTGGCAATACTATTAGTATTAGGGACTGTGCAAATTACATAGGTGTCAGTCTCTCTCTCTCTCTCTCTCTCTCTCTCTCTCTTTCTCTTTCTCTTTCTCTCTCAAGCTCTCACTGTCTCTCTCTCTCTCTCTCTCTCTCTCTCTCTCTCTCTGTCTCTGTTGTCTCCGTCAGGCTGAATCCACCCTCCTGCTCATGTAGCTGCTAAGCCGGCTCTAATACAGGCCTTCCTGAAAGAGCTTTCTGTGTAACACTGCTCTGTGTGTGATCCTGGATTTAACTCTCTCTACAAAAGTCTCCACTAATCCCACTGCAGGGCCTGCTGGCAGAAACCACTTGTTCTGAATGAATTAGCAGGTACTACATCACGACATCACTACTGAACATCTTTATGAGTGAAAACATGTTGATCGTAGGCACTAAAAATGTCATCTTTTCTACACATTTTCATTACTTGGGATTTTACAGATTAGAATTATTTTTAGTTTTGTTTTCGATTGCGAGTTTGATCGCCGATGATGCCACAGCCCGTAGCTGGGGGTCTAAGACAGCAAGATTGTCCTCACTCTCTCTGGGTGGGTAGGATGGTTCAAGGTGGGCCTGTAATAGCTTATGTAACAGAGGTAACAGTTAGTGTTCTCCTCCAAGCGTGTTGAGCTGCCCAATCATGTTGCATTAGCAGCAGTTTGAAAAGAGCTTCACATGTTGTGCTGGCCTTCGCCCTCTTAGCTTGGCAACATCATGTGATAGTGGGGCTCCTAACTATCAGGTGGACTTGGACATTTACAACTAGCATTTTTTGATCAAGTCAAGTCAAGTCAAAGTTTGTTTATGTAGAGCTTTTTACAACAGGTGTTGTCACTAAGCAGCTTTACAGAAAAATCCAGGTCCAAACCCCCATGAATGTCGCCAATGGTGACTGATCACCTATGAAACATCCAGTTCAGTCCTGATTCTAGGGTTAGGATTAGGGCCAGGGTTAGGATTAGGTTTTGGATTGAGGTTAAGGTTAGGTTTAGGATTAGTGCCAGGGTGAGGATTAGGCGTTGGGTAAGGTTGGTAAGGTGAAGTTTTTGTGTAATGGCAGTAACTACTAAATGTCAGTAATGTATCAACAGAACATCTACAAGATATTTACATCAATGTATTCAAATGCTTCACTACTGATACTTCACTGATATGTTGTTGATGTGGTACTGATAGTTTGTTAAGAGTTTATTAATCAGCTACAAAGGACCACGCCAAATACACAAACACACATACACACACATCATCTAAACCGCTTATCCTTCTGGGTCATGGGGGGAGTTGGAGCCTGTCCCAGAAGTCATCGAGTGGAAGGCGGGATACACCCTGGACAGGTCGCCACACACTCAATCACACCTAGGGGCAATTTAGCATGTCCAATTGGCCTGACAGCACGTCTTTGGACTGTGGGAGGAAACTGGAGCACCCAGAGGAAACCCACACAGACATGGGGAGAACAGGTCAAACTCCACACAGAAAGGACTCTGGTTACCCGGCCGGGGAACTGAACCCAGGCCCCTCTTGCTGTGAGGCGACAGTGCTGCCCATTGTTAAATGATTTTGTCTGCCTAAGTGAGTTTAGAGCTTTGATAACAGTGCATTTCCTTTACTAAGCTGGATTTTGTGTTTTATATTACATGTCTGTTGTTTTTTGTCTGTTTTGAAAATGCTCTATTTATAACTCCTGTTCCTGGAAATGATGCTATCTTGGCTGGGTCTCCCTTGAAAAAGAGATTTAAATCTCCAAAGGAATTCCTGGTTAAATAAAGGTTAAATAAATAAGAAAGAGCAACATTGAAAACAGGCAGGATTGCATTTTATGGCCACGGTGAAATAAAATTCCAGCACGCTTTTATTTTTCAGCTTCAACTTCTATGCTTTTAGCTCAATTTAGCTTAGCCTGTTTGTAGAGGAGCATTTTTTGCAGTGAATAAAACGTCCAAAAGCAGAACATCCATCAAACCCTGTGGGAGTGAGTTAAAGAAAGAGAGCGGTGGGGGCTGGTCCTGTATAAGAGGGGGAAACACGGGGGTCTCGGCCCTATAAAAGCAGCGGGAGTTAGAGGGCTGTCTGAGTTTCAGGGTGCCGCAGGTTGGGGTAAGGTTTATGACCGGCGGGCTGAGGCAGGGGAGGCTGGTGGACTGCACTGGAGCGTGAAGGCTAACAGGGTTAGAAGAGCAAGACGTCCACTCAGGCGAGCCGAAACCTGACCCTCTGGCCCCAAGTGGCCCGCGGCCCCTCCGTCACCCCACTCAGCCTCTGGGGCCACGGCACGGGTCATGGTGCGCTGAATAATGCCCAATCTGGCAACCTTGCTTAATAAACAATAAAAGCAATAACTGTTCCATAAGTCACAGCAGCGTTGGACATAGTAGTAGATTAACCCCGTCACTGGAGAAGAGCAGTGAGTGGACGCAGGGGCCTCGTAAAGGAACAGAGAGATGCAGGGAGAAAGAACATGGGTTGCCAGAATGATGTACTAGGGCTGATACTGTATAAACACGGATTCATATGTAACTGAACCCGCTTATGGAGAAAGTGACATGCCGTCGTCTGCTGTAATCAACTTATTAGTCACATCTATCATCACAGCCAATAAAATGCATCTCCTTTTCTTAACATGATTTGAAAATGCTGTGTGTCCAGAACAATATTTTCAGATTTCATGATAAATGAACCAATAGAAATGTTACAAACTTACAGCCATCTGAGACCTGGGGCCGTATTACAGAAAATTCTGGTAACACTTTCTATGAATGTCACCTTTGTAAGCATCTATAAACACATTTTATAACATGTTATAATGTATTCATAAGACATTATAAACATGGTTATAAATATTTATAAAAAAATTACACTAGCCATGTTTATTATACATTATGAATTGTTAATATAATGCATTATAAGTAGTGTTAATAACATGTTATACTGTCAGTGCCAAAGAAGTCAGTCCCAGCTTGGAGAGCGTAAAGTAAAGACAAATACCAAGCTAACGGTGGTGAACATTGACTTTCCCACATTGGGTAAAACACTGATGGCAGCTCTAGTTTAAACTCTGACATTTGAAGCCTGTAATGTGCTTTACTGTGAATGTTTTAGTGTTTCAGTAAATACTTCAGTAAATACTTCAACTTGAAGCCTCACTCTGAACACTGGAGGAGGCTTTAGTACAGTACGCTTCACTTTACTTAGAGCGGACAAATACAACTTATGAGCTCTTATAATTTGTTATGATCAGTACTTATAATGCATTATGTTAACAATTCATAATGCATAATAAGCATGGCTATAACGTATAATGCATTTTTCTAAATATTTATAGCTGTGTTTATAATGTCTTATGCATGCATTATAACATGTTATGAATGCATTTATAGATGCTTACAAAGGTGACATTCATAGAAAGTGTTACCAAATTTCCTATCTTTTTGTCTTAACTTAATCTGACAGGTCAAGATAAGATTGTTTACAAAGTCATATTACAGAAGCAAAACTATCTTAATGTAAGAATCTTATCTTACAGCATCTTTTCTTATCTCAAGTTAAGAAATCTTAACTTTCTCGAATGAAGTCGACAATCAACCGTTGGGTCTGTTACCTAGCAACCGACTATACGCGCACAGATGAAACGTAAACACGTAATCAAGTTAGCCAGACAGCTAACGTTAGCTGCCGTTACTGAGGTAGCTAAAGAAAGTCAAAAAATTAAAGTGAGATAAACTAAGTTAAAAATGTTGTTACAGCCCTTCGTGCTGTTTATCAGCGTCGCTGCTCCAGTTTCAGTCTCCATTTCCACAAACACTTTAGCCGAGTGCGCTAACTTTATTCCTCCTAATAAACAGACACACGTCTTGCGCTTAACTGACTCGTGACTCAATTTAGACTCATGCTTAACTGACCCGTGACTTCACTCAGACTTGCACTTAGCTGACTTGTGATGTGACTTGGACTTGCGTTTAACCGACTCACAACTTTTCTTAGACTCGGTTGACTCATAACACGACTCAGACATACGCTTATCTGACTTGCCACAAGCCTCAGACTGAAGCTCAACTGACTCACAACCCGACTCAGACTCTCACTTAACTGACTCACAACTTGACTTGGACTCACACTCAACTGATTCATGACCTGGTTCAGAATTGTGCTTACCTGACTCTTGACCCGACTCGGACCTGCATTTAACTGACTTGTGATGTGACTCAGAATTGCACTGAACTCACTCACAACTTTACTTAGACTCAATTGACTCACAGCTCGACTTGGACTCATGCTCAACTGACTTAGCACTCGACTCAGACTCGCACTTAATTGACTTGCAACTTGACTTGGACTAACACTTAACTGACTCTTGACTCGACTCAAACTTGCACTTAACTGAGTTGTGATGTGACTTGGAATTGTGCTTAACTGACTTGCTACTTGACTTAGAATAATCCTTAACTGACTTACCACTCTGCCTCGTGACATGACTTGGACTCACGCCTAACTAATGTGCAGCTTGATTCGGACTCAACTGACAAACGGCTTGACATAGATTCACCCTTTACTGACTCGTGACGCAACTCAAACTTAAGACTTGTGAAGTTTTACTCAATTCACAATGTTTTATTTCTTAAGTTGTATTTATTTTAACGTTAAATGCTTTTTTGAACAAATAAATTCTTACTACAGCCTTTCACAGATGACCTAAAACTTTTGTACCGTACGTTGAATGTTGATGCCTTTATGAAGCGCTTGATGCACAGTAAACAGAGGCAGTGCAACAGTTCCTTGCAAAAAAGTTTCACAGCCAAAACCTTTTAAAGCCAAAACGGCCGGTTCACTGATCGGAAAAGCAAATGAAAACTAAAACTCAAATCAAACATTGCTGGTGATTGATTGGAGACACTGATAACAGAGACACGTCCAAAACAAACATGAGCTGGGTGAGTATGTGAGAGCAGTGAAGCCAGGTTCTCCTGGTGAGCGCCAGGGTAAGCAGTTCCCTTTTATATAAAAAAGCATTTCTATAGATTCAGTGCGGCTGTGCTTCAGCTGAGCCCGGAGCTTTTGCAGATGACTGTGTGTGTAATGTGTTTTTGTAGCTGACCTCATGGAGGAAACACTCTGCAAAAAATATTAACCCCTCACAAAACTGATGACCTGTGAACACTTACAGTCGGAGCTTTTCCCGCTCCAAAGCAAGAGTGGAAGATCCTGAGTTACACTTATCTAATCATAAATCTTTCTAAAACTCTCTATAAGAGACTAACTCGGCTGCAAAGTCCTCAAAGGCTATTTTTTATTTGCTGTGTGCAAAGCTGCTGGTGTTTTTCAGGCTGCAGCCCGTGATGGATACAAGCTACAGTGGATTAGTACATTCGTAGTATAGTGCATTTATAGTGTAGCAGAGTGCATTTATATTACAGTACAGTGCATTTTTAGTGTAGTATATTGTATTTACAGCGCATTACAGTGTGTTTATAGTATGGTGGATTTATAGTGTAGTAAACTGCATTTATAGTGTAATATAGTGGATTTATAGTGCAGTATTATGCATTTATAGTGAAGTATATTGGATGTATAGTGCAGTACTGTGCATTTATAATGTAGTATAGTGGATTTATAGTGTAGTAAAGTGGATTTATAGTGCAGTATTGTGCATTTATAGGGTAGCGTAGTGCAGTTGTAGTGTAGTATAGTGCATGTAGAGGGTAGTAAAGTGGATTTATAGGGTAGTATAGTGCATGTATAGTGTAATATAGTACATTTACAGGGTAGTATAGTAGATTTATAGTACAGAATTGTGCATTTATGGTGTAGTATAGTGCATTTACAGGGTAGTATAGTGTATTTACAGTGCAGTGTTGTGCATTTATAGGGTAGTATAGTGGATTTATAGTACAGTATTGTGCATTTATAGGGTAGTATAGTGGATTTATAGTACATTATTGTGCATTTATAGGGTAGTATAGTGAATTTATAGTGCAGTATTGTGCATTTATGGTGCCGTATAGTGCATTTATAGGGTAGTATAGTGGATTTATAGTACAGTATTGGGCAGTTATGGTGTAGTATAGTGCATTTATAGGGTTTTATAGTGTAGTATTGTGGATTTATGGTGTTGTATAGTGTATTTATAGGGTAGTATAGTGAATTTATAGTGCAGTATTGTGCATTTATGGTGTCGTATAGTGCATTTATAGGGTAGTGTAATGGATTTATAGTGCAGTATAGTGGATTTATAGGATAGTATAGTGCATTTATAGGGTAGTATAGTGGATTTATAGTACAGTATTGGGCATTTATGGTGTGGTATAGTGCACTTATAGGGTTTTATAGTGTAGTATTGTGGATTTATGGTGTTGTATAGTGTATTTATAGGGTAGTATAGTGGATTTATAGTGCAGTAAAGTGCAATTACAGTGTAGTATTGTGCATTTATAGTGAAGTATGACATTGTAATTGTACAAATATTACTTTTTCATATTGTATGAAATTGTAGTACATAGCACTCATAGTGTTGTAGAGTATTATAGTGCAGTATATGACCTTTTTTGGTGTGGATCTGTGCATTTGCAGTTTAGTAAGTGCATTTGTAACATAGTTCAGCATACGTATAACCTAGTATAGTGTACTGATAGTGTAGTACACAGTATTTAGAGTCTTTTCAGATTAGTACAGAACATTTATCACAGTATAGACCATTGACAATGTAGTATGGAACACTTAAAGTATAGCACAGAGCATTTATAGTATAATATCACACTGTTAGAATAGTATAGAGCATTTGCAGTGTAGTATAAAGCATTTATAGATTTCTCTGCAGTGTAGATCCTTTATAATGTAGTAGAACATGTATAGTGTAGTATAGTGTAATAGTGTAGAAACAGATAAGTGTAAAATATATATACATTTATAGTGTAATACAGATCATTTATAGTGCAGTGGAACATATATAGTGCATGTGTGAATAGTGTACTATACACATTTATAGCGCAGTATAGAGAATTTATAATGTATTATAGAGCATTTGTAATGCAGTATAACACATATAGAGTAGTATGATGCATAAACAGTGTATTATACACATTTATAGTGTAGTATAGAGCATTTAAAATGTAGTTGAATGTATGTGTATAGTGCAATATAGTGCATAAACAGTGTACTATACTCATTTATAATGTAGTAAAGAACATTTATAATACAGTATTGAACACTTATTAGGCAGTAGAACAAGTATAGTGTAGTATAGTGCATAAACAGTGTATTATACACATTTATAGTGTAGTATAGAGCATTTAAAATGTAGTTGAATGAATGTACAGCATAAAATGGAACATTTGTAGTTTAGCCCATTTATAGGGTCATATAGAGCATTTACAGTATAGTGTATAGAAAGTATAGGGACTTGACAGCATTCAGTGCCTTTTCCCTTTAGTAATGATGTATAAAAGGAAGCACTCAACATTAAAAATGGAAGTATTATAATTTATAGGCATGATGCACGTAGCATAGAGGTAGAATCACATAACAGGGAAACAAACTGTAAATGTGAAGTTATTTTTAAGCACAAGATTTAAATCTTTAATTAAGAATGTAAAAATAATTCATTAGTTACCATAAGAAAGTTAATCATTTGGAATGAAACGGATTCCAGTGCAGTGCAGTGAATTTAGTGCTTAAGCTTTTTCCGTGAACGCTGTGATTGAGACGAGTTGTGTTTTTTGGAAGAAGATGAAAAATAGCAGCGCTGCTTTAATTGCGCCCTGGTGACACGGGGCTCAGATATTAATTAGACGAGTTCATTGGAGTGGGGGGAGCGGGGGGGAGTGGGGGGTTGGCGGGTTTCCCTCGTGCTCCGTGTTTGGTTTGGCGCGCGGCCGGCCCGGGGCTGGTAGCCCACCTGATTAATGACTGCCTGCTCTGTGCTCCGAGCACTTCCTGTAGGGCTTTGGCCCAGGACGCCGGTACCTGTCTACTGGCCTTTACCTCTCTCACTTGATCTGTTCCTTTCTCTCCCTCCTTCTCGCTCTCTCTCACTCCTTTTTCACCTCTATCATTCTCGCTTTCTCTTTCAGCAAAGAGAGAGTCAAAGGTTTTACTGATAAATAAGAGACTCTGATCAGAGCCAGAAAGAAAGAGAGAGAGAGAGAGAGAGAGAGAGAGAGAGAAACAGTGAAAGAGAGGAGCAGGAGAGGGTGTGAGGGTGAAAGAGAGAGAGAGGTGTGGAAGGAGAGTGTGTGGAGAAACAGAGGGCAAAGGAAGAGATAGAGAAGGAGAGATAAAATGGAGAGGGAAAGAAAGAGAGATAGTTGGGGAAAGAGAGAGGGAGATGAGAGAGAAGGTGGAGGAGAGAAGGGGAGGGAAAAAGAGAAAAAGGGAGATAGAAAGAGAAACAGAGAGAAGGAGAGAGAGAAACAAAGAGGAAGAAAAAAGGGAGAGAGTTGGAGGGAAACAAAGAGAGAGAGAGAGCAATAGAAAGAAAAGGAAGAGTGAGAGAAACAAAGAAAAACAGGAGAGAGTTGGAGGGAGGAAGAGGGGGAAACAGAGAGAGAAAAAAGAGAGAGAGAGCAAAAGAAAGAAAAGGAAGAGAGAGAGAAACAAAGAGGAAAAGTGAAAGAGATAGAAAGAAAAGGAGAGAGTTGGAGGGAAACAGAGAGAGAGAGAGAGAGAGAGAGAGAGAGACACTTTATCAGTTGTGATTTGATCACTGATCTGTATCTGACCGCCGTTTAATCCCGAAGCGAGACTCCCATGCTGGAAAAACCCTTAATGGAGTCATAAATATGGAATAAATTCCAGATTAACGTCAAAAGTAAAAACAAAACTCTTGCTAGAAACAAAGCAGTTGCTGTGGAGACGGTACAGCTCGGCTTCTGAGACCAGAGAAGATGTGCGGCCGATCTGGACCTCGAGCGCTCGCAGTAAAACTGTTTTATATCAGGTAAAGCTGTAAAGCTGCTTTGTGACGCCTTAAAGACTGAGGAGGTGCTAAATAAATAAAGCTGAGTCTGGACTGAGGAGATTGTAAATACACAACGTCTCTCCGATGGAGTGGAGGCTGTTACTGCAGCACAACGCGGACAAACTCCCCACCGAAGACCTGAGCAGGTGTCCTCAAACTTTTGGACACCCAATGCACTAAATTTATTTGGACACAAACGGGTTGAAGCTAATAAACTCCCTCCTCCTCCTGCCTGAGAGCGGACAGCAGTGTTCTGACCATGACTCACCGCTCAGAGCCGCTGAGGGTGGTCAGTTTCCCAAGCCATGCACTGGCCAGTAATGGACGTATAAGGACAGTGACGGAGCGGATAGGATACAGACCTGAGGGCTGATGGGAAAAATAACATCACCATCCATCACATACAGGACCTCACATGCTGAAACCTCTCTCTCTCTCTCTCTCTCTCTGTCTCTTTCTCTCTCTCTCTCGCTCTTCATTTCTGTTTCTTTCTTTTTCTCTTTAATTCTTCTTTCTTTTTTCTTTCTTTCTTTCTTTTTTCTTCTTCCATCTCTAACTCTGTTTTCCATTCTCTCTCTCTTCTTTCTTTCTTTCTTTCTTTCTTTCTTTTGTCTGTCTTTTCTCTTCTTCCATCGTTTACTCTGTTTTTCCATTCTCTCTCACTCTCTCTCTGTTCTTTCTTTCTTTCTTTCTTTCTTTCTCTATTTTTCTGTTTTTCTAACTCTCAATGTTTTTCCATTCTCTCTCTCTCTCTCTCTCTCTCTATTTTCTTTCTTTCTTTCTTTCTTTCTTTCTTTCTTTCTTTCTTTCTTTCTCTCTTTTTTTTGTTTTTTTCATTCTATCTGTCTTCTCTCTCTCTTTATCTCTCTCTCACACACACTGTTTATCTGTCTTTCTCTTTTAGTTTTCTGTTTCTCTGTATGTCTTCTCTGTCTCTCTCTTCTCTCTTTCTCTCTCTCTCTCACTGTTTTGTCTTTCATTTTTTCTCTGCTTTTACTCGCATTGTCTTCTCTCTTTCTCTCTTTCTCACTCATTCTCTCTATCTCTCTCTCTCTCTGCCTTTCTTTTCCCTTTTCTTAGTTTCTCTCTTTTTTCTTAGTTTGTTTGTTTCTTTCTTTAAATAATAACAATAATAACAATAAAAGTGTTGAATATATATTAAAAACGAAAATGTGTAATTTGTTGTATAATTATTAATTATACAAACTAGGAATCCATTTTGTTTCCTTTTGTGTAGTGTTGGGGTCATCAGGGTGGGGGTATGTGGGGTGGGGGTCATCAGGGTGGGGGTTTCTCTCCTCTATGCTCACAGAGAAAACAGAGCCCAGCTGTGAGCTCTGTAAATAAGTCTCTGCCTGTGCAGGGTGCTTTACTGTTTTCAGCCGAGTTGTGGATCTAATCCTGCGGAAGTTCAGCAGTGCGGGTTTTGCCGTGTCCAGATGAGGAGAGGAACGGCTGGATGATAAATCTCGGGATGTGTTTTGGGGCAGGCTGTGGCCCGGGGCCCATCTCCTGGCCCCTGCCATGGAAAACACAGTGAAACCCTCTTTCTCCACTGCCCAGACACTTTCGCTGCATTCCCACCATCAGTGCACACTTTCATTAACACCATTAACAGATGGAGCTGTTAGCAGCTGCACTCTGGCCAAACACCACTGCACCGCAGCTCTGTTCTCAGAACACGGCTGATTTTACACACTGACTTTAAAACTCAAACGAGTCAATCAGGTGAACATGAATAAAATGTGCTCAAAGCAAGTCTTACCGAAACTGAAAAACTGCAGTTGTGTTGATAAAACACATTTTATTCATGTGCAACCAGATGACACAGATTTATGAAGTCAAACTTCTTATTTGGAACTGAAATGAACTGAACTGGATATAGTTTATTTTTGCATGAGTGCTACACTGAAAAACTTGAACACTGCTAAATTACATTGACATTAGCATACCATAAACACGTTACGGCAGATATCATGCACTATACAACACTGTACATGTTCTCCTGCATTATAAATGCTCTATACAACATTACAAATATGTATCATACACTGTTTATGCACTATACTACACTATATGTTCTTCTGCATTACAAATGCTCTATACAACATTATAAATGTGTATAATACACTGTTTATGCACTATACTACGCTAAACGTTCTTCTGCATTATAAATGCTCTATGTGACATTATAAGAGCTCTATATGGCTTTATAAATGCTCTATTCATTTACATTCACTGCGTTTGGCAGACGCTCTTATCCACAGCGACGTACAATTTGATCATTTTACACAGGTAGGCGAAGGTAGTGTTAGGAGTCTTGCCCAAGGACTCTTATCGGTATAGTGTAGGGTGCTCACACAGGCTTTGGCTTGCCATCAACCCATAACATATCGCTGCTGTTGGCATAAAGCCTCATATCTCCATTTGTGTCGTTTTTGAGTTTTTGACATAATTTGAAAATATCTGTTGCTCTTTACATTGTGTGTAAATTCCATGATGAATTGACCAAAAGAAATGTAAAGTTACCATTTTGGAGATACAAGGTTTTGTTCCGACAGCAGCGATTTGCATATCCAACATCAACAATATTTACAGGGGCATTTCTCATTTCTATACCAGTAAGTACATTTACATTCAGTTATAGTTTTAATTAACTCTTTTTTTCTCTTTACAGGTTTTACTCTGGCTTTACTCCCCCCCACCCCCACCCCCTCCACAGGACAGCTGTGACATCACCCAGCTCCTATAAGAGGGCAGAGGCCCCTGTGCCACTATTTCCCTGGAATGAAGGTAAGAGTACACATTTATCAATCTCTTACAATGTCCCTCTCTGTTGAGATGTAATATAATTGGACAGTCTTGGTGATGTGTCTTGGCCGCTGCGTGTTATTTTACAGAAGTGTTATTCATATTTCAGAAGACATGTTTGAGGAGTTTAGATATAAGATGATCCACCTGCATTAGGAAGGAAAGGGTCAAAGAACAAATATGAAAAAAAGAAGAATTTCCAAAGCTGGAGTTCAAAAAATGTTTAAAAGATACAGAGAAATAATCATGCAACACCTGATAGACACCAAAACTGCCCCCATCAGATAAACAGCACTTAAAGCTTTCATCTCTGAGAGAGAGGAGAAAATCAAGCTGCTTCAGATCTGAAAACATCCACAGGTGTTTCTGTCCATCCTTCCACTGTGAGAAGACGACTCAGCGCTGTGGGTCTGAAAGGATGTGTAGCTGATCAAGAAGAACCTCACTGAGAAAAGGAGACAGACACATCAAACAAAGAAGCTGAACAATGGACTGACCACCCCAGAGTCCAGACCTCAACACCACTGAATGTGTTTGATTACTTGAGAAAATGATCAACCAGCTTCTAAGACCGAACTTTGGAGGTGTGTCTGCAGATTTCTTAGAGAAACTGAAAGTGGGTCTCCTGAAAAGAATGGAGGCTGTAATAAAGGTAAAGTTTGGACACAATAAATGCAGAAAAAATTGTGTTATATTTAATTGTTTCTGTGTATTTTAATAACTTGGACTTGGCTGTGAGA
Source organism: Colossoma macropomum (assembly GCF_904425465.1). Taxonomy (NCBI): domain Eukaryota; kingdom Metazoa; phylum Chordata; class Actinopteri; order Characiformes; family Serrasalmidae; genus Colossoma; species Colossoma macropomum. Next base: position 40,233,647 of record NW_023494793.1, read on the forward strand.
GTAGAAATGAAATAAATGAATGGTGGTCTCTGACTTTTGCAGTATTGTACGAAATAAATAGATAGATAATAGAATATCATACAGTGTCAACCACATAAACAAATGTCCTTATTAAGGGCTGAAATAGAGACATAAATTTATTGGCTCATTTTGTATTGATCATATTTTATTGCACCATCATTTCAATCATCACCAAAATCTTAACAAATCTCAATCATACTGTATTATTTACACCCCTAGTGCCCTCTGCCACCTTTCAGGAGGGCCTTTATCACCATCATCACTTCATCACATGCTGATAGCAGCCTCCTCTTCAGCAATGAATCACTACCACTTTCAGTTTTTCAGTTTTTCTCCCACTCTCACACGACAGCGTCTCCCATTAATCAAACGCCTCACACGCTCTCACTCTCCCTGCTCTCCTTTCAAACATCCACACATGTTCACTTCTGTCAGGCACCGCTTTCATTTATCCCCCCTCCTCCTTTTTTCCTCTCGTCTTTTCATGGAACACAGAGTAAACCACAGCCAATGTCAACAGGAATGGGGATTAATGCACTTCCTCATCTCCTCTTCCTCCTCCTCCTTTCGGGTTGTAAGTGGTGGTCAGGCTATGAAATTGTTTCCACTTAATAATCATAATAAAGAGAAAAGTCGAGCTGGAGAGCTCAAGGGGGATTGTTTCTCGTATTACCAATGCTGCGCCTCATTTAGCGTTTGAGCCCAGCATCTTGAAAACAAAAGTGTATGTCTACACGCTAAACGATACTGTAATGGAACAAAATTTGAACCACATTTGGTCAGAGCGCCTCACAGGAGCCGGCCAGAGGTGGAGAGATGAAAAGGCTGCCTCAGATACCTGCTGCCTGCACACTCACACAGACATCTCTACAATATGAATCATTACCGGTTTATTAATCAGATGTGTGGAGCTCATGGTGCGTGTAGATTCTTGTTAATTGTTACAGTGGAGGCTCTCATGACAATGAACTGACCACCCCAGAGTCCAGGTCTCAACATCTTTGAATGTTTTTGGAATTACTTGGATTGTGAAAAGCAGAAAATGCAAAATCAACTTCTAAGACTGAACTTTGAGGTGTGGAAAAACTGAAAGTGAATCTTCTGTACGGAGCCCTGCTGGTGACATCCCATATAGATAAAATTAATGTGTGGCCACGGCATACTAATGCGCTGGAACAAGATCCTAATGCGTGGCCACGACTTAGTAAGGCATGGGAACAAGATCCTAATGTGTGGCCATGACTTAGTAAGGCATGGGAACCAGATTCTAATGTGTGACCACACCTTATTAAGGCGTGGGAACGAGATCTTAATGTGTGGCCATGACTTAGTAAGGCATGGGAACAAGATCCTAATGCGTGGCCAAAACTTACGAACAAGATCCTAATGCATAGCCAAGACTTAGTAAGGCGTGGGAACAAGATCCTAATGCGTAGCCAAGACTTAGTAAGGTGTTGGAACAAGATCCTAATGCATGGCCAAAACTTATTAAGGCATGGGAACAAGATCCTAATGCATAGCCAAGACTTAGTATGGCATGGGAACAAGATCCTAATGCGTGGCCAAAACTTATTTAGGCGTGGGAACAAGATCCTAATGCATAGCCAAGACTTAGTATGGTATGGGAACAAGATCCTAATGCGTGGCCAAAACTTAGTAAGGCGTGGGAATGAGTTCCTAATGCATAGCCAAGACTTAGACGAGCATGGGAACACGATCCAAATGTGTGGCCGCAATTTAGTAAGGCATGGGAACAAGATCCTAATGCGTGGCCACTACTTAGTAAGGCATGATCTCATTCCCATCCCTCATTAAGTTGTAGCTATGACTTAATTATCTTGTTCCCACACCTTACTAAGTCGTGGCCACGCATTTTTTTTATTTATACAGAATGTCTCCAGCGGGGCTCTGTAATCCTGAAAGCAATGTAAGCTGCAATAAAGGTAAATGATGTGATGTGAGATACCACACAAACATATATATATATATATATATATATATATATATACACAGATACACAGAGTACAGAGCACTGCTTGTGACATCCTGTATAAATAAAAATAATGTCTTAGTAAGGTGTCGGAACAAGATAATTAAGTTGTGGCCATGACTTAGTAAGGCATGAGAACGAGATCATGCTTTATTAAGCTGTGGCCAAGGCTTAATTATCTCATTCCCATGCTTTAGTAAGCCATGACCATGCATCATTATTATTATTTATACAGTATGTCACCAGCAGGGCTCCGTAATATACATGTATGCTGTATCTCACATCATAATCATAGGTATGAGATGTAATACATGCAATACTCAAATATGTATATACTTAAGCATGCATAAGTATATGCAATTACGTGTGTACTTAATTATGTTTTATAAAAATCAAATGTATTTAGGTGCATTTAGTAATATTGAAAGATCATTTAAAATGCATTTAAGTTCTTTTTAGTTTCAGTATAATTCAATAAGTATCACTGAAGAGTATCAGAGCATCCAGTACAATATTGTCACTGTGCAAACAAACAAACAAACAAAAGAATATGTCCATTTTGTCTAATATTTTTTCTACCTCATTTGAACACAACAGCTTTACATTGTGTAAAAATCTCAAGATGAATGGACCAATAAAAGTGCTTCAAAATTACTTTTAATTTAAAAAACTTTTACATTGCATTAAAAGTGAGGAGGATTTTGAATTCTCCTGTAATGTTAATATTATTATACATTTTTTAATAAGTGGTGATATTTATAGTATAATCCAGGTGCAATTATAGTTATGTCTGCAAATCACAAACTTAAGTCTACTTAAGTACAACTAAAGTTGTTAGAAAAAGCACTCAAATTTTTTTCTAAAGATAATTTCACTTAAGTGATCATAAGTCGTTCCAAAGTACACTGTAAAAAGGGGGTCATCAGATCAACCTAAACAAAATTACTTCATGTGGTAACAAGTAAATTAACTAGTTTTATTCAACCTAAATAAATACTTTGAATGAACGATTCTTTCAATCGATGTCATTTTTGAGTTGAATAAAACTAGTTTGATTGCTTGTTACTACATGAAGTACATTTTTCAAAATAAAAGTACTCTGTCAAACGCTTACGTCACTCTAATTACTGCTTAATAATGTAAGAGTTGTATCAGCTACAGCCTCATTAAGGCCTAATAAATGCATTACAATGGGATTATAATGTCTTCCTAGAAACATGTGTTACCCAGAATTATAATCTATTAATAAGATACGGCTGTAAAAGTATAAAGTAGAGGTGGTTAATTTACAGTAAATGTTTCAGCAGGGCCTTTATGTGTTCCTGACAGTGGTTTATGTTCTCTGTCCTTGCGAAAGCCTTTCTCCGCCCGCACACCAGCCTACTGTTTATCTCTTACCTGTATATCTGCACACTGTACCTGTAGCTGCAGCTACAGCTCCACCTGCATGGAGCTTAACTGGCCATACTCCATTTCACCTCAGCAGACCCGAGATAAGCCGGGGAGATGATACCCGGGCTGGCCGCAGCCTGCCCTCCACGTGGAGCTGACGGAGAAACAACAGACGGAGTCTTTCAAAACATGTCCAGATATGGTGGGATCCTGTGTTTGACCGAACAGAGAAAACACACGAGAGTACTGTTATCCAGCAGAAACGGCGATGATGATGTCAGTGCTGGACGGGCTCTTCTACATCAAATCAAAGACTCCGATCATCTGCTCTTCAATTGTTTGAACTTCGTGATTGTTCGCAGAAACAGTTGCACCTAGTTGAGAACGTGGGACACATTTAAACTCAAACTGAAAGATATCGCTCAGTGAGTCGGATCTGATCTTAATCAATGCTCCCTCGCTCTCATGCTTTCTCTCTCTCCACTTAGATCTGTCTGGCTCAAAGGCTCGGTCATAAATCAAGTTGCCAGCCCTGCTGTGTTTGTTGAGGTTTTAACCCCCTGCTGTGTGGCATGTGTTTTTTAACCCTAACGTTCGCCCACATGGCTAAAACAAACCCCTCTTAGGCATCGGCAGGGGGATCCAACTTACCAGATTACCTCTGTTGCCGGACCACATTGCTCTACCGCCTCCCAAGAGCATGACTGATGTCCATCACGGCCAGGCAGGATGGAAGGAACCATGTCATCTTGCCACAGGAGCTCAGGTTTGGGCCCATAAAGACCTGTCTGGTTTTGGGATAGTAGTCTGTCTTGTCTTGGCTGGACAAGGCTTATCATAGCTTGAAATTGGGTACACATTGGTGGACAGATGCAGGTGGTCCAGTTGATTTAATATGTGGACCGAGATACTGAGTTGCTAGTATTTTAGGTCCACCTACCTCATGACTTCATTTACTGACCATTTTATCACCGTATAGAATAATGTGTGCTTCATTTGTTTAATCATGGTAATGTAGCACAAGTAATTCAAACAATTATTCAATGGGAAATTATAAATACACCTAATTACATATAAACATGTACATTTCATGAAAAGACATCAGTGCAAAAATTAGTCTAGAAGACAGATTTAGGTGAAACTGTATGTGAACCATTCAGCGGCAGGATATGGGTTATTGTTTATATGGAAATTCTGTCCTTTTAATGAGTCTTAGAAGATGATGTGTCATGTAAAAGCTCTTTTATGAGTTATCAATGCCCCTTTAACATCTTTACATCATCATGTGAACATATATACACTTGTATAGATCTATTCACACTTCTTGTGCACCATGTTCATAAATATGAGCGCTCTTATACAAACAGCCCCACTCCTTGTGCCATGTGTCTGAACACTGGAGCATGCACAGCTACGGCATGCTTGATAGGCCAAAACACGACATGGCTCCTGGCAGGACAATAAACAAAAAGTGGAAAATGAGAGGAGAGCAAAGCGTGTTTTCTTTTGTAGGGTCGTATGGTAGATTACGGAATAAAACCCAGGACACATGTTCGGGATCAGCACGAAGAGGCAGAAAATTACCCCTGCTCTTTTCCTGGAAGAGGCTCGCTCATGTGAGTGTGTTCAGACTTTCATAAAGGTCAGGGCTGTTTCAGCATGTTTCTTCTCCATTCATTTGGAAAAGAAGAAGAAAGAGGAACGCAGCAGACGTTTCAGAGTTTCTGCTTGTTTAGCTGGGGTGCTGGCAAGTTGCTAATATTCCAAAAAGATCAGCGAGCAATTGAGGTCTGCTACCAGACCCGAGCCTGAGGAGGCCATGTTTGGGCCAGGTTTGGGCCAGGTTTTCGCTGGGTTTGGACTACATTTGGGCTAGGTTAGGGCTGGGTTAAGGCCAGGTTTGGGTGGGGTTCGGGCAAGGTTTAGGCTAGGTATGGGCTAGGATAGGGCTGGGTTTAGGCTAGGTTTGGGCTAGGTTAGGGTCAGGTTTGGGCCAGAGTTGGATCAGGGTTGGGCCAGATGTGGGCCGGGTTTAGGCCAGTTTTTCGCTGGGTTTGGACTAAGATTGGGCTAGGTTAGGGCTGGGTTTGGACTAGGTTAGGGCTGGGTTTAGGCAAGGTTTGGGTTATGTTCGGGCAGGGTTGAGGCTAGGTGTGGGCCAGGTTTAGGCTAGGTTTGGGCTAGGTTAGGGCTGAGTTTAGGTTAGGTTTGGGCTAGGTTAGGACCAGGTGGGGTTGGGCCAGGCTTGGGCCAGGCTTGGGCCAGGGCTGATTTTTCATCTACAACATCAGGCTTATGTTGGGTTTGGGTTTATTTTTAAATGAGTGATTTATTACATTACAATTTTCTCTCTTGTATTTTCTCTTTCTTGTAAACGTAGCTGCTTTCAGAATATCTCCAGAGTATGAGGAGTAGTTGAATGCTCCCCTGAATGAAACCGTAGATGAGAGGGATGTGTTGGGTTGGTGGAAAAGTCACAGCAGAAGTGTATTAATCATTTCTGCAAGTAGCAGTAGCGAGAGGAATTTTGGTCAAAATCAAAGTCAAAGGGCTACAGGGCTAACATTAACAGGTAATCAGAATAGGATGAATGCTGTTCTTGGATAGATACGATTAGCAATTTCACAAAAAATACACGGATAATAAATATTGTAATATAGTGTCCATTACAGACGTGCAAGTTACCAGTTTATTCTGCTAGCTCAAGTGTTCAGTAACAAAGCAAAGTATTGTGATAATTCATCTCTATTTTGCTGCGTTTACATGTTGGTGGTAGGTAGACGACAGAAAACTGAATATTCCATTGTTTTTTAATGGAGAGGTGATGAAAAATTCTGCCACAACCAGCAGCAATGTGCCGCTGACCACAGCAGTAAGTGGAATGTTCTGTCATAAGTTCAGTTTCCCCAATGTTTGCCTTTAACTACAGAGGTGGAATAAACAAGATGTTGATTTTTTTGGAAACATGGGTGCTGAATGGTCATAGTTGAAATCCAAGTGTACATTCAACAAAAAACACACTATTAGAAACATTAGTGTGTGTTCAGAACACTTTTAGGATAAAATATAGGTTAAAATCATTGCTCCACGCACCATGGCATGTCATGCTATCACCATGGCAACTTAAACATGGTTTCGTGCTGCCATTGGCTGTTTACTGTTGCCAGGTCTGCTATCAGGATGTGAGGAGTGGTGTTTTCTCAATGGCAACATGTAATGCAGCATTAGTGTGAGCGGGGTTTGGATTGGGGACCTGGTCAGGTCAGACTGGGAACCTGTGTAGAACTTTAAGTGAATAACATAATTCAGTTTGTGTGTTTCGCGGTGGTCGCGGTGGGGTGCTGGAGCCTATCCCAGCTGTCATTGGGCGGAAGGCAGGATACCCACCGCGACCCAGAAGGATAAGCGGTTTAGATGATGGATTGATGGATGGAGTTTGTGTGTTTCGTCTTTTAAACCGAATGGCATTACGCAAAACTCCTACGACTCTTTTTTAAAATCCCCACGACTAAGATAGTAAGATTTACTGAAAGTGCGGTGATGTAACATGAATGTAAGTAAAATGGACTGAGTTCAGACAGAAATTACAAGGTCAAGTAGCGAGAAACATGATGAGTGATGATAACCCACTCAAACCACCATGGCTTTTGAGAAACAGCTCTCTCTCTCTCTCTCTCTCTCTCTCTCTCTCTCTCTGCATGTCTCTGGCTGGTATTAATCGGAGAGATCTGAGACAGTGTTATCAGCGGCAGTGTGATTTATACAGGCTGCTCCTTCATTGCTGTCTCTAGCCCAGACAGGAACAGAGGAGAAGAAGAAGGGAGGTGGAGGAGATTTGAAATCCAAAACACTACCACAACAAACATAAACAAAAGCCAAACGTATTTCTTAACCCCTTAAAGAGACAAAGTTTTGTTACACACTTCTATAACTTAAGAATAGCTCTACCAATTTTCCTTCAAGTCTCTGTAATTACTGAATAATAAGCCTTAGTTCAGGGGTCGCAACCCAAATGTTAGGAAGAGCCATTAAAACACCTTGGGAGCCACAGCATTTAATGTCCATTTTACCGTTATGGCTGTAAATATGTCTCAGTGTGTGCTGATGTACTAGTATAGACTAAAAAATATGATATGTCCTTTAGGCTTTAGCTCAGCTATAGCTGCTGTTCTCGCAACTCCAGCAGGAAACCTTTTCACAAATTAGAACAGTTTCTTGTAAAATGTCTCTCAATGTTCAACTTTTTACATGGCTCAAGTCAGCTTCTCGTTTGAATTTTCTCGTTCCACCTTAAATGGTGTCTGAGGCACAAGAATGTAACTGCTCCTCATTTAAGGTGGAGCGGGAAAATTCAAGCAAAAAGCTGGTGAATGAGAAGCGACTTCAGCCTCACAACGTTTTAGTGTTTGATAGTTTCTTGTTGCAGATTAAACATATCAGGAAACCAGCTGGAGTGATTATAAACACAAATAAGTCCATTCATCTCCAAATTATACGTGTTCATCTTAAATCTTTCTCTTTGTCTTTTCGTTAGATACTAGCTAGGCCAGATTTTTGTTGTTGCTATGGTGACCAGCAGTCTGTGCTGATCTTCAGGGTTAAAGGGTGAATTAGCAGTTCTACATTAACTCCAGAGTTTAAGACCATTTACTGTTAAACTGTGTTGAACAATCAGCAGAGCTTTATTTTACTGTAAAGGAGGATTATTTTATTTTTACCCACAAATCTAATTCTGCTGTGGAGCCACAACAGAGCAGTAAAAGAGCCGCATGTTGCCGACCCCTGACTTAGCATGTTGTAAGCCTGGGATTTTAAGTAGTTAACCATTAGTGGTGGCTAGTCATAGTTATCTTGACTGATGATAAAAGCATTTAAAAACCTTCAATCAATACTATGTTTGGTATTGTAAGTAAAAGTGGAGATATTTCATTATTATTTGAATGTGATGTAAAGCAGTGGTGAACCATGTCAATGACAGCTAGGCTTTCGGTTTGGGCCATAAACATCAGAATTCAGAAAAAAACAAGACAAAAGCAGTGCTACTTTTGATTAGGGCCCTTATGGGATTTATCATGTTATGTTACTGCTAAGCTAACAGTGGTGCACATAAACATTTTTGCCAGTTCTAGTTCAAACATGCACATTTGCAGCTTGTAAAAGACATTCCATATGTTTTATCTTAAGCTTATAACAGATACTAACATATGTTTTGCCTGAATGTGGCAAATCTTCCAGTACAGATCTCTGACATAGAGGTGCAGCCTCTAATCTAAACTGCTACAAATGTCTTCCTGAAGACCTAGAGAGATGTTTTTAAAATGGATCCCACCAAAACATGCTTGGTTGATTCCACTGTCACTTCCTAACACTGGTAGGTAAGCTGACATATTAGGCCTTCAGTTCAGCTCCTGAAGCCCTAATCAATGGGAGAGCTCACATGGCTGGATCTATCAAGATACCACATAGCAAAAAATCCTGATTATTTAGTTAGATTTTCATCATAAAGACACAGATTTGTTGACTGGAGTTTCTTCGGCTAGCTAGCATTAGTGTTACATGCTAACTGCAGTGATCATTGGCTAGAATTAGGAGACCTTGCTATGGATCTTAGGAGATGGGCATGTCTGTGGGTTTTGTAGTTAAGCTCAGTTAAATCTGATTACAATAACTATTTAATTAATGAACAAAATTAACATTTCAAGCATTTCTATTTTGCTGTCATTAGTCTTTTATCAGTGCTTATTGACAAAGTGGAATCATAAAAACATAAAACATAAAGTCTTCATTTCATTTTAAATGATAATATTTTTAGTGTTGTTGATTAATAACTTTGACTAATAATAACAGGAATTATTTGACATAAAGTATACAGTTTAACACACTGGGAGGAAAAATAAAATGGCCTGTGCGAAAGTTATGGCACATTTTATTTGTTCTGTTTTTTCAACATGTTCAACTCAGCAGATAAATAGAAAGAAATCGTGCCCTAAAATCTGCATAAGAAAATGTGTTCTCTGTAGAGGATGTGTTACCTTATTTTCCACTTAGAAATGCTGGGAAAAAATAAAACATAACATGTGTCCAAGTTAGGGAATATTTTATATTTTATGTTTTTCTAATATATTAATTTCAGCTAGTTTGCAAAATTAGCAAAAAAAAAGTGCCATATTTGCACTTTTTATTAGTGTTAACTAATTTTCACAACTAAACTTGTCAGATGAAACATTTGCATATGACTGCATGTTCTGTAACACTGAGATGACAAATTGATTCTTCTATAAAAGTAAAATTGTCTGCTATTTCAGTTTGTTATGGGGCATTTTCTCACATTTTCCACCAGCTGTAGATTTTTACTTGTCTCTGTTTCTGTGACGGCAATCATATTTGTCCTTTTGTTTTCCTGTGATCTGTTAGTACTTGAATGTTCTACCACTCTTGATACTTTCGTTTGCCGATTAACCCCTTTAAATATCAGGCTTATTACATATTAAGGCTTATTATTCAGTAATAACAGGGACTTCAGTGCAAACTAGCTGAGCTATTCTTAGGTTATAGAAGTGTATGATAAAACTGTGGGCCTGCCGGTGGATCCTGGCCATGAAAGGAGTTAAATTAATACCAACTGACAATAAGATGCATTCAACTCCATTCAAGCTGTAAAGTGTAGCAAAAGTGAGACTTTAACTTTAACGTTCCTCATGCTGCACAGATGAACGTGAACGCTTTCAAAGGTTCTTAGCAGAGTCCTGAAGCCCAGTCAGGCCAGGAAAACTCTTGCGTAGGAAAGTAAGAAATGCAGTGAGTTAATGCTGGGCAAACACGGTTAATATTTCAGCACTCCGAGAGACACCACGCAGCGCGCAGGCGGCCAAGAAACAGGCCTGCCTTTGTTTTCATAGCTTTCCTGCTCTCTACAGGACACGGAGAGAGAGAGGGAGTGAAGAGAGGGAGGAGAGTGAACGAGAAAAAGAGAGACAAACATAAATAAATTATACAAATATCCTAAAACAGATGTTAACACCTACTGTATTTCGTCGTGAGTAAAAAATAGAGTGTGGTTTCATTCCTGCAGAGTGACCACACCATTAGATGACCACACGATGACATGATTTGCTCTTGGAGACACTTTTTCTGGTGAAAAAATTTTGGAAGCGCCTTTGATAACCAGCTCCCGGCCCACGATAAGCTCCTTTGCCGTCTACAAAGCAGAAAATGCGAGTGGCCTGTTGACTGAAAAGCCGCCGTTTCCACAACATTATGATAATCCACGGCCGCCATTGTTCTGTAGTCTCGCCACAAAGGACTTTTCATCTTACAGAAAATGACTTTCAGCAGAAACGCAGCAGCCTTTTCCTAAATCTTTGCACAACTCATATGCAGGTAGCTTTAGTTATCAGCGGGGGAAAAGGCCATCTTTTCAGCCTGGGCCGCTAAGAGGATCCCCCGAAGGATGAGGCTGAAGATAGAGGAGCCCCCGAGATGCATAATACAATTACACATGTAATCTCAGATCTGAGGGGAAGCGCCGCAGCATTACTGCTGCTCATTGTTCGCCCGGCCTTTGATGCGATTGTTCCATTACTTTGAGGTTATAAACACAAAAACATGTTTTTTCATGTGCCTCGCTGCACACATGGTCAATAAACACGCAAGCTAACATGCAACATTTCTGTTATGAATCATGCAAAGATGAAAAGCACCGTTTGTGAAACACGAGCGGTTTCCTGCGTGTGACACAGCGCTATCACCTCCACATCAAGATGTGCTGGTCAAAAAATAACTGCAGCTGACAAAGATCTATCACACATATCTGACTCTCCCCCTCCACCACACCGCCCACAACCGCCCCCCCATACACACTCTCGCTCTCTTGTTTTTATCTGTGGAAGAGATTAAGAGATATCTGCAGGCTGCAGCTGCACGCACATGCCAGACTAGTTCTACTTCTGCTCTGTGCTGATCTACAGTACTGTGCAAAAGTCAGAGACCACACTTCGTTCGTTTCATTTCCAGTCAAACGGCAAAAAAGCACAAGTTATCTATTTTTCAGTGGCTAAAAACAGAAAACATACAATTTTATTACAGCCTCCAATCTTTTCTGGAGACTCGCTTTCAGTTTCTCTAAGAAATCTGCAGACACGCCTCCAAAGTTCAGTCTTAGAAGCTGGTTGATGATTTTCTCAAGTAATCAAACACATTCAGTGATGTTGAGGTCTGGACTCTGGGGTGGTCAGTCCATTGTTCAGCTTCTTTGTTTGATGTGTCCGTCTCCTTTTCTCAGTGAGGTTCTTCTTGACAGCTACACATCCTTTCAGACCCACAGCGCTGAGTCGTCTTCTCACAGTGGAAGGATGGACAGAAACACCTGTGGATGTTTTCAGATCTGAAGCAGCTTGATTTTCTCCTCTCTCTCAGAGATGAAAGCTTTAAGTGCTGTTTATCTGATGGGGGCAGTTTTGGTGTCTACCAGGTCTTCCAGGTGGTTGTTAGGAGCCCCAGTTTCTCTGTAGCTTTTAATCATTTTTTTGAACTCCAGTTTTGGAAACTCTTTTTTTGTCCCACTTATTTTCCTTTGACTTTCTCCTTCCTTATACAAGTTGATCACCTTTTAGCAGGGGTGCCAAATACATCAATCGTGATCGACCAGTGGACCGCACCATGCACATTGGTAGATCGCGCCTCATTCAAACAGACCACCAAATTTCAGCACTTTCTTACTACTGGTGGTGGGCAAGTCAACGTGATCGACTGACATGAAATGTGACCACTGTCTCTTTAATGTACTGCTTATTACCATAGCTACACCACAGCCGCCTAAAGCACTGCTGTGAGTTTGCCTCTCTAGCAGTCTAGAACATGTTTAGTTATTGGAAGCCAGTTTGTGATGTGTAATTTTTGCATTTTCCTTTTGGAACCCACACCGACTATGAGCGTGAGACATGCACAGGAAACCGAAAACCTACCTCTTCCATGCAGAGCAGGACGAGGGCTAATTGTTTAAAACGTCAAACACCAAATGCATCTGCACGATTTGCTAAGTAACCACTGTACTTCCAAAAAAGGGGAATGTCGGGGGGCCTTTTCGAACAACACACAGATACTATGACAACCAATTCCCATCTACAAGTGAACTCCGGAAAAAAAAGTGGTCCAGACTGCACAACCTGGCTGATACCGTTCAGTGCAAATCACCAGAATAATGTTAGTGTGATTTTCAGCCATTGATGCTGAATGTTAATACAGGCCACTGACGTGCATTAAAACACTTTAAAAAGGATGAGGCCAGTCTTTTTTTTCTTTTCGATCACAATGACCTGTCTACTGGAAAAAGAAGATCTCAAGCCACAAAAGTATGGGCACCCCTGTCTTGTATCTAATGTCTTCCGAAAAGTCTCCTGAAAAATGAATAACTTGTACTCAATGGGAGTTTTGACTGGAAGGGTGGTCTCTGACTTCTTCATGGTGATGTAACCCCACTAGTTTTGATACAATTTTGATCTCACTTATTCAAGACATTTTGATCTCTGATGACCTTTTGACCTCCTTTGTTTGCTTAGTGTTATGGAAATGATACCAGTAGAGATGGAACTGATCCAACACCAGGCCAAATTGGCAGAAGATACAGCTTTGGACATTAGATTTGAACCTGAATCTGATCAGATCTGATGGTAACAGTTTATTTGGATGGTCCACTCTAGATGCTCAGTATATTGCTGCTGTCAGGACATTTTTCAATTTTTGGCCTAGTTTGAAAAAGGCAGTTGCCCTTTATGTGGTACCAAAATTCCATGATGAATGGACTAACAGAAATAATCCAAAATTGCTTGGAAAAAATTTTTCCTCCATGTATTTCCATTAAAAGTTAAGAACGTTTTTCCTTCTCCTGTAAAGTTACGTTTTTGGAGATATGAGGTTTTGCTCTGAGAGCACTGAGGTCTTTAGGTAGCATTCAACTAAATATGTCTTAAATGCAACTGAACTTGAAGCTGAGTGTGGAAGATTCTATCGAATCTATTCTTAACACTAAACCTAAACCCAACTACACCGATCAGACATAACATTATGACCACTTGTTCCTTGTTTCTACGCTCATTGTCCATTTTATCAGCTCCACTTACTATATAGGTGCACTTTGTAGTTCTACAGTTACAGACTGTAGTCCATCTGTTTCTCTGATACTTTGTTAGCCCCCTTTTACCCTGTTCTTCAGTGGTCAGGACCCCCATGGACCCTCACAGAGCAGGTACTATTTGGGTGGTGGATCATTCTCAGCACTGCAGTAACACTGACGTGGTGGTGGTGTGTTAGTGTGTGTTGTGCTGGTCTGAGTGGATCAGACACAGCAGTACTGCTGGAGTTTTTAAACACCTCAATGTCACTGCTGGACTGAGAATAGTCAACCAAACAAAAATACCCAGCCAACAGCGTCCTGTGGGCAGCGTCCTGTGACCACTGATGAAGGCCTAGAGAATGACCAACACAAACTGTGCAGCAGCAGATGAGCTATCGTCTCTGACTCTACATCTACAAGGTGGACCGACAAGGTAGGAGTGTCTAATAGAGTGGACAGTGAGTGGACACAGTGTTTAAAAACTCCAGCAGCACTGCTGTGTCTGATCCACTCGTACCAGCACAACACACACTAACACACCACCACCACGTCAGTGTTACTGCAGTGCTGAGAATGATCCACCACCCAAATAGTACCTGCTCTGTGAGGGTCCATGGGGGTCCTGACCACTGAAGAACAGGGTAAAAGGGGGCTAACAAAGTATGCAGAGAAACAGATGGACTACAGTCTGTAACTGTAGAACTACAAAGTGCACCTATATAGTAAGTGGAGCTGATAAAATGGACAATGATAGGAACCAGGCATCTGAAGAGTTTAATGTCTTTTAAAGCTCCGTCACAGAAAGTTGTTACATGAAATGGTTATGAATTCACTGCCTGATGTCTGAAACATTTTTCATGATGGTTTTGAAGAGGTTTTTGCAAAAACAGAATTTGGTGGAGGGGTACATGCAGAGACTTGTGAGGCAAAATAGTCCCCAAAGAAGGTGTCATTTTTCAGATTTACCACTATTTTACCATCATCATCACATATAAAAACTGGTCACTGGTCATTTTGGATAGTAAATTAATCGGCTATATTTGTGTTGCATGACTCCTGGTTCCTACCACCACCACTGTAAAGAAATCAGACTCTCTACAATGAACCATTTCACATCAAACCACTCTGAATCACGTTGTTTACATCTCATTGGCAGAATTCTGCAGAAATTTTGAAATTTCCTTTTAAGAATAACTCAGATTTCATTATTTTCAGTCTAGCCTCATTGCGATGTTGTTGTTGAGTTATTGCCTGCAATATATCATTACAAGTGATCTCCACATGGCTTTCATTTTTTGCCTGTATTCATACGTGGTAGTCGCTGTGGCCTCCTGTTCACAGGCTCCGCACATGAACTCCTGTTTAACTCTTCACAGTCACAGTTATCTTTGGTGATAACAGCTTGAAGAAAGTACAGGTTCTAAATTTCAATCAATAACACATTTGCGTTTGTAAGTACAAGGGGAGATATTTTACTATGATTTTCATGTTTTTTGCATATAATCTTATTTCACAAATAGAAAAGTCATGTTTTTGTCATTCGTTGATATTGAAACCAATAGGAAACAATCTATTGATACACAATGTAAATGTAATAAAAACCTCCAGTAAAACTGAATTACTATATGGATGGTAATAATTCTAGACTTCTAAGGGTTAAAACAGCGACCCCCAAACGACACCACATCCCCCCTCTCAGTGAGGAACCCTTCACCCCCCGCGATCCCAGGATATCCGGAGAGACGGAAACCACAACAACGTCCTCCTGCTGACTCCAGGCCGGGGCAGGAGAGCGGGCTGCAGGGGAGAGAGGGATGTTTAGGGTGAGATGTGTTCCCTGTTGCTGGCTCATAGCTTCGCTTCCAGCCATCCTCTGATCCACAAGGACGTCTGAATCCGGTTTGGTTTAACATGGAATTTGATTGAGTGACCTTGGTTGGTGGTGCTTAGCCTGAATAACAATGCAAAAGGCTGGACAGACGATGCAAGTCCTGCTTCATCAAACCTCCAAGTTATTTAACCCTTAGAAGTCATTTTGCTATCTTAGTTTAAGGTAACAAATTAGCTTTATTTTTGTATATACATACTTTTTTGTGTATATCTATATTTTATACTATATATATTTAGTATGTATATAGTAAGTATATTTAATATAATATTTTTTCATAAACTAATTAATTAATTTGTTTGAATTGTTGAAATGCTGGAACACTAAGATGTTGATAGAAAATGAATTGTTTAAAGATATAAAAACATATCTTGTGCAAATTATAAGCAAAGTTGCATTTAAATGCATATTTAAGATATTCTGTGCACATACTGTGCAAAACATAGTGAAAAAAAACATTTCATACATATGTATTATTCATATTTATATTTTATAGTATATATATATATATTATATATATATACTATATATATATATATATATATATAATATATTATATATATATATATATATATATATATATATATATATATATATACTGCGATATACATGGACTTTGATACACTTATACTCTGCAAACCATGGTGAATACATATTTCATACATATTTATTATTTATATTTACATTTTATTTTATATTGTATATATTTTTTCATATATGTTTCTATTTTAAATATAGCTTATTACTATAAATATACAGCAGAGCTACATCATAGTAACCTTGCAGTTCAAGTGACTGTGGAGTCACAATATACAGGTGCTATTTTACTATTATTTGCTGTTAATATGATACAGTTTATTACTGTGAAACTAAAGTAGAAGCCAATTTGCTGTAATTTTACAGTGAGATTTTTACAGTGTGCTTTTACTATTGCCAGTGATAAGTGCTCCTAAATCTGGAACTCCTAACAATGTGTACTTTGGTGCTATCACTGCTCTAACAGACCCATTTCAGGCCATGAAGGACTTGATTAATTAGCTGCTGAGGTGAATGTGGTGAGTTAGAGTGGGAAAGTTCTACACTGAGCAGTGCAGGGACCCTCCAGGACCAGCATTAAGAAACAACCAAGCTGACAAAGTCCTGAAACTTTCCCCAAAAATAGAAGAACTGATTCCAGTCAGCAGTGAAACATGCCCGGGCGAACTTGTGGTCTGGAAATCAAGGCTAGGGAGCTGGCTGAGCACAGACGAGCATGGGAGAAGTTTTCCTCTCCGATTAAGTCGCGACTCTTTGTCTCTCTGTCGAGATGAGTCTACATCTGCCGGCTGAAAGCAGCTTGGCCCCATCTTTATTTTTGTTCCCTGTCCGTCATCGTCCCCTGGATGTGTGCTCTCCCTTTGTGTTTGTCTTTGTCTTATGTTACAGAGAATAATTCAAAATGTCTGTTTGTCTTGGGTCATCGTTTTAGTCACTCGACACTACCGCCAGCGACCAGTAGGGGGCTCCAATCACAAAAGGAAAAAAGCACAGCGAAGGTGATGCAAGCTTTTGAGAATAGATTAAAGCCATACAAGTGCAACACACCAGGCCAAGCACAGCCAGGAAGCTTTAGAGAGAAAAGGAAAAGGCCCAGCCAGCATTTTGGCACAAAACAATACTTTACACGTACGCTAGAAGAGAGCTGGCTAATGTTAGAAGGTCCCAGTGTCGGTCCTCAGCCAGGAGAAACAAGAAAACACAGGACCCGAAGACCCGCGAGGTGAAAGACGTTAGCCACTCAGTCATACAGACGTTGCCTGTCAGCGCCTGAGGGCCCCACCAAGCGGGACGGGGTGTTTGTTTGGTTAAAAGTCGATCGGAGGAGCTTGGTATGTAAATGAATATAAATATGAATGATGACAAGGCCGGTATGGAGTGCATGGACCCCTTTACGGTGCCCTGTGTTTTCCCTAGAAGCTGGATGTGAGAAGAAAAAAAAACAATGAATTGATGTGTTTGAGTCTGACCATATGTATTTATACCCCTCACACACACACTCCCAGACACACAATCTCACACTGACGCACGCTCTTGGGCTTACACGTCCCCAGACGTCAATTTGAGCGAAAAGTGTTTTCTGTGGTCTGCTAACAGAACATTAAGTTTTAAGCCCCCCCTCTGCCTCCCATTCCTGTCCGGTCTATATATATATGTATATATGTACTGTAAGACTTGGCACCACTCCAGGAATATCCTCCTGCCGCAAAACGACCAGCCAAGAATGTGCAAATCAGGCACTGCAGCCTCGCAAGGTGCCGTTAGACCAGGTAACTGCACCTGCAGATGGTAAAGAGCAGCATTTCTCTGGAGAGATAGAGCAGAAGTTCACAGGTACCTTGAACAGTAAAGCCCAAAGTGAGGATCGGCAAATAGAAATCTCCTCTCCCATTGGTTAAGCTTGACTTCGGGCTCAAAGGAATGGTGTAAATTTACATCATTTTCCACTTTCTCCAGATCAGCCATGATGTGTTTGGTGAGCAAATAGAACTAGGGCTATGAGGCTATAGTTGATAACACTAGAAGTCAATAGTCACCCAAATCTTCAAAACTCCTCTCAACCCTTTTTAAAGCGCATCCACGTCTTCATTAAAGCATAATTTGTCTGCCTGATGGACATCATGCAGGTATATGGAGCTTACAGATTATGTAGATTATGTTTGAGATCTGTTGTTTCTTTTCATATGTAAAAGTTGCTCTCAAAGTTTCTACCTGAAAATAATTTTTAAAAATAGAAACAGGAAGAGGAGTTGGATTCTGCAGGAAGGTGGACAAGTCTGCACATCCATAATGAAGGCCTGGATGGGGTTTGAGCAGGTTGAGAGAAGTTTTGAGGATGTATTTGTGAATATGATTTGGGTGACTATTGAGTTCTAGTGTTAGCAACATTAGCGTTGCAGTTCTGAATAAATTTGGACACCAAACATACGTTGACTGATCTACATATGGTGTAATTTGAAAAGCGTGAACTAGATTTTTTTGCAAAACTATATTTTTCATCATATATTCATTGCGAAAAACATGGGTCCTCCTTTATATTAAGTGCCTTTAATAACTGTGTAGTTACATGTGAACAACATGTGCTAATGATTTAGTTACTGTTACAGATGGATTACAGAAGTACACCTTATATGATTACATGTGTATCAACGTCAGTTTTGCCTCGTGTAATTACACAAGTGTATCTTAATAGTTGTAACAGCATATTCTCTCATGTAATTACACAAGGGTAATAACACAAATGTAATTACACTCGTGATCAGACAGGTTACGTTGTTGTTGCATATGTTATTCATGTGTAACTATACAGTTATTACAGACACTTAATATAAAGTGGGCCCAAAACATCTCCACACTTGAGGGCTGATGGAGGAAAGTACACACAGTGAAGATGAGAAGAAGCAGATGTGGATTCGATTAACATAAAGGGAGAGTAATAGTCAAATAACACAGCTAATAGAGCAATTAGAGTCAGTGGGGTGTAGAATAAAGAGACTCTACTGTGCCATCTAAAGTACTGTTCAGAGACAGTGATGATGGTCTAAGCAGGAGAGAGAGCATTGAAATGTGAAATAACTGGATAAAGCTGTAAAAGCAAGTATACAGATGTATGCAAATGTTTGAGATGACAAACATGGCAAACTGGTCAAATGACATTTGTTGATTTTCTAGGTGAAAATAACATCCTCTATAGAAAACACACTTTCCATTTTTTCTGCAAAGTTTAGTACATTTTTTATTTACTAGCTGAGTTTAACATAGTGGAATAAATAAAAAGTAAAATATAAAACTTTTGGTCCCACTTTATATTAAGTGTATGTAATAAACGTGTAGTTACACATGAATTATATAATGCAACAACACTGTAACTACTGATTATTTACTCACTGTTACAGATGGATTACAGAAGTACAGTCTATGTAATTATACATGTGTATCAACTTTTTTTACCTCATGTTATTGCACAAGTGTATCTTTCCTGTAGTGTAGAGTTAAAGTTATACTTTAAAATAAGTGGGCAGTTCCTGTGTAGTTATTATGTAGGTACTGTGTAATAATGCAGTGGTAGTTGCTTTGGAGGTAATGCAACACATTTAATTAATGTTATAAAAGTTACATTTTAAGATAAAAGGACGTCTGCTGTACGGTAACATACACATACAGAACGGTTTAAAGTTGAAACTGGTTACAGTGTCACAGCACCAGCAACATAAATGCTAACTAAACGTTAGGAAAGCTGGCAGATTCAGTGTCTGATTACAAATGTAAATTACATTTATGTTATTACCCTTGTGTAATTACATGAGAGAGAATAGGCTGTTACAACTACTAAGATACACTTGTGTAATTACATGAGGCAAAACTGAAGTTGATACATGTGTAATTACGTAAGGTGCACCTCTAATCCATCTGTAATAGTGGCTAAAACATGTAGTTATGTTCACATGTAACTACACAGTTATTAGAGACACGTAATATACAGTGGGACCAAACTTTTGCACAGATCACAATTTATTCTTTTCCCAAAACCTTGCATATTAATTCTTGTAATTATGTATTTTTTTACAGAATTTGAAAATATCAGCTGCTGTGTACAATGTTTTAAAATGTCATGATAAGTAAATCAACAGAAATTGTCCAAAGTTACTTGTAAAAAGTTCTTTCTCCATGAACTTCCGTTTACAGCTAAGAATGTTTTTCTTTTCCTGTAAATTTACAACTTTGGAGGTATATGTTTATTTATTTATGTATTTAATTATTTATTTATTTATTCATTTTTGTACCTAGTAATGTTGCGTAATAGGCGCTAATCACAGGGGTGACTATCATACAATATCACTAATGGAAACTCACAGTACATAGTGTGGATGTTATAGTAGAGTGTAGTTTTGGGTGCAGCTGTGGTTCAAATCTATAGATCATTTCTACAAAAATAAAATGTATTATGCCAAAGCTATTGATGTAATATTGTCTTTCAGTTTACATACATTAGGCAATAATTTTTATGACGTAACATACAGTCATGTGCAACAGTCTGGGCATCCTGGTCACATTTTAAAGCACAATTACTGTTTATTTGCTGAGTTTAACACAATGGGAGGAAAAACAAAACAGCCTGTGCAAAAGTTATTACACCTTTTTTTGTTAAGTTCAACTCAGCAAATAAATAGAAATTATGCACAAGATTCTGCATAAAATAGTTGTATTTAAATTTGTTCTCTGTAGAGGATTTGTTAATACAGGTACTATTTTCAGAAGTGTAAATTTAGGGGCTAGTGTTTGGGACAGACACCTCCCAATAGAAAGTACCCTATAAATGATGATTTTGTATATATTTAGCTTATTACAACCCCAATAAATGCCTTCGATTTAAATAGATCATCGCATAATTCCTGTAAACATCTAAGGTCTAAATACTTCATTGATTTTTAAATAGATTTTTACTGTTGGACCACGGTTTAGCTAATTTGGTAGAATGGTTCATATTACAGTGTTATACAGTGTCAGAAAGCACATAAGCAAGTCTATTAGAGAGCAGGTAACATCTCAATACGGTTAGAGGCGAGTGATGATTCAGGCATGCAGTCAGCACGGTGCTAACTGATACAGAGCACTGAGCTTCCATCACTACATTAGCTTTATATCTCTAGTGCAAAACTATAAACTAGACATGACTTGATTGATCAACCACATGTACTGCAGTCTGATGACTCCACAGAATGAAACAGCTAGAATTCACACTGTTGTGTGAGAAAACTTCACATTTTACGACAAAAAATAAATGATGAAATAAAAAAGTGACATTTTTAAAGTTACATTAACGGATGTTACGTTTCTTTTTTTTCTCCTCCTTTAAAGTTACTGTTCTGTAGATTTGAGCTTTTCTTCTGACAGTAATGATATACTGCTAGGCCTACACAACACGTACTGTACGGCGTGGCCCCTCGGACGCTGTGAAGGGTCTGTGGAGAGTCTGGAGAATGGGACATGACAGAAACACAAAGAGCCTCTTATGGCCGGCCTGTCCGCTGTCACTGACCAGAGGAGCCCCATGTGGCACTTGTTTGAAGGCTGTGATGATGAATTGCCCACTACTCCAGCCTGTCAGTCGCTCGGCCCGCTCGGACAACAGCGCCGGCCGGGGGTCGGGGTGGGGGGGTAGTCAGAGTTTTACATTTATGCCTCTTTTCAGAGCTCAGTGAGGAAAAATAAACTCTTCGGTATATTTTTGCAGGTTTGGTGCCTGATATTATTTCACTCAGGCTTTTGGCTTCGACTTTTACTTCCACTTAAGTCATTATTTCATCGACGTGCCTCGGTACACTCGTAAAAATAAAAGTCCCTGTTTTTTTTTGCTTGGATGTGTGGTACAAAGTTTTAATCCATATAGATCTTTTGTGTCATGTGGAGGTAGCAATAGGCAGTATGACTGTATTTATTTATTTAATTATATTATGTATTGTGAAAATGTCTTAAAGCATTGTCGTTCTATTTTTGCGAAAACTCTCACACATCTTATTCAGGAACCTAGTTCTTTCAAGAATCATCACCTCTGGCACCTTTAAAGGGCCCATATCATGGACAATTGACTTTACCTCACTTTTTTAAAGAGCATGAATTAATGTGTAAAAGTTTCAAAATGTACCTTTCACTCCCCAGTTGAGTCTATATATGGAAACTTTTCATATCTTTTGAATTCAGTACTTTTGTAATGTCACAAGAACTCATTTACAGCCTATTCAGCCTAGCTGTTCATTCGTCTTGAAGCTCTAAGGAGTGTTTTAGCTCCGAGTGCTTTATGAATGAGGCATAACACGGAACAGCCAATCAGAACAGAGGAACAGAGCTCATTTACATATTTCGGTCTTAAAATCACAGTCTGACAAAATCAGGCTGTTTAAGTCTAAGGGATGAGGAACAGCTGGAAAATGGACACACCAAAATGAATTATGACCATTTTTGGTACATAAACCCAGTCAAGTGTTTTACATGGATGTCAAAGGAAAAAAAAGAAAAATACAAACAAATGTAAGATTTGGGCTGTTTGGTTCTTATCTCACATCCTTACAGAGCTGAGTAAGGAAAAATACACTCAGGTATATTTTGTAGGTTTTGTATGTTGCTCAGGTGTTTGGCTTTACTTTTACCGCTATTTGAGTGATTATTTCATTGCTGTACCTACACTGTAAATAGTGGCTCGTCAGATCTACTTAAAAAATTGACTTCATGTAGTAACAAGTAGTTGAACTGGTTTTATTCAACTCAGAAAATTACTTTGGAATAATCATTTATTCAAATTATTTATTTAGGTTGAATGAAAACAGTTAATTTACTTGTTACCACATGAAGTAGATCTGATGACCCCCTTTATACAGTGTAGGTGCTCTTTTAAAATAATAAGTTCCCATATGGTTAATGGAGTGGATGTAAAGTTCTAGGATAAAGAACGGGCCAAAGTTGTCCTGAGTGGACAGAAAGTTATCCTATCCCACTCCTCATCCAATGAGAGATCATGTATTTATATCTTTTAAAGGAAGGAAATGGAGAAATATTTTTTCCAAGTAGTTTTGGACCATTTCTATTGGTCCGTTCATCATAAAATACTGACATGACATAAAGGGCAACTGCCTTTTTTAATTTGTGTCAAAAAATGAAAAACGACATAAAAAGGAGATAAGAGGTTTTGTCCCTGACAGCACTGCTATACTATTTTTTACTTTAACTTCTTATAAATCATTACCTAAATGTGAATTTCCATGTACAGTGCAAAAGTCAGAGACCACCCTTCATTTATTTAATGTTCTCTCAATTAGGCACAAGTACGAGTTAAGCACAAGTTCTTCTTATTTATTCAAAGCAGAAAACATATTTGACTGAAAATTACACAACTAAATGTGATACCATAGTTTTCAGTGTTCAGTGAGTCGCTCTTTACCTTTATTACAGCCTCCATTCTTTTCAGGAGACTCACTTTCAGTTTCTCTAAGAAATCTGCAGACACACCTCCAAAGTTCAGTCTTAGAAGCTGGTTGATCATTTTCTGAAGTAATCAAACACATTCAGTGATGTTGAGGTCTGGACTCTGGGGTGGTCAGTCTATTGTTCAGCTTCTTTGTTTGATGTGTCCGTCTCCTTTTCTCAGTGAGGTTCTTCTTGAGAGCTACACATCCTTTCAGTCCCACAGCGCTGAGTCGTCTTCTCACAGTGGAAGGATAGACAGAAACACCTGTGGATGTTTTCAGATCTGAAGCAGCTTGATTTTCTCCTCTCTCTCAGAGATGAAAGCTTTAAGTGCTGTTTATCTGATGGGGGCAGTTTTGGTATCTACCAGGTCTTCCAGGTGGTTGTTAGGAGTCTCATTTTCTCTGTAGCTTTTAATCAGTTTCTGAACTCCAGTTTTCAAAGCTCTTAGGACTTTCTCCTTCCTTAATTAAGTGGACTGTCTAATATCTAATCTTCTCAGAAACATGTACTGAAACCTGAATAACTTGTGCTTGATGGACATTAAGTAAACGAAGCATGGTCATCTGCACAGTACTGTGTAATCATAAAGTGATCAGAAGTGCTTCTTCTATGGCCTCACTTTAAAGATCCATTTGTGGCAGCTTTATGTTTGAGCATGTGGTTTAAATAAAGTAATAAAACAGTAATTGCTCCTTTATTACAGTGTTGTAACAACACTTTTATTTCAGCAAAGACTTCACATTTTTTATGTCTTTTTGGGCTCAGTGAGGCAAAATAAACTCTGAAGTATATTTTTACAGTCACTGAGAACTGCTAACGTGCTTTGACTGAGCGCTGCTATTTCTGGTTATGGGACAATGCCAGTGTGCTGGACGGTCTGGTATGATGCAGAGGTGTCAGTGAGATGATGACAGTGATGAATTGAGACCCATGACCAGAGCAGCGCGTGTGAGAACAGCTCTGCGTGCGTTAAATGACTTGAATATTTGAAATACCTCGCTTAAAAAATAAATAAGTGGACTGAGAATGGTCCAGTCTATACAGTCCAGTCTCTCAGACTTTCTGTGTAAGGCTGTAGGTGGACAGTGATGGGAAAGTGTTTTTCTCCTTCAGACAGCGCTCAGTCGGCAAGGCAATAAAGGAGAATATTTTGGGTTGACAGATTGATGCATTCCGTTGCCGTCGGTAACGCACATACACACATACAGAGGTGGAAGGAAGAGGTCCCATTTATTCACTTCAGTGTTCTTAAGCATGTGGAACCAGTTACAGCAACTTTTTAATAGATTTTTACTTTTTCAATTGATAAAAATTTTACTGCCCAACACTTTACAGGTCTTATCAAAGAAGGATCTATACAGTCCCAAAAAGTTTGATTTTAACAATAGTGGAAACCTGTTTGGTGCCATATTGAACCATTTTTGAAAAGGTTCTTTAAGGAATTGTGCAATAGGTTTTTTGTCAGGGAAAAGAACCATTAAACCAGGCAAAGAACCATACACTGTCATGTGCAAAAGTTTGGGCACCCCTGCTCTAGTTCTGCATTTTGTTAAAGTGAACATTAGTACACATCCTCTAAAGAGAACACACTTCTACACACTTTAGTACATGATACCTGTCCATTTGCTGAATTTAACATATTAAAATAAATAAATGAAACAGACAAAGTGGCCTGTGCAAAAGTTGTGGCACCTTTTATGTTGTAAGCTCCTTGGACAAAAAATTTGTCACCTTACATGTTTGAGGTGGCAGTAACTTCAGGCTTCTGCACATGGTGTTTCCTGAGGACGATCAGGCTATAAATACCTGCAGTGTGTGTGACAGGATTCATAGATTGAGAAAAGCTGGTACAGTGCAGGGAATGTCTTGTTCGATGTGTGGAAAATGGGTCACAAAGCAGATGTTAATGATTGGCAAAAAGGAGAGATTGCATTTGGGCATGAAAAAGGCCACAGTGTGAAGGAAGTAGCTATATTTGCAGGTGTGTCGAAGCGTATGGTCATACAGGTCGATCAGCAGTGGCAAAAATCCCAGTCTACAGGAAATTCTCGTCAGAATTGTGGCCGAAAGACAAAACTGATGGACAGGGATCAAGCAAGGTGACTAATGTTTTGTATGGGGAGCTTATGGTTTATTTTTTCCCAATATGTTAAACTCAGCAAATATCTCTCTATCTATAGAACTCAATGTTTTATATTTACTCAATATATATCAGTTTTAGTAATACTGACAAATGTACATGAAACATTAAATAGCAATATATATATCAATATTTATATCAGTGAAAACAATTTAAGTAATCAGGGCAGAACAATTATGGCAGAATTATGACCTCCTCCACATTCTTCTTGGAAACTTCACCCATCAATCACTTAGAAAACCAACAAAACATTTATTTATTCAACCTTCGAGTGTTCACACTTTTTATGTGTTTAAGCGGTACTTTGAATGTTCACAGTGCTATCTTTAGAGCCATTGCCTTTACACTGTTAGAAATAAAGGTTCTGTTCGGGTACATTTTTCGTTCATCAAGGTACAAACAGTGTAAACGTTCCCTCAAAGGTACAACAGTGGTTTTAAGGTTCAACTGTGAACCTTAAATAAGTTTTTCCAGGTGAAAAGTTCGTATTTGTACCTTTTCATAACTGAATGTTTTAAAACAGAACAGTAAAATAAAAGCCTGGAGACGAGACGGGGTGTGTGGAGTCAGTACAGCTTAGAACATATCATTTCAGTGGATTATGGTTCAGTTATGTTCCCTGACTAAAGGTACTGAGATGTACCCTTGAGGGTTCCACCCCAGTGACAAGAGGAACTGCCCCAGTGACAGTTTAGTACCTTTATTTCTGAGAGTGCGCTTCATCAACACAACACAGCTGACTCAGTTACACTCATTTGTTTGGAAGCTGCATGAATTAAGAAGTTGCACTGCGGTCAGTTCTGTGGGGAATTTGACCAGCTACTTTTAACTGACCTCTTTTTTACTGCTATTTAATGTGAGGTGTTTCATGTTTCATAGACCTACACTCTGTCTATGTTATGCTGCAGTAACTTTTACTTCAGTGCAGTTTTACACCCCTCTACACACACACACACACACACACACACACACACACACAACACACACACACACACACACACACACACACACACACACACTCGCTCTCCCTCTCTGCTCAGACAGACGGAGGGGGAGAAACGCGCTCCAAGCAGAGGAGTGAGCACAGCTGCTGGAGTAGAGAGTAAAGCGACTCGCACACGCGCGCGCGCACACGCCCACCTTTCAGAAAGTTGTGGCGAGAGAATGGCGCTGGGGCGCGATGCTCCGCGCGCTTCTCCAGCGCGCCACATTTGAGCCCTTCAGCTTCTTCATCACCTTGATCATCATCATCATCCTCATCTTCGCGGGTCAGTCCGCTCTCTGCGCGCGGCCAGCACCGACCTGGGCCAGCACATTCACAGCGCGAGCGAGAGAGGGAGAGCGAGAAGGAGCGCGAGGATCTTTGCTCGCCATGATCGCGCGCTCTGCGCTCCGGTGCCTGCTGCTCTGCGCGCTTTTCCCTCTGCGAGCGGCGCGAGACTCACCGAGACAGTGCGGCAAACCCAGCACGGTAAGCCGAGCGAAAACTCTGCTGCAACTTTACTGCACTAAAACTGCAGCTTTACTTACTGCACTGAAGCTGCAGCTTTACTGCAACTTTACTGCACTAAAACTATAGCTTTACTGCAACTTTACTGCACTAAAACTATAGCTTTACTGCAACTTTACTGCACTAAAACTATAGCTTTACTGCAACTTTACTGCCCTCAAACTGCAGCGTTACTGCAACTTTACTGCACTGAAACAGAAGCTTTACTGCAACTTTACTTCATTGAAACTGCTGCTTTACTGCAACTTTACTGCACTTTACTGAAACTAAGCATGACACGCTGAATTAAAGCTGTACTGAACATGTGCGGCACTGATGTTGTACCTTTACTGCACCTTAACTCAATCTCTGCTGCAGCTCACTGCACCTTCACTGCACTTTTCTTAAACTTCACTGCATCTTTACTGCACTTGTACTAAACTGTACTGCACCTTTACTGAATTTTATTGCACTTTTGCTGCACTTTATTAAACTTTATTGCCTCTACTACACTTTACTGCACACTTACTGGACTTTACTGCACATCTTTACTCTTCCTGCGCTTTTCTGTAACTTTTCTGCACTTGTAATGTATCTTATCTGCACCTGTACTGCACTGAGACCTCTACCAAACCTCTACTGCAGCTTTACTGCATTTATGCCGCACCTTTACTGCACCCCTAATGCCCTACTGCTGAACCTCTACTGCACCTTTACTGCTCTGCACTCCGTCTGACCTCATCCAGCCCTCCGTGGTCGCCGTGGTTAGAGTGGTCAGTGTGTCTGGATCAGTTTGGTGTTGGTGCTCAGTTGGCCTGGTCTCCAGTGATAATCGGAGGAATCAGAGCTCGTGTTCAGATTTATTGTTGTATTTAAAGTGAGAATCAGGCCGGACTGTCAGTGTCTGTTGGTGTAGTTCTGCTGCTGGAGTACTGCCGCGTCTCTGCTCTCATCTCACAACTATAAACGCGCCCTGAAAGAACGAGGAGCAGTAATTAAGCCGCTAATGCAGTGTATAAGAAAAAGTAGATATAATAACAACAATAATAATCATCGTTATTTATTATAATCAAAGATTATTCATCACCATAATTAATACTTATTTTAATACAGTAATATAAATAAGTACTGTTTGTAAATATTTTTTTAATTATCAGAAATCTTGAATAGAACTAAATTACATGTTTAATTAAAAACAAGAATGTATTCATTATATATACATACATCTATATATATATATATATATATATATATATATATATATATATATATATATATATATATATTCTAATATTTAGAACTACCGATTTACTGTTGTAATGATATATAAATTATAGAATAAATAGGTGTAGTAATTTAAAATGACTAAAATTCTATATTAATTATATATTTAATTGTTATTATTGTTATTACAATTATTGTTAATAATGACATGCAGTTACAGCGATAAGGATAAAAGAACCCCCCCCCTCTCTCTCTCTCTCTCTCTCTCTCTCTCTCTGCACACTGATAAAGTTAAAAATCTCTATCTCTCTTATTTCCCGTCTTTCAGCCCTGCTGGATTTTTTAAACACTTTTAAACACTTTTAAATGTCTCATTAAAACGAATCTGATGGTGAAAGTTTGTAACTCAATTCCTAATTTATGAATGGACACATGTTTTTCATTATGATAAAACTGAATGGAACATTTAAGAGTGAGATGCACAAATGTAAAAACTTTCATACCTAAAAAAAAGAAAAGGGTGAATATTTTTCAAACAATGAACGTTTTTGATGTTTAATTAATGTACAGACAGTATTAGCGCCGTGGTTCTGTGATCGCTGGAACAGAGGAGGAAATGTGTCAAATGCAAATCAGCCACAGGTTGGAGAAAATATGTGTTTAGAAACGCATAGAAATATAAAGCCAGAAAGCTGTTAAAGAAATCGGGACTTTAATTTTGTAGTCATTTAAACCGCTCGGCCACTCACTTTATTACGGTGGTGATCTGAAGCTCGTGCTGTCCTGCTGGGTTTATTCATCAGCGCGCGGGCTGCGAGCTTTAGTGTGCAGAAACCTTTAGTGACTGTATGAAACTACGTCACTGTTAAATTCGGCTGATCAGCCGTTACAGTGTAAAGTTAAATGGGGAGAGAGAGAGAGAGAGAGAGAGAGAGAGAGAGGCAGCGCTGTGATCTGGAAACGATGCAGTGAGATTAAATAAACGCACCCCTCCAGTGTGTTTTAATGACGCCGAGGGCTTTTTTACTGACCGTACTTCACCGTCGGCACGCGCGCAGGAAACATCACGTACCGACTTCAACATTTAGCAGTCAAACAGAGCACTGCTGGGTTTGAGTCTGGGTTTGATTCTGAAGCCACACTGCAGTGAAAGTGCTGTTAGCTGCTCAGGTGGCGGGAAAAGTGCATTTTCAAACAACAACAATCGCTGCTCTGATACTACTGAGAGGTGAACTCAGCTGCGGCTGTTCTGTTGTGTACTTTCGCTATTCTCCCCCCGCGGAGCCCCTAAAGGTGACATGGTGATTATTTCTAATAAGACGTGGCCGCCATGAGTTAATATATAGAGGCCACGTGGCCACGATAAACTTAACTCGTGGCCTTAATATGTGGCCTCAGTACATTAACTCTGGCTTCAATATTTTAATTCATGGCCATGAGAAACATAACTCGTGGTCTAAATATATTAACTTGTGGCCTCTATATCAACTCGTGGCCTCAATATAGTCATTTGTGGCCTCAATATATTCATTTGTGGCATCAATATGTTAACTTGTGGCCTCAGTATTACAGTGGCGATCTCATGCTTGTACATTTTGTGGCCTCAATATATTAATTTGTGGCCTCAATATATTAACTTGTCACCTCATAGTAATTTGTGACATAAGTATATTAATTTGTGGCATCAATATATTTACTTGTGGCATCAGTATAGTAATTTGTGGCATCAATATATTAATTTGTGGCCTCAATATATTAACCCCTGGCCTCAGTATATTCATTTGTGGTCTCAGTATAGTAATTTGAGGCCTTAATGTATTCATTTGTGGCCTCAATATATTAACTCATGGCCTCAGCATATTATTTTGTGGCCTCCATATATTAATTCATAGCCAGGCCTTAATAAAATAATTGCCATGTCGCCTTAGGGGCCAACACTGCCCTTTTTGCTAAAGCTCCAAAGTGAGAGGAGTGAACAGCAGTCGAGCTGAACAGGAGCTGAACCAACATAACAGAGTGAAATTAAGCTTTATGAAAAGGAATAATGGCCACATGAGAAGAACCAAAGTGGGACTGGGGAAAAGGCAGATTACAGGGAATTCAATGGATTTTTAAAAAAATGTGTGTATAATTAAATGGTTAAGATGTAAACAGAGTCATTCAGAGTGGTTTGGTGTGAAACGCTCTGTTCTAGAGAAACTTACCGAGTCAGAATTGTTCACAGTGGTGGTGATAGGAACCAGACGTCCACCTCTAAAAGCTCCCTCACAGAAAGTTACTGTAGTTTTAATCCACACTGTAAAAAATGAAAAGTCTGCCCAACTTAACATTAGTAGTTAATGGTGACTTGGGACACCTAATTTGAAAATTCTGTGTCCAATAATATTAAATACACTCTACATAAAAAAAAACAAAAAACAAACAAAAACCCCAAAACAGTTCATTGAACATCAGATAATTAGTGTAAGTAACAGAATGTAATATACTGATTGTTGTTTTGTTAATTTACTATTTGTTGTTCAATTAATTAAAAAATTTAGGTCAGGCACCAATAAATGTTAAATTGCAAAACAGTGATATTATTTTTTTATTTCTATGTTTAACTAACTAAAAACAGCATTTTAAACCACTATTTTTCAATTCTTTATAACAACAACAACAATAGCAAAAAATGCTACATGGGTCATCAAACCTGGATTTTTTATAGTGTATTTTTAAAGTCCATTCATTGTGGAGATGTACACGTAGGGCATTGTAAGGAAAAATGTTCCCCCCAATTTTTTATTCAATTATTACAATTTTTTTTTATTGCAAAATCAGAATACCTTTAAATTAAATACCAAATTCTCTTTAGAACTACAGAGAAATTTCTTAGTACATCCAGCATCTCTCAGCATAAGAACTGAAGTTTGTTAGACTCTATTCCTCTCCTTTTGGATCCTTTTTTGGAAATGATGCATGGCCACGCCTTACTAAAGCATGAGAACAAGATCCTGTTGCGTGGCCACAATTTGGTAAGGCATGAGAATGAGATAATTAAGTCGTGGCTACCACTTAGTAAGGAGTGGGAACAAGATCATGCCATACTAAGTCATGGCCACACATTAGGATCTCGTTCCCATGCCTTACTAAGTTGTGGCCATGCATTAGGATCTCGTTCCCATGCCTTACTAAGTTGTGGCCATGGCTTAATTATCTTGTTTCCATTCCATAGTAAGTCATGGCCATCCATTAGGATCTCATTCCCACAACTTAATTATCTTGTTACCATGCCATACTAAGTAGTGGCCACGCATTTTTTTTTATTTATACAGGATATCACAGGCGGGGCTCTGTAGGGGTGTTCTAACTTTTGCACATGGCTGTATTTCCTGCTCCACTCAGGCCGTTTGGTTCACCTTCTTCTTCTGTCTTCTCAGCAGAAAGAGATGAACTCCTTCCTGTGGACGGTGAAGCGTCCACCCCCTCAGCCCCCCTCTTACCTGTTCGGGACCATCCACGTCCCGTACACTCGAGTGTGGGACTACATCCCTGATAGCTCCAAACAGGCCTTCCAGATCAGCTCCAGCGTCTTCTTCGAGCTGGACCTCACCGACCCTCTGACCATCTCCAAACTCACCAGCTGCCAGCTGCTGCCGAACGGCGAGAGCCTGCAGAGTCTGCTACCGCGAGACCTTTACCGGCGGCTAAAGCGCCACCTGGAGTACGTTAAGCACATGATGCCGTTCTGGATGACGGCGGACCAGCGAGGCCGCGGCCTGTACGCTGATTACCTCTTCAACGCCATCGCTGGGAACTGGGAGCGGAAACGGCCTGTGTGGGTGATGCTGATGGTCAATTCACTAACAGAGTCCGACATCCGGACGCGGGGAACGCCCGTACTGGACCTGTTCCTCGCGCAGGAGGCCGAGCGTCTGGGGAAGCAGACCGGAGCCGTGGAGAATGTGGAGGAGCAGTGCCACCCCCTCAATGGACTCAACTTCTCCCAGGTCAGAGCCTGTATTATTGTATATGTGTGTGTTTGGTTTTTGTTCATTACTTTGAAGGAAAACCACAGAAGAACTAACCTACAGGACCACAGGACTGTAAAGTGTTTTTATGAAAGCTCCATGTTCCTTTTTTAAAAACTAAAAGAGCAGAACCATGTTTTTTTGGTTCCTGAAGGTACAATTACACATAAAGTTTTATTTCATATAGACTCTTGCATATCACTGCTGTCGGAACAAAACCTCAAATCTCCATTTTTGTCATTTTTCAGTTTTTGGCATAATTTGAAAATGCCTGTTGATTTTATGAAGAATGGACTAAAAGAAATGACCCTTAATTACTCAGAAAAACGCCTGGTTCCACTGACTTACATTAACTGTAAAGTGGTTTTTCCTTCTTCTGTAAAGTTGCCATTTAGAGATACAAAGTTTTGTTCCAACAACAGCAATATGTATATTTTACATCAGACAATTTTATTACAAAGAAGTATTTACATGTGTAAAATAAATATGGGACATATTGCATATAGATACTAACATATATAATAAATATGGGGTATATTATCAATATAGTTACTTAAATATACATAATACATATAAGCATTCTTTTATTGTTGTATACAACCATTGATGGTTCTTTAGTAAAGAAAATGGTTCTATATAGAACGGTGAACACGTAAAGAACTCTTTGCATGATTAAATGGTTCTTTGCATCATGAAAGGGTTCTTCGGATTGATTGAAAATGTGTATGAATATGCTACAGGTGGTTCTATATAGAACCTTTTTGAAAAAGCATTCGGTATAGCACCAAAAAGGGTTCTTATATTGTTACAAGCTTGGCATTGTAACAAAAGAACAATCCTTTTGGGTGCTAAAAAGGTTCTATATAGAACCATCCACAGCACATTTTCCAACAGTCTGAAGAACCTTTTCATGATGCAAAGAGCCCTTTAATTATGCAAAGGGTTCTTTGAGTGTTCATGGTTCTATATAGAAGGTAATTTTCTTTACTAAAGAACCCTTGAAGAACCATCTTTTCAAGAGTGTAGGTGCTTGTTTTTTTTACATATATATATATAACACATGAACTATATATTATTATTACATATAGGAATTACATATATAATATATATTTCATTATATGTGGGTACTTATATATAGTGTAACTTATATACAGGACATATTGTTACATACAGGTATTTACACATAAATAGTACATATAGGCACTTGCATATATGCAAATATATATATATATATATCTCACTGTTGTTGAAAGAAAACCTTGTATCTCCAAAATGGTAATTTTATAGGAAAAGGAAAAAACCTTCTTTACTTTTAATGTAAACCTACCTCACTTAATGTAAGTCTATGGAACCAGACTTTTTTCCAAGTAATTGTGGGCCAATTCTTTTGGTCCATTCATGAAATTTACACACAATAGGTGTTTTCACATTATATCAAAAACTAAAAAATGCCACAATTCAAATCTTCACTCTCATAATTTGCATAACATACAAATTAGCATCATAGTCCTTACTGAATTATAAGTCCTAAGATTAATAACTGAATGATGTGACCATAATAGAGTCAGTGACTGATATTTTGAATTGTAGCTCATTGTGCTGTATCTGTAGTTCCTTCCTGCATGTTTCTTGTGAGATTTATAAAAATGATACATAAACTAAGCCAGCGTGATCCTGTTACACCGTTTGGGGAGCGTTTCAGCCTCCCACACCCTCAAGAAATCATGTACAATTACTTTAAAACTGTGCATAAGGCGTATCATATGACATTCTAATGCCAGCTGTGTTGGATGTGCAGTTTTATGTGTACTTTGCTGATTTGTCCAGTGATGGTGTTCCTAGGAGAGGGTGGGGGACAAAAGTAGTTGTGGACTAAGGATATTTTCTAGAAAAATAAGCAGGGGGGTTATTCCATATAGCAGGATAGTACTGATCAAGCTGGATACATTAAGCCCAAACTGAAGGTCATTTAACTGGAACTGCCCTTACCTCCTGTCCTCTCCTGTAGGACAGACTTTAGCTTAAATGATCTAGATAACTGAAACATTCCTGCTTTGTGAAATCCCCCCAGGGCAAAAATGATCCACATGTCAGGCACAGGATGAGAGTGGTGTGTTGCTGAATTGACTGATAGATCTGGGTTGAGGTGAATGATGGTTTAAATGGAAGCATCATGCTAGCGGATGAGCCTCGCTGTGACTAGCCCAGATATCCCCCCATTCCTTATCCCCCTGCTGCCTGCGCACTGTAACCTTACACTGAAAGATGGACCAGATAACCTAATTACTTGACGACATAAACATGGCGAGTATCTGTCTTTAATTTCTCTGCCTGCGGGGCGGTATGGAGGGTCTATATATAAAACGCTGCTCTGGAGAGGTCAGGAGCAAGCTTAGCGAGGAAGCTGTGCCTGTGTCTCAATTCACACGCTATGCACTACATTCTTACACTGCACTGTTCGCCATTGCATTGACTTTTGATGAGAGGTGCTCAAATTGATCACTAACAGTGGATGTTTTGTGCTAAACTGAAGTGGTACCTCATGCAATTGAATCCCAGCAAGGTTAGCAGCTAGCTAACATCACTTAGATACTGAAGATATCCAACTCACATTTGTAATCCTTAACCCTCTATTACACAATGTTGCCTCAGGGCAACAAACTCATTTTCCTCACTTTACAATAGCATTATACATATTTAAAGGCAATAATAGGGTTAACAATAAAGGGAGGAGCATGTGCTTGGTCATAGTGTCTCTAAGACACATTTAAACCTCTTTTTTAACATTCAGTTGAACTCATGCATTTTTTTTTGTTCTGAGAATTTGCAGAAATATGTTTGTTGCCTAGAAGCAACACTGTGGAGGAATGGATTTAGCCAGTCACAAGTCAGGTCTCACCACTTCAGGGAACACGGCTCTGTATCATTTCTTCCCATCATCTCACAATGTTGCCTCAGGGCAACATAGTCCAAAAGGAACCCTGCACACATTTGTTTTTAATGTTTTTGAATTTAATAATCAGGACTGATTAATAATATGCATTAGATATAATTTTATAATTATATAATTTAATAATCAAGCACCATTTCATGCAAGAAAGTGAAGTTTTTAAATTGCTCTCATAATGCGTGCAGTAGAGGGATAATTTTGAAAACTCTCTAATCTCCCTGATGGTTCCTTCTCTTTTGCTAGGTATGGCAGCCTCTGGCTACTGAATGCAAACAGTGTGTACACTTCTTTTTTAGGGGTTTTAGTACATCATCTAGTACTAGTGGTCTTCACAGGCATGCAGCCCAAATGACTCATATCTCATCTTTGAGACCTGACCTGTCCAGGCCTGACTTCGCCCCATATCCACTTTAAGGGTAGCCTGTCCACTTCCTATTTCGCTCATTATGAGAGAATGAGGCATGAATGGAGCTCAACAGCTAAACACGGGAAATTAAACATGTTTCTAGCTATTTCTGCTGGATGTTCCTTTAATTGTGGAAAGGATGTATTCCATTAAAACATCTAAGAAAAACCTGCCAATTGAGAGCTGATTGGTTGTCATTACTGCTACCAAGAGCTGATTGGTTGGAGAGCTGATCATCTCATTGGCTGGGTAAAGTGGTTCACGCTCACTCACTTCATGAATGTACATGAGGCGCTGCTAGAAAGTCCTATAACTGGAGTTCGAAAGTGCTCAAAAGTACAACAGCAGTGAAATGTGCATTGTGCATTTTTCTGTATAAAAGTGATTAAGCATTTACAAGCTATACTTTTACACAGAAGCACCACAGGAACCCACTAATTTTGGACTTGCTCAGGAGCGCCCTCTAGTGTATGACAATCAGACATTATTGACTGGCAGTTCTCCTCACTGTTAGTACTCCTAAATTTGAAACCCAAAGCTGATCAAATCCACTCTAACACACTAGCGTATATAATGTATTATTGCAGATGTGGTTTTAGGCAGCAATCCTGAACACAAGTATAGATCATACTAAAGTCAATTCAAGATTTTTTTGGTATGTTGGTAGCCATGCAAGCTCTCCCATTGGTTAGGACTTTAGGAGCTGAACAGAAGGCCTAAAATGTCAAAATAACCACTAACATAATTAGAAAGTGGCTTCAACCAAGTCATGTTTTGATTTTGAATGGATGGAACCAATTTTGTGAGAAAAAAATGTCACTGTCATCCTTCTGGGAGTTCTAGATATGTCACTGATTGAGAATATGAGCTGTAGCCTGACTAATGTGTTTCAGTCGGATGTTAGAAATGAAAAACAGTGGCAGTTTCTTCAACTCTCTTTGCTACGTCATTGTAAAACAAATATATTTATTAGCGTGTGCTAAAAGTTTCAAATAAACCATTGAACATGTTTTACAAGCTTTGAATGCCTCTGTTTAATCTAGAACGGCCAAAAATTGTTCATGTGAAACGCCGTTAGCTTAGCGCTAACATGCTACTAGGATTCTAGCAGAAATTAACATTCCTGTAGTGGTGTTTTTGGCTGAATTTTGACATTTGTGATCCCAACTGAAGGCTCTAGTAATCATGATCTGCTTTTGCATTTGAATCATTTTTAAACAACTATAAACTATTTTATATGGTGTCATTAAATTGCCCTTCTCAATGTGAACACATTAATCGCACTGAAATTGGCTAATAGAGTAGGAAAGCACTCGATTTGGGACACAGCATGTGATTTGGCCTCAGCAGGGCTCTCTCAGGAGCCCCCCAGGAACGGAGAGGATGATCTATCTCGTGATTTATGCTCATATGTGCTTACTGGTGTAAAACATCTCGACTGGTTGACACACACATACGCAGCAACACTCTCGCTGCAACCGAATCTGCTAGGCCGGACCCCCTATGTGGCAGGCAGTGGGGCTCCTGTGCTAATTTGAGCGGCTGCAGGGGCCACGCAGACTCTCGCCTTTCATCAGAGCCTCCTAACTATGCTGTCAAAGTAGCACATGCCTGCCAGGCCCTGCCTGGCCGCTCCAATGAGGAATCGTGGGAACTGTAGGCCCAGCGTAGGGCGACAGCTCTTCTCTTTCTCTTTAATCACACAAGGTTTAGCATGCCAGCCTGCCTTTCCCAGGCCGCAAGACAGAGAGCAGGGTCGAACTGGAGTGCGGCGTGTGTTAATGTTTCATGACAAACATGTTTTGTTTTGCTTGTTTATCAAAGAATGTCTTCAAACAGATTTGGGGATGGATGAGTTCCCAGCTTTGGAATGTGTCACTGCAAAAACAAGCAAGACAATACTTTATTTATTTAGACCACTGTGTGGGGCAGACGTGTGTATTCAGTAACGTTAATGGGACAATTTGAAATAGCATCACTAAGGGTTCAAATTGCGGCGGAGGTCTTGGGGGGTCCACTGGCGGAAAGTCTGACTATGAGGTGACCTGTGTGTTGATGTTTTTGTGAGGTAGTTTTTTAGAATATATTTTTATGTCAATATAAAGTATTTTTACACTTTTTACACAAATGTATGGTTTCAGATTAAACAGGAATGCCATAATTTTTTCTAAATTTCTGCATGGGTCAATCGTTGTGATATAAACAAACACATTCAGAGTGATTTCATTTGAAATGGTGCACTGTAAAGAAACTTACCGACTCTTTCTTTACAGGTGATAGGAACTGGGGGATCACAATATCTAGTCGAGTCAAGTCAAAGTTAATTTATATAGCGCTTTTTACAAACTTGTCACAAAGCAGCCGGGCACAAAAACCTGGGTCCAGCCTGAGTTGAGTAGAAGGAAGTTACTTGACATTTATGTCCTCAATCTTATTAAGATGAAGTTCATCATCTGGTTTGGTTGATATATATATATAATTGTGTGTCATCAGCATAGCAGTGGAAATTGATGCCATGTTTACTGATGATGGTACCCAGTGGTAGCATATATAATGTGAATATTATAGGTCCTAAAATAGAGCCTTGTGGAACACCATACAGTGCTTGCAAGAGCAGATGATTCGCAATTAACATTCACAAACTGATAGCGATCAGTCAGGTAAGATCACAATATCTAGAGATTTTATTTACTATCTAAAACCACCAGTGGACCTACTTGTGTCTTCTGAGATTTATATGTAATGTTGATAATGATAAAATAGTGGCAAAATTAATTGTGGGTACTATTTTGCTTTCTGAATCTCCACAATGAATGTAAAAAAGTGTTTCAGGTCAAAATCTTCTGTAAAACAGTGGCATCAGGCAGCATATTCATTACTATTTCGGGCAATAGCTTTCTGTGATGTAGCTTTCGGAGGCATTAAACACTTCAGACGTCTGGTTCCTATCACCACCACTGTGAGCAATTCTGAATCTGTGAGTTTCTCTAGAATGGAGCATTTCACTCCAAACCCCTCTGAATGAAGCTGCGTCTTAATTATTTAATTATTGAGAAATTTTGCACAATCGATGGGATTCCCCTTTGACCTTTAGAAGCTGTCACTGGTGATAACAAAAGCATGTGATAAGTTCTTATTATTCATTTCTCCTGTGTAGCTTATTTATGAAATAAGTAAGAAAATCTGCAGATTTACAATTTTCAATCCGTACTGCAAACGTATTTGTAAATAGAATTTGATGAAAATCTATTATTTTTGGAAACACTATCAGTTTAAACTTTAGGAATGTTTATATATTTTCTTGACATATAAACAAATGGAAAAAGTAGAAAGTGTTGATACAAAAGTCAAACTGAATATGAATGTAGTTTGTTATATATTGAGCTGTGTCAGTAATTCTATCTTGATGTAGTTACTTTTAATTCCTATATGAATATAATAACTCTAGACAATTAGGAGTTGGAGTCACTATATGGAACATTCTACTGAAATAGTTGTAACTGCTGCCCCACAGTAAAAAAAAAAAAGCACTTATTCAGACTTTTTAGATATTTACAAGGATTATGTTATGATCTATTTAAACCCAAGTCATTAATAAAAATAGTAATAAACACATACAAATATAAATATACAAATAAAAACATACAAAATCATAATTTATAGGGTACTTTCTATTGGGAAGTCTCTGTTCTAAACCCTAAACCTGAATATAAAAATGAACAAATGTAACAAAAATTATATTTTTATTTGTATTTTACATTTTTAAAGATCTTTGTGATTTCTTTTAAAGTGATGTCGAAACATTTCGATTTAGCATTAGTTTCATTCTTAAATTAAAAACTAAACTTTATTAAAAAATGCTGTCCCACATTTTCATGCACAACCGAGACACAGAGTTTTAGTCTGTGGGCGGAACCTTATTTTAGCCACACCCCTGCATTTTGGAGCAAGAAGTGAGGCTGCATCCCTGTCCCTCATGGCCACATGGTGAGCAGTTAGATCCCATTGTTTTATAGTAAATGTGTCCCAAAGTCTGAAAATCAGTGTGGAACATTAAGAACTGTCACAACCGAAACACATTTTCTATAATTTATAAACGTTTTTGTGCTTTATTGAAAAAAATTATGATTTTATGTGTGTTCAAAGCTGTTCGAAGCTGTGTTTGCTAGTCAGGTAGTGAGTTCTGCTTAAAATGAGCTGAAATTGTCACTACTGAAACACATGGTAAAGCAAAAAGATTTTAGTCTGAAGTTCAAGTCAGTTAAAAGTCTAATAAAGCCCAAAATCAGTTTTGAACCAGGTTGGTAGA
The DNA here is from genome assembly GCF_904425465.1 of Colossoma macropomum. Classification (NCBI taxonomy): domain Eukaryota; kingdom Metazoa; phylum Chordata; class Actinopteri; order Characiformes; family Serrasalmidae; genus Colossoma; species Colossoma macropomum. Next base: position 40,273,578 of record NW_023494793.1, read on the forward strand.
TTGATCCATATAAGACTCAGCGACTGACATTTAGAATTAGCTGTTGGTGCTGAAGTCCCTTCCAGAACATTTCTTGTCAAATTTGTAAAAATGATACAGAGAAAAAGCCAATAGCCCAGTTGTGATTGTAATAATTGCAGTGCGTGATTCTATTACACCGTTTGGGGAAACTTTCAGCCTCCTACACCTTTAGGAAATCATTTACAATTACTTTTAAACTGTGCATGAGGCGTATCGTATGGCATTATAATGGGAGCTGTGTTGGATGTTGCTGTATCAGCCGTTACAAAGCGCTGGAGGTTTCTGCCAAGTGCTCGGCCAGCTGAGCCCTGTTTAATCACCGCCCCAATCAGGAGGCTTTTGAACATGTGGACTTCCTGCAGTTCTCCTGCCTAAAAATAGTCCCTGAAGAACTAAGCGGCGTGAAATGGAAAGGACAGGCAAATAAGCAGAGCGCATTTGAAGGTGAAGAAGAATTGGAGACCGGGCCTGGCTGAGGTCATGCAGAGAGATAGGGAGTGGAGGGAGGGAGGGAGAGAGGGAGCGAGGGAGGGAGGAGAGGAAGACTTAATGTGAAACATGAACGCTGCGTGTCAGGGAGTTGTGAATTGGGACCGGGCCGAACGCCGCCGGCCGCTGTGTTACTGCGCCCAATAAAAGCAACTGCTTACAGTATCGTACAACTAGCTGGAGCTCCACGCTGCCAAAAACGCCTCGCAAAATATGATGGCTGGTGATTCATCGGTTGCCCGAGGCGTCTCGACGGAAACAGGCCGCGAGTTCAGGGGAGTTCCCCTCCCTGACGGGACAGGAGGCCAAGGCAGAGTCAACTCAGCCCAGTGCTGCTGTTTTGATATATAGACCTGTGCTGAAAAAAAAAATGTAAATGAGCAAGGAGGGTTGTTTGACGTTCAAATTGAAAATATGTCAACATTAATTGCAATCGAGCTTCATACACAAATTCTTTTATAGCAATTGTTGCTAGCCTTACAGAATCCTGGCCAATATGCAGTAATGAACCTGACCATTAGGGCCAGGCCTTCAGTTCAGGCCCTAAACTAGGTCATAAAACAAGAAAACCCACCTCGATGACATGGCTAAATTCTGCTAGCGCATCAATGAGATTTCTATAGTATGTTAGCACTAAGCTAACAGTAGTGCACATGAACATTTTTGGCCATTCTAGACTAAACACTGATATCAGAAACTTGACAAACCTGGTTGGATTACGAGCTCATATTCACTGATGAGCTCGTAACTGATGTATCTGGAACGTCCAAAAGGCCTAGAGCGTCATTTTTCTCAATCAATACATGATTGGTCGATTCCACTGTTACTTACTAACTATGTTGGTTGCTAATCTAATGTGTTAGGCCTTTAGTTCAGCTCCTGAAGTCCTAACCAATGGGAAAAGCTTGCTGGCCTGTGTCTGCCGAGATACCTCAGAGAAAACAATTCTGATTGGATATTTCGGCCATTTCAAGATCCTGTTTCCAGCCAAAGCTTAAGAATGAAATGCGAGTAGTACTACAGTGCCAGCAGAGTTTAAACACAACAAGCCAGGTGATCCTACTGAATAAAAATGAACTGAAATTACAGACGTGTATTCCTGTTCCCTGAAATCATTAAGCCTTCTCTGAAGGCCCTGATGGCCTTGACGGTTCCCCTCTGCCAATATCCCGTTCCCATAATGAGAAATTGCAGTGCACAACTCCAGTGTCCGAGGTATTCACACAGGGCCGCTATAATGTTTGCTGCATAACGTTGTTTCCTGTTTAAAATGAGACGCTACTGAGCTGGACTTATGTTACTGTAACTCATCTATACTAAAAAAGTGAATTTGCCATCACTGTGTGTTGTGAGTAGGAGAGAGATGGGGAGCCTTTCAGCCTCTGACTCCTTTAGGACATCATTCACTGTTACTGTGCATGAGGCGTATCATATGGCATTATAATGCGAGCTGTGCTGGATTTGCTGTTTTGATAAGTGTTTCTCTGATTTGTTAGTGTTGGTGTTTGTAGGAGAGACACGGGGGGCACAAGTGGCTCTGTTGTGGATCAGGGGATATTCACTGACAGACAAGAGCAGTTTCTCTGTTTAGAGGGATAATTTAAGCTCAAAGTAAAGACTGTCTGACAGAAACTGCATTTAAAAAATTAACCATCCTTTTGATCCCTCTTTCTTTTTTCCCTTTCTTCATTTTTTTCCACTTTCTTTCTCTCCATCCCGTGTCCCACCGTCTCCCTCTAACTTCCCCCTCTCTTTCTTTCTATTCCACATCGCTCTCTCTCTCTCTCTCTCTCTCTCTGATTCAGTTTGTGGTGGAGTCTATCTTCTGGTTCTGGCATAGTCTTAGTTCTTAGTTCTTAGTTAATTCTTAGTTCTGAGTCTTGGTTCTTGTCTATGGTAGAGTCTTAGTTCTGAGTCTTGGTTCTACTTCTGGTAGTGTCAACATTCTGCTAGAGTCTTATTTCTGGTTCTGGTAGAGTCTTAGTTCCTATTGATTTGTGGTTCTAATAGAGTCTTAGTTCTGGTAAAGTCTTGGTTCTGAGTCTTGGTTCTGCTTCTGATAGCATCTAAATTCTATCACAGTCTTATTTCTGGTTCTGGTAGAGTCTTGGTTCCTGTTGATTTGTGGTTCTGGCAGAGTCTTCGTTCTGGTTCTGTTGGGGTGTTAGTTATAGTTCTGGAAGAGTCTTGGTTCTGGTTCTGGTAAAGTCTAGCATCTGTTAGAGTCTCAGTTCTGGTAGAATCTCAGTTCTTGTTAACTTGTGGTTCTGGTAGAGTCTTGGTTCTGGTAGAGTCTTAGTTCTGTTAGAGTCTTGGTTCAGGTAGAGTCTTAGTTCTGGTAGAGTCTTGGTTCTTGTTAACTTGTGGTTCTGATAGAGTCTTGGTTCTGGTGCAGTCCTGGTTCTGGTCTGCCTGATTGCACTCTGAGGGGTTGGGGCAGGTTTAGAGGGAGTTCCTGTAAAGGCAGAGGAAAGCTCATGCTTCATCTCCAGTCCACACTGGCAGATACGCAGAGACAGCCGAGGCGCAGCGCCAGCTCCACACACTCACGAGGCGCACACACCAACACACAGTGCAGGAGAGGAGGAGAACCTGCTGATCTTCAGGAGAATCACTACAAAACACTATTCACAAGCTGACTGCTTCATCAGCTCTCAACTGATTCCCTGATTCCCAAAATTACCTTCAATATTTTGAAGAATTCAATGTTTTGAATTCACTGTTTTAGTGATGTCACAAGAACCAACTCATTTACATATATCTACCTGTTCAGCCTATAGCAGTTTAGCGCCGCCCACTCCTGCTGAAGTTATAAGGAATGTTTTAGCTCAGACTGCTTTTTGAATGAAGCACAACACAGGGCAGTCAATCAGAACAGAGCCAATTTACATATATCAGTCTTAAAGGCACAGTAACAGTTTCATTCTAAGGAAAAATGATCACACAAAATGAACTACAAGTGTTTATGACTGTATATGATACATCATGTACTGATTTTTTTCTGTATACAGACTTCTAATAATGAGTTTATGTCTGTACTCCACTTTATCCCTCCTTATTCCAAATTGCCTCACAAGTCAAGAAGAAGTAAAGCATATTTTTTCAAAACAGGTGGCACAATTTGACTGGCCACGTTCATATGAAGATTAATAAACAATTTTAATTGGTTCGTTTTTGTCTGTTTCTACGGATACCACCACTGAATAACACTGGATGTTTAAGTCTTCAACAGACATGCTGATATGCCGACAGAAACCATTAGTCAAGTCAAGTCAAGTCAAATTTATTTGTATAGCGCTTTTTACAACTGATGTTGTCACAAAGCAGCTTCACAGAAATCCGTTTAGAACAAAGTTTCAACATGAAATGTAAATCCTCCAGGTGAGCGAGCCAGTGGCGACAGTGGCAAGGAAAAACTCCCTCAGAGCTGAGGAAGAAACCTTGGGAGGAACCAAGGCTCACAAGGGGGGACCCATCCTCCTCTGGTCAAACTACCTACAAAATTATTATACTACTAATATTAATAGTAGTAGTAGTAGTAATAGTTTGGAGTCCACTTCACATTACAACACAGAGAAAATAAAATGTAATTATCTACCAATATCATCATCAAAAGCCATCATCAAATAATCCGTTAATAATCCGACTAATAGCTCAATCGGAATGAGGAATGTCCGTGTAAACACAGGGTGGATAAACCTGTAAATAACCAGTTAAATAGAAGAATAATAGTATCTGTATTATGTATCTGTATCTGATTATGTTCCCAATCTGAAAGTTTAAGTGCGTTCTGATCATGTTTGTCGTGTCATAGTGAAAGTTTATAATGCTCAACATGGCGGAGCAGAAACTGGTCTGCAGAGGAGACGAAGTTTATGCTCTGATCTTTAAAAGACGGCGGTGGGACGGACGTCCAGCTTATGTGTCTCAGAACACGACGTCTTCCTCTCGGCCTTCTTTAATGAGAACATGTGAAGGACGTTTTCCTGAGTCTGACATCGTTTTAAAGCAATTAAAAACACAAGGACTGCTCACTGCTGCTCATCGGTTGTCATGGTAAGTGGTTCTCTAGCCATGCGCCTCATTTTGGATTGGATAACTTGTAGTGAGCATGTAAACAGAGATTTCCATCAGATTGTTGAGTGGAGTGAGCAAATAAACACCTCAGTCTTAATCTATAATCGGAATGTGTTCAATCAGATTGGCAAATGTCTTTGCATGTAAACACAGCCAGTGAGTTGCCTGGCAAACTGAGTTCACATCAGACAGACTGACTGACACCATGACTTCATACAGACCCTCTGATAGAAAGTATTCAGAGTGCTGCTCGTATATAAAGGTTGAAGACGGACCACAGACACTGTGGGAGTGAATATGAGAATATCACACTGGCGCCCTGCTCTAGACTAAGGGTCAAAGGGCGCATCTCTGCTGATGTCACAGATGACCTCATGGAGAGATGAGTCTGTGTTCGAGAGCGGCTTTGCAGTCTGGCACAGAGCGCCTCCACTTCAGGAGTCTCTTCATAGTGGATCTCTCTCTCACTTCTTCTCTTTCTGCCTCTTTCTGTCTCTCTCACTCTCCTGTTTCTAGTTTCTTTTCTTTCTCCTTTTCTCACTCTCTCTTTTGCTTTTTTGTTTCTCTCTCTCAATATCTTCTGTCTCTCTCTCTCTCCCTCTCTCTCTTCTGTTTCTAGTTTCTTTTCTCTCTTTTCTCGCTCTTTCTCTCTCTTTGTCTCTCTCATTTATTCTCTCTCTCATTTATTCTCTCTCTCTTTCTTTCATTTCTTTCTCATTTCTTCTCTCTCTCTTTCATTTCTCTCTCATTTCTTCTCCTACCTCTCTCTCTCATTCTTTCATTTTTTCTCTCTCTCTTTCTTTCTCTCCCTCTCTCTCTTTCTCTCTGTCTCCCTCTCTCATTTCTTCTCTCTCTCTCTGTCTCTCTCATTCCACCCCCCCTCTCTCTCTGTCTCTCTCTGTCTCTCTCTCATTCTCACCCCCCTCTCTCTCTCTCTGTCTCTCTCTCTCTCTCTCTGTCTCTCTCTCTCTCTCTCTCTCATATGGATCAAATGTTTAGAATTTGCACTTTCCACAGAAGTTCTCCTCTGACATAGATCAGAAGTTAACCGAAAATGTTTAGGGATCCACTCTGATCTCCTGAGAGCTACAGCCGGCTCTCCGCCCCCCACGCCCCCCCCGTCTGCTGCTGATGAAGACATTCTGAGCTCAGGGTGTTGATGTGCTTGTTGCGCTCGGATGGCTTCACTGCATCCAGACTGGATTAGCAGAGACGTTCAGCGATGTTCCGGGCCAAAGACCTCTTATACGTCTGCTGAGGAAGGTTTAACAAGCATGTGAGCTCTTCACACGTCCATCGCAAACAAATCAGCGCGAGGTGCTGCCCAGACACCATCACACAACAGCACTCCACTCTGGGCTTGCTGGACGGATTTAGTGTAAATAATGCATATTTAAAGACCGCGTGACCTTATCCTGCCTGTAAATATTTGCATTCCGGAGCTGCTGTGTAACAGCCCAGCCACCTCGCTGCTTCTCTCTGATCCTCCAGCATGGCTTTCTCTGATCTGCTGGCACAGATAGGGCTGTACACCACTGTTTAAAGCCTGTTTAAAGTGATTGCTCAGTCAAAAGCCATTATACATTCTCCCATTGCCTCAGACTTTGTGGATCAACCAGGACATGTTTGGTGTCTGAAGTCAGTTCCTTTAATTTTGCACTGGAGCTATGAGGCTCATGTAGTTGGCAAGTAATTGAAGCTTTACTCCCACCAATTAGCATAAATGTACCACATACTGTCATCTATTAATAATGGAGAAAAGCACAAACCCAGTTCCAAAATAGTCGGGACAGCAGGCAAAGCGTGAATATAACCAGAAAGCAGTGATTTGTAAATTTACCTCGAGCTGTATTTAAATGAGATGGTTCATAGTAATTGATTATGTCATTAAAAACACTCTGTTGCCATTTCGGTAGGCAAACTGTAACTCTGTGGTCTGATAGAGCTTGTCTTGTCACTGTTGCTGCGGCTACAGATATTTAATGTTTTACCTTTTGAACTTGCAAAAATATGCTATTTCTGGAAGTGAGGCTTTCAACTCATTCCAAAAAAGTTGCAAAGATGCAATCATGCTTTGCTATAAAGCAGCATCCAGGAAAGGGTCAGTCCATTATGATGATGGATGGGTCAAGGCTCACCACTTTGCCAAAAAGTGCATTAACAGTTTAAGAATAAGTTTCCTCAGTGGGCATTTGCAAGGACTTTAGCTAGGTATCTCACCCTCTACAGGGCAAAATATCATCAAAAGCTTGGGAATCTTCAGAAAAGGCTTGTCAATCAGTCACTGCATCCACAAGTTAAGACTCTACTACCAGCACCGTCTCCCACTGAAAACGACTGGAGCATTATGAAGCGCAATATATAAAAACAGAGACGGGGATCGAGACATTCCTCAGTTCCCAAACGATGACTGAATGGTGTTAAAAGGATGATGTAACACAGTGGTAAACTGTGCCCTGTCCTTTTGGAATATGCTCAGAAAATGTAGAATGCATGTATATATACAAGTGACAATAAAGGTAATTAGTTGAAACATTTACTTTCTTGTCTTTGCACTGTTTTCAATCAAACACAGGTCAAAATAAATCATTACTGTCTGTTTTTATTTACACTTCACCTACTGTCCCAACTTTTCTGGAACTGGGTTTGTGTGTTAAAGAGTCAAAAACAGTCATTACAGCCATGCTGTCCATATTTCTGTGTGATACGGTGTCAGAGGGCAGAGATCTTTTATTCTTCCTCTCAAAAAATGAACCAAAACAAAAGACCGCTAGGCTTAAGTGGACAGCTCATCACTACTGCAGGCTTCAGAGTTGTTTCTTTCCCTCTGGAGCTTCAAGTTCAGTTTGTCCCCTCTGCCCGAGTAGTTCTGTCTCCCAGATCTCTCTCTCTCTCTAATGGGGAAAGAAACTCGTATTAGCAGGGAAAGAGACAGTTACCCACAGGTGTAAGCGTTTGCCAATCAGTGCACGTCCTCACTCTGGCCAAACCTCTATCTGGCAGACAGCACTTGACCATGCCCCCACTGCCACATTCTGTCCACTCAGTCCTGTATCATAAATCAGAAACCATACAGTAAGTTTATTTGAGATTTCCTAAGAAATCATCAGTTTGTGGAAAAGGTGTGATGTTTTACGCAGTTTGCAGAAAGCTACACTTCAGAAATGTCAACTTGAACACAGAATAAAAAAAAAACACACATTATATATATTATATATATATATATCATCATCATCATCGTCGTTAACCGCTTAGTCCAGCTAGGGTCGCGGTTTATATATATATATATATGTGTAGTTTAAACATTAATTGCTAACACGTTACTTGAAAAAGAGGCCACTTCTGGAGTTATTTTGATCACAATGGATGATCCATTATAGGCCCAGCACTGTGTATAAGCACGAGAGGACATCCGTTGTGATGTGGATGAGAAAGTCTGGCCGTATGATGCAGACCAGATACTCTAAGCATTTACTGTCCCTTTGATGTTTTTCTTTGGCAGATGATGTAAAGTATCGAACTGCTTTTGTTTCTGTGATCATTTGTTCTATCTTTATTTGTTCCTTAACGGAAATGAAGAACGCTTAGCGACGGTAAAACACACTTATTTTCCTATGACTTCTTATTCTCGCTGTTCATTTTACACTACAGCTGTAGCTGATATGTATGTATCTAGATTTTTGTTGTCTATTAGAGTTAAGCAAGTGTTCTGTGCCTTGCTGGACGGTCCAGTAGCAGTGGCCATCAGATTAGGACTGAACCTACAGTATAACCTCCAGCCTACCAGCATGCATTCTTACAGTGCAGCACTTTCATAATCCTCAGACTACCACTATCTTTGAGCTATCAGAAAGTGATATGAGCATGAAAGTCATGGTGTAAGGGGTTTTAGTGGAGGCTTCACTGTAAGATGAGGGGGTGATGTTATTTTAGGATTCTTTCCTCCTGTTTCACAATAGGCTTAAAGCTGAAGCTCCTCTTACAGACAGTTACTAAATTATTTCAAATACTGACTATGACTCATAAATAATGATTTCCATAATGGCAAATTTACAGGAGACGGCAAAAACGCTCTTTACTTTTAATGTGAGTTAATGTAATTTTTATTTTTTTTTCCGAGCAATTTGGAGCATTTCTGTCCATTTAATATGACAGTTTCACACAATGTAAAGGGCAGCTGGTGTGCTCAAATAATGTAGGAAAAAATAGAAAGAAATAAAATTGAGAGTTTTTTTTTGGACAGTGATGATGTGCCAGGGCTGGCAGGAAAACTGTCAGTCACAGTAGTATTGACTACTTAGTGTATTCATTCATATCCTAAGCTGCTTATCCTCCTGGGTCACAGAGGTTGCTGGAGCCTATACCAGTGGTCACTGAGTGGAGGGTAGGAAACACCTACCAGGACAGGTCACCAGTTCTTAGCAGGACATACAAATTCATGATCATATCCAGGGACAATTTAGCATCTCCAGTTCACCTGACCTTGGACCGTGGGAAGAAGCACCCAGGGGAAACCCATGCAAACATGGGGAGAACATGCAAACTCCACACTATTGGACCCCGGTCACCCGGCCGGGGAATCAAACCCAGGCAGTGAGGCGACAACGCCACCCACTGTGCCACCATGCTGCCCAGAGTTAGTACAGTGTGAACAAATTTAAAGATGCAGCATCCAGTGACCACAGCAAAACTAACTTTAAAGCAATTATTCCAAGAAAAAAATTCCAATTCTAACACAGGGTCCCTCTTCCCCAAATGTAATCAGCCAAGACATGTTTGGTGCCCAAAGTTAGCTTATTTTGTTGTTTTTTGTACATTGTCTACTTTGTCATTTCCATTTTTATAGATAACAGTATGTGATACAGTGTTTGAAACTTTGAGATTACTCACCAACTCAAAGCATGCAGTTTGTGTGGGTTTAATTGCTGAGTTATTAGCTTCCATACATTCAGGCGTCCTGGTAGGAATTTTGAGCCCCTTGAAAACATCAGACATGGACTCATTACTTCACCTCATTTCCCTTAGGAGAACCTGTCACAACATCGAAACATGCCACACTCATCATTTTGTCGATTAATCAACTCCATTAATCCATTTCACCTCTTATTTAGCCTGCAGTAAGCTGTAAAACTGAATATAGCAACATAAGCAACATGACTGCATGTCTTATATATCATCACTACATATACTTCTGAGAAGTGCTGCATCTTGGCTGTCAAAGCCCTATCTCTTTTTGACTAGCGTTGGACAGATACATGAATCAAAGCCCATGAAAATCTCCACAAACATACTCTTTTCTCCAGATACAGGCCATGAAAATGATCTGTGGAATGATGGAGATATTCCGTTTTTAATCTGTATGCTATCCGGGCTGAAAGATAGAAGGGGATTGATAGTGTCCTTAGCATGCAAAGTGGAGGCCACTTTCTGCTTCACCTTCACTTTCAAGTTGAAGTTTACATTTCAGCAGTCGAGAGCACAGTATCTTAACCGAAAATAGAGGGAATGTCCCATTATTGATTTATGAATGAAAAACTCCAAAACGCTGGACGTTAGCAGTAGAACATGAGCTTTTGTTTGGACAGCTCTATCGCATTGTTTCACTTGACAACTGCAGTTACTGTACACGCTTAAAAACAAGGGCTCTTTATGAAGAAAACGGGTTTATATAGAACTACGAAAACTCATGCATGATTGAAGGGATCTTTAAAAAGTTCTTCAAACTGATTAAAAGAATGTGCTGTAGATGCTTTTATATGGAACCTTATATAGCACTATATAGCACCAAAAATGGCTCTTCTATTGTTATGATGTGAGTCTTGCTGTACAGATGGACTCTAGGATATGCAGGATTCAAGCTTTGTAGGTTCTGAAAAGTGTTCAATATCACTAGAACTATATTGCAAAATGTCATGTTTTTGTCCTGAATGTTTATTTAAATGACTGGACAGTGTATCGAGACTACTTAACAGCGTGACTGGTCCCCTTTAAGAATCTTTCAGTAGGCCTAAAAGCCTCTGCAATCTAAAAGGCGACATGTCCTTGTCTTCTACCCCCTTACGGTGCCCCCCGGAACATTAGCCTTGTGTCTCCAGCGCAAAACTAAAGAGGCAAACTTTAGACAGCAAACATGTCTCGGCTGAGTGGCTACATTTTGAGTAAAGTGTAAATTTGATCTTTCACCAAACTATCACTTTAGCGTGGATGATTCTGCAGTTCAGAGCTGGAGGTCCGTCAGCCGTCTGAAGTCTCAAGCCCAGCATCTCTCTGTAATTCATAAGGCCAAAGTAAACCACCACGGCCTTATTTCCCTCCGGAAGACCACAGCCTAACTCAAGCTTTAAACACTTGCAAGGGTAAACGTGTAAAAATGTGGCAGGAAACCACTATCAGCCAATCAGCTGGCATCGTTAGCGTACACAAGGCGGGCCAAGTGCCGCTCTAATGGCTTAATTTGCTCCGATAATGACTTAATTGCCCCCGGTATCCAGAACCACTTAAACAATTCTGAAGGCCTCCTGAGCAGCGGACGGCGGGAGACTGCTGAAAGCTGAAGGGGCCGGCCGAGGACACACTGAGTGTTTACCTTCAGCGAAATGGGAGCACTTACCTACATCAAAGGGGTATCCTTTCCCCTAAGCGGGCCACGTGCTGGGTGAAAGCCCCCCAGGGGTCAGTGCTGGGTCCTGCCCCACCTTGGCAGGGGTAATTGTCCATGTGAGAGAGTGAGAAAAGTTTCCGCCTGCTGGAGGCAGAGAAACAGAAAGACTGGAAAAAGATCAGGTCTTACATAAAAGAGTCTCGTATGAAGGCAATAAATGTAAAATGCAAGGCTTATTTTTATATCACCACTTTACAGTAGAAGGAAAAGGACATTCTTATCGTTCAGTGTAAGTTAATTTAAAAAGATTTTATTCCAAGTCATTTTAGACCATTTCAAGTGATCCATTCACTGTGAGACATTGACACAATGTAAAGGGCCGACGATGTTTTCAAATTATGGTTAAAAAATGGACAAAAACGGAACCAAAGCTATATTTTCCTGTGATTATTTTTATCATTTTGCCTTTTCATTTCCTAAATATGGCATTTCTTCTTGATAGACAATATACTACTGTTTACTATACTACTATATACTACTACTATATACTATACTGTGTTCGATTAAATCATAAAAACTCAGATTTTCAGGGTCCAACTACAAAACAAAGGCTCCATCATTTGGGAAATCCTACTTGGAAAGTCGGGAAGGTGTTCTCAACTCCGAGTTAGCAGTAGATGTCCTATCAACACAACTGCATACAGGGTCAACAGTAATAAGCTTTAATTAAGATTATAACAGAATTTGCTTTACATCATTTAACATATTTACATTGTAGTTAAATAGTAAAATCTATAACACTGACCATAAATTTGTTGTTTAGGAAAGTAAATACATCAAGAATGTTAAAGCATGCATATCAGGTTAGCTGGCTAGCTTGTTGCTAACAACATTGGCTTGCATTACAGCATCAATGTTTTTTCCAACTTTTTAGCTCCACAGCGGAGAGGTCAAGAACGACATAATTCCGAGCTCTGACTTCCCACTTCCAAGTTAAAGAAAGAACTTCTTTACAGTGACCCTCCCCCACACACATTTTCTCAAAATCTAGTCCCTCCACCCCCCCCCCCCCCCCCCCCGACCGCAAACATATAATTATAATGTAATTCTAGTAATTCTAATGAAATTTCCTATAAAACCAAGTAAAACAATAATAGCACAGGACATTTGATAGCAGTCTATGTGAAGTAGACTACACCACTAACACATGATCAGCTATTTCCCTGGTTACACTAAACTCGTTTCCATGGTCATACAGGTTGTACTTCATGCCAAACCACAAATTTTGCTACTAGCTTAATGCTATTATGGTATTAAGATAAAGAAGCAAAGAATTTTGTTTGAAATGTTCAGAACTATTTTGCAGACAGAAGGGAACTCACGCTCACTGCTCTCACTCTTTCTTGCACATTTGTACATCTCTCTTAAAAAACGACCTACCGAATCTGAACGGCCTCTATATTTCCTACTTCTGAGAGCTCTTAGTGGGCGTTCAGACTCATAGGTAGGCCGTTTTGTGGAGTCGGCAGCCCTGTAATTTATTTTTTTAGTTTAGTTTTTCATATCTCCTGGTGTTTCACCAAGAGCATAGTTTTGGTTTCAGAAGCTTTCACTGATTAAAGACACTCTGGAACACTGGGCCGGTAATGGCGTTTTGCTTAAATGAAGTAAAGGAGAGAACGCTAGCTAGTCAGTCACCGCCGGCCTGCGTGTGTTTTAGATCAGTGGAGGCGGGACCGGTCTCCATAGCAACCGTAAACCAATGTGGGAGATCTGTGGAACTTAATTACCCCTCTGACGCCCGAACTGAACGCAGTGACTCATGTGTCAGAGAGTACAGAGAAATCAAATGGACGAGTTTGCTAAAGAAAAATGAAAAGGCGAATGACCGACTTGGTCAGAAAGTTCAGCATGATCATTAACGAGAATTCTTCAATAAGATGATAAGAGCAAAAGTCAACATCCATGACTACTAAGTTACCCTTATTAGTCCCACAATGGGGAAAGTTTCACCGTCGCATTTTAACCCACCCGTGCAGTAAAACACCCACATACACACTAGTGAATGTACACACACTGGGGGGGCAGTGAGCAGCCCTATCCACAGTGCTTGGGGAGCAGTTGGGGGTTAGGTGCCTCGCTCAATGGCACTTCAGTCACATGCCGTCAGTACAGGGGATCAAACCGGTGACCTTCCAGTCACAAGACTGTTTCACTAACAGCATGGCGTAGTATGGGGGCCCACCCATTTTCATGGTGTAGTTGTGAGCTTTAAAATCTGTGCCTATCAAATGAAACCAGATATAGAATTTGACAGTGCTGCTCTGCTGGTTACTGATAACAGGCTCTTTTTAACTGGTCTATATTCTGTATTTCGCCTTATAAGAGTAGACTGACCAGTTCAGGGGAGAGCTAACAACAAATTATCTGTGCTAAAGGAGAGCAGAACTAACCAGCTTTTAATCTTTGCTCCTCTAAAGCCTAATTATTGTCCCTCTTCATCAAATAACTTAAAGGCCCAAATTTTATTTTATCTTTTTAAATATCTTTTTATATTTTTCACTGATGTCCACTAAGAACTTTTGTGAAACGTTATGAATATTTGTCTACCTCAGACTCACAAATTGCATATATAGCAATGTGTACAACCGTACATATCATAGCTTTTATCTCACAACTTATATTACTGTACAAAAACTGTACATTGGAATGGTGCAATACTGTGTGTGTACTAATGTGTATATTGTGTACATACTTTTTTTTTCTTATGCATTTTTGTGTATATTTAAGTACCACAAGGGGGCTACACACCTAAGATTTTCACTTACCTTCACACCTGTATAAATGTGATGTGACAATAAACGTGATTTGATTTGATTAACCCTCTAGGGTCGTCAAACACCGGCACCTCAAATTCAATGTTTCTATTAATATCTTTGTGATAATACTGCACAGAAATTACAGTTCAAACAGTCCCTGAATCTGTAGAGTCGCCCTTTCCATTCCATCTTATCACGAGATCGTACATGACTCACATTCGGAGTTATGAGCCTATGAAGAGGGGCTGAGATACACGTCATCTGCCTCTCACTGTGTGGAACCAGTGGATTCTTGTGTCCCTCATCTGCCTCTCACCTGTAATTGGTGGATTTGTGTGTCTGTCTATATTTTGCGTGAAACTGATCAATAGACATAGCAAATCACTAAGAACAGACCGATCACATTGCCAACATCATTTTTCGTCCTGTCACCTCAGACACAGACGCGAGTGGTGTAAAAAGTTTGCATGACATTTTTTGGAAAGTTTTTGGAAAATAGAGATGAGAAAAAAAATATCAACTATTTTCTTCATATATTCCACGACTTTTGTGAACCTAAGACTTTGGCAAATGCATTACAAGCACCAAAACAATTTGTCCACATGAGTAAAACCGTGTTTTCACAAGCGATATTCAGAATTTCTTTACCTCTTTACACAGTGCTTCAGGTCAAAAAGGCCTCATTATAGAAAGAGTTGAGATTGTTCTGAATATTTTGATATATAATATGTTCATATGATGTCATATGCCTTTAAATTTAAGAATATACGCAAAATTAAGAAACTGCCCTCAGACCCCAGAGGGTTAAATAGATATGCAGAAATCATATCTGAGCATAACAAAGACTTTATTTATTAATATATGAAATGGAATTTCTACGGAAGTTCGGAGAGGTCATGAGCTGTTGCTATAAATTTCTGAATTTTTATCTTGAGATAACCAGTTAATTATCTTGTGATCTCAAGATAACAACTTTTTTTATCTCGAAATAACAAGATTACTAACTCACAATTTTAAGATAACATCTTTGTTATCTTGAGATAACAAGACAACTAACTCGTTATCTCAAGATAACAACTTTCTTATCTCGAAACAACAAGATAACTAATTATTTCAACATCTTCGTTATCTTGAGATAACAAGATAACTAACTCGTTGTCTCAAGTTAACAACTTTGTAATCTTAGATAACAAAACATCTAACTAGTTATCTCAAGATAACAACTTTTGTTATGTCAAGATAACAAGATAACTAACTCGTTACCAGAGGATAACAACTTTTGTTATCTCGAGATCCCAAAATAATTAACTCATTATTTCAAGACAACAACTTTGTTATCTTGAAATAACAAGATAATTAACTTGTTATCTCAAGATAACAACTTTCACTAGCTTTCCATTTAAAAAAGGCTGTATTGCTAAAAAAAATGAAGTGTTGTGGACACAAATGTCTCTGATGACTCAGAAAATGTCTTTATTCTAATTTTTATGTAATGACATTCATGGTTGGCAACTAGAAAAGCATGTAGAACCTACCAAGAGAAGCTTAAATCAACACCCTGAAAGTTTTTCCTTCAAAATGATGCAGCTTTTGTCCAAACATGAGGGTCCAGGCCTTTTTTATGGAAGCAGACAAGTTGATTGAAATGTTTGAATCTATGTGCCGTAACAGGGGTGGTCTTTACTGCTCCTTACCATTAGTCGTCCATCAAACGTCTCCATCAGTGAGTGAATCCCCCGTGTTGGCACGGATGAGCCGACCTGCAGAGTCTGTGGTGCTTTTAGGGCTGTAATGAATTTTGCACATTGCGGCGGATCGTGCCTAAGCAGCAGTTGTCTGAGGGAGCTGAGGAGCCGTGGCAGCTGGGAATGTGGGAGGCAAAGTGCAGTTCCACACAGCCGTGTTCCTGAGGCCAAGAGTGAGCCTCCGTTTTCCCTTTTAACCTGCTCCTGTTCTCCTCTGCATTCCTCTACGGGATGGAACAGCCATTTCAGCTGCGCTCTTAACGGCCTCCCGACACGCGAGGAGCCGTCTTAATCCTGTCAGTGTCAGAGCACGCTGCCTCTCGCTCCCTCTCGCTCCCTCTCACTTCCTCTCGCTCCCTCTGTTTCTGTTAAAGAGGCCGTATTCTACATTTTCTTGCACGTTTTTCCAACCTTTCTTTCTTCCTTGGAATTAAACACTGTTAATGTGCTTCTCAAGTCCATGTATGCAGACGAGTCATTGGTCACCTGTTAAGTCTTTAGGATCCTTTACATTGTGACATCAAGCTACTAAAACAGCCAAAACACATTACAAAACCATTAGGAACCAACAGAAAAATGCAATCGTTCCTATGTTTTTTTCAGCTTGGTTTTCCCCTGTTCAAAATGCAGTCTGGGCTAAAATGTTCAGAACAAATTGTTTGGACTGAACTCGTCGAGGATGTGGAAAAAAATAAACTTCGGCCACTTATTTTTGACGTGTTGATCCTTTGGAAGGCTGCAATGATCCATTTGCTTCCCGACAGCCAGGAACAGCACAACGTTGAATCAGTTTTCCACAACTTTCACGCCAATAACTCTGCTACAGACTGTCTGCAGTAACAACACTTCACATCACTTCAACGTGGAAGGCTGAATGAGTGGCCTTAAGGAAATGTGTTCATGATGAATTCAAATGATGGTTTTGCAGCTCAGTGTCCGTATGTGGACTGTATGGATTGCGGAGTGAATGGTAAATTGCGAGTATGTTTTAATGTGGGTCATCCTCAGTGTGGTAATCTCAACTAAACACACACATAGACATGTACATGTTCAAACACAGAAGAAGATATACAGACTCAAAATACTGTAAAACAGACCAATAACTACACAACAGAGTGGAACAGTGACCTCACAAAGAGTGGCTGCAAACACAGGTGGGTATTCGAGAGGTAATCAGTCCAGAGAATGAGCTGCAGGTGTGTGTAGTGGAGTGGGAGGAGCCAGAGTGGAGCAGGAAGATGAAAAACTACCATGCAGGCCTACACTTTTAAAAAAAAGATGGTGCTTCAAGGATTCTTTAGTAAAGAAGGTGGTTCTATATAGAACCATGAACATCCAAAGAACCCTTTGCATGGTTAAAGGTTTTTTTTTCATCATGAAAGGGTTCTTCAGATTGATGTGCTATGTAGAATCTTTATGAAAAGGGTTCTATATAGCACCAAAAGGGTTCTGTTAATATTATGATACAACCTCGCAACAATAGCAGAACCCTTTTTGTGCTATATAGAGGTTCCACATAGCACCATCTATAGCACATTCTCCATCATTCTGAAGAACCCTTTCATGAACCATTCATTTAACCATGCAAAGGGTTCTTTGAGTCTTCATGGTTCTATGTAGAACCATTTTCTTTAGTAAAAAACCCTCTTTTTCAAAGAACACATCTATCAAATGTGTAGTGTTTGTGGATGACTAGGGGGATTAAGTGTTTTTCGTTTGTAAGGTGATTAAAATATATCTGTATATTGATGTTTGTAGATCTGTTTAATGCAAACAAGAAACTGGTGAATGAGAAGCGACTTCAGGCTCGTAAAAAATCAAAAGTTGTGAGACATTTTACAAGAAACTTTTCTACTTTTGAATAAAAGTTTCCTGCTGGAGATGCGAGAAAAGAAGCTACAGCTTAGCTAAAGCCTAAA
The DNA here is from genome assembly GCF_904425465.1 of Colossoma macropomum. Lineage (NCBI taxonomy): Eukaryota > Metazoa > Chordata > Actinopteri > Characiformes > Serrasalmidae > Colossoma > Colossoma macropomum. The sequence continues at coordinate 40,291,249 of NW_023494793.1, forward strand.
GCAGAGCAAAGTACGCCTGGATTTTCATTTATATTATATTCTTTAGCCTATACTAGTATATTAGCACATACTGAGACATGTTTACAGCCAAGATGGTAAAACGTTGCTTCAATAAAATGGACATAAAATGTTGTGTCTCCCAAGGTGGTTCGATTTTTGTTAAAAGGACAAAATGGCTCTTCCTAACATTTGGGTTGCCGACCTCTGTTGTATACTCTCTTTTGGAATGAGCATATATTTACAGAAAAACAATAAATTTCATAAGGTAAAGCATCAAATAATATCTTTTTGTACACAGAATTTATAAATCACTGCTTTCTGTTTTTATTGCCATTTTACTTACTTTTCCAACATTTTTAGAATTGGTTTGTAAATCAAATTGCTGTTTTGGACACTTCCAAACTAAAGTCCTGTGCTTTTTTTGTCCAAGTACCTACAAAGTCCACGCAACATATAGTACAGTAATAGTGAGAAGGAGTGGGAGTTGAGACTGATGTTGGCATCTGGGGGTTGTGTGAGGAGAATAACATACAAGCCAGTGTGGGAATATGAGCAGTTTTTCCTGGAATTCCTCTGAGTTTGATAAAGATCTGAGATGGAGATCACTCTCATACACATCCTTTACTCATGCACGCACATGCGCATCTGATTATCGGCAGGTAGAGCCTTTGATGTTATCAAACATATACGTTTACCTGAGAGTGATGAGATGGGTTTCCAGTGCTCACTGCTCCAGTTTGAACACTCACTGACACACTCGAGCTCTCTTCAAAGCCTCGGAGATTTAGACTGGGGTTAGTGGGGGGTTCCAGAGGTCCCGGCCCTTTATACTGAAGATGGCTCATCTGGCCTCGTAAGTCCACTCACACAGACCTCAGACTGACCCCCGAGTTAATACGATCCATGCTTGTCCTGCAGTGTCCTCTGCTCCAGTCTGTAACAGGAACTTCGTCACTTAAGTTGTGTGCGAACTGAAACTAAGCGCACCAGTAAATGACGTTTTGTTGATTTTCTAAGTGAAGACAGAAAACACACTTGTGCACAGTTTAATTACTGTTAATTTCCTGTATTTAACATACTAAAAAAAAAACCTGTGCAAAAGTTATATTACATTTTATATTTTATGTTTAATTTTTGTCCAATATGTTAAAGTCAGCTAATGAACAGAAATCATACGTTAAAATTGGCAGGAAAATTCCAGAGATGTGAACAAGTCACTAAGTTGCAAGTAACATGTAAGTCTCAAGTCTTGACAGTCCCGAGTCAAGTTCCAGGTCAAGATAGTCGAGTCTTGATTCAAGTCCCGAGTCGAGACGAGATAACAACACTCTTAAAAAAGATGGTTCTTTGGTAAAAAAAAAAAAAGGTTCTAGCACTTTTCTTTGCATCATGAAAGAGTTCTTAAGAATGTTCTGTAGACGGTTCTATATAGAACCTTTTTGAAAAGGGTTCTATATAGCACCCAAAAGGGTTCTTCTATTGTTATGATGTCAAGCTTGTAACAAGAGAACAACCCATTTGCTGCTCTATAAAACCCTTTTCAAAAAGGTTCTATATAGAACTGTCTACAGAATATTCCCTGTGTAGCCGCCTGCGGTCAGACTCTCCATGTTTCTTCCCCTTTGTGTCTCGAAACTTTCTGAGTCGAGCCGCAAGTCTTTCTAGATTTTCTTGAGTCGAGTCTCAAATCTGTCAAATTTTCATCAGATTTGTGACTCGAGTCAGAGTCGAGTCATATGACGTAAGTCCACACCTCTGGAAAATGCCATATTTAAGTGTGCTCTCTGTAGGGGGTGTCTTAACTTATTTTCACCTAGAAAATCAACAAAATGTGTAATTTGACTGGCAGTGTTATGTAGCATATATGGAGAAAGAGCTGTTTTGTATCTTCTGAATTTGAAAACCACTATTATAGATGAGTACAGGTCTATGGAGATGAGTACAGGTCTATGGAGATGAGTACAGGTCTATGGAGATGAGTACAGGTCTATGGAGATAAGTACAGGTCTATGGAGATGAGTACAGGTCTATGGAGATGAGTACAGGTCTATGGAGGGGCAGGTGGGACTTTGCAGCCAATAACTTCTTATCTTCCTCGTGTCATAAACCTCCATTAGGCAGTACCGAGGCAGTAAATAAATAAATAAAGTCCTGATGGAGTGACTGAAATGGGTCTCAGCTCAAGAGCCTTTAGAACCGCATGTATAAATCTCCGCCTTACCTTCAGGCTGCATTCAGCTCGACCCCCTAACCCCCAAAAAATGTACCATAGCTTCCCCCGAAGTCCCCCTAAATCTGCCATTTCGCTGAAAGTCAGCGAGCTGCAGGAAGCAGGCTTCAGTGACATTAACAAGGCCTCAAAAGCACTAGCGCTGCCCTGCTGCTCCCTGGAGTGGAGAATTATGGGAAGAGGATTTGGGGTGTAATTCATACACGCTCTCCCTTCGCTCCTAACTGAGTGAGATCAGTCAGAGTCCAGACACTGTCGGTCAATAAAAACACAAAAGTGGGCGTGTGTCCTGTTAGTGGAGGGGTTATATGGCTCCTGGTGGATCCCCCGCAGCCCTGAGTGGACGGTTTGAGCGGAGCTGCATTTGGACGGTGTTGTCTCATACTGGCCAGTTTCAGATGGACCTGAAGCTTAGCGCTATATTGAGTTTCAGTGCAGCGCTAATGCCCGTTAGCGACAGTGACATCACGGGGGCGGCTATGTCAGATATCCGTTACCGACAGCTCATCAGCGTTCGCGTTCCTCTCTCTTTTTTCATCCCTCTTTTTTTTCACCTGCTTTCGTTCTCCCGAGCGAGGGATGAAGTGAACGAAAACACCTGTCTCTGCTTTCACTCTCACCACTGCCGAGATTTTTGAGGCTGCTGTTGCTAAGCTGGTGGGATAACATCACTACTGTGCCTGTGTGTTTGCTTCACACAGATCTCTTATAGCCATAGTTTGGCCAAAAATCGAAGTTGCACAGTTTTCCCAGCTTACCTTAAGTGTAGTCGATCAGCTAAGACACGTATGGTGTCTGAAGTCTGCTTCACACTAGGCTACTGTAGCTAACAGGTAATGCAAGCTTATGTGCTACCAATTAGCACTGTGCAGACTGGCCTCAAACTGTGTCGAGTTGTTCAGTAATCTCTTATAGACTTGCTTATGTGATTGCTGACACTGTATGACATCCCAAGTATCCATCCAACTGTTGAATGAAATTCATGAAAAGAACAGAAGTACCAAAATAGATTTCCAAGTAAGACAATAAAGTCAGATGAAAGTGATCTTTGCTAGGGAATACAGTGATGAATAGCTGCACACTGGAGAAGGTTGTTGCTGCTACAGATGGACTGTAGCCTGGACGCCCATTGGCGCTTGTACTTGTTTTTAGAATTTCTGTCTAGTAAATAAAGCAGTTTTTCCAGATAGCATGCAGATGTGGACCAGTTCTAGCATACATGAGGTACGGCTAATCCACTCTTGGCAGTGGCAAACTGCGATTTAGTTCAAATTTGGTTTAAAAGATTAGTGGCTGACTTCAACTGTTGTGTTAATTGAACATTAAATAGTATGTTAAAGCCTTAAATTGCCAGGCTTATTACATGGAAAGGCTTATTATTCAGTAACTACCAGTGGGCCCTGGCCATTTAAGGGGTTAACGTTCTAGCTCCCGGATTCGGATAGCACGGCAATGGCCTAGAAGCACAAGTTAAGTGGCCAAGTGGTCTTTATTGCCATTCCTCAATATAACTTGTATACATTAAAATGAAATGCCGTCAGAATGTTTAATAAACACACAGACTAAATATACAGAACAATAAATACACAAGACAATAAAAGAACAGAACATTAAATATACATGACAAATACGTATGATGCTAACTAGACAAGACAGCAAAACAATGAACATGAATTGGGGTCCTTAGCAACTACCTGGGATACTATAGCTATGGCCTAGCAACATATTAATAAACACCTGGGACACCATAGCAACAGCCTAGCAAGACCTTTGCAACAATTAAACAATCAAGCAATGCCCTAACAACAAGCTGGAATGCTATAGCAACCTTATAGTAATGCTATAGTAACTACCTGGTACACTATAGAAATGGCCTAGCAACACTTTAGCAACCACCTGGGATACTGTAGCAACAGCCTAACAACATATTAACAACCACCTGGGATACCACAGCAACAGCCTTGTAAGACCTTAGCAACAATTAAACAACCAAGCAATGGCCTAACAACAAACTGGAATACTACCTTGTAGCAAAACTATAGCTACTTTCTGGGGGAAACCATAGCAATGGCCTAGCAGCACTTTAGCAACTGCCTGGGAAACTATAGCAACGGTCTAACAACGTATTAACAACCACCTGGGATACCACAGCAACAGCCTAGCAAGACCTTAACACCAATTAAACAACCAAGCAATGGCCTAACAACAAGCTGGAATGCTACCTTGTAGCCGCACTATAGCTACTATCTGGGAAAACCATAGCAATGGCCAAGCAACACTTTAGCAACCATCAGGGACACTATAGCAATGGCCTAACAACATATTAACAACCGCCTGGGTTACCATAGCAACAGTCTAGCTAGACCTTAGCAACAATTAAACGACCAAGCAATGCCCTAACAACAAGCTGGAATGCCATAGCAACCCAATTAAGTCATCAAAACTAATCAACAGTGTTCTGCAACTGCTTTAACTTTTGAGGTGTTATTATCTAGTTAATGATGTTGTCTTAGAGACATACGAGTAACGCAAGGAATCGAATTTAAATTAGGTCAGGAATTGCAGTGTACAGGAATTCAGACTGTAATGCATTACATTACTTTGCCTCAGAAAAATTAATCACATTGCACAAAGTTACAACCAACACTGACAAATGACCTGGTTTCAGCTTAATTATCTGAACTGGAAAAGGGCACTGAACTGCATCTTGCTATGGGTCTGGAGACTGAGGGACCTGGTTTAGGCCTGGTTTGTGAAATTAAAGCTGAGAGCAGGCACCCCTTCACAGAAGAAAGCAGTTTGTGAGCTGTGAGAATCAGTGAAAGAGGAGTTCTCATGAAATAATCTTATCCAACTGAAATACCATTCGTAGTCTTTGCCTGATAAACACCGTTTACATTCCTCATCCAGCGAGATGTTTGAACTGCACTTAAGCTCATCCTTTCCAGTTTGGTCAAAAAGGGTCGTTCCTTCTATCTCTGCTTTCTCTTTTAAGGTCTTCATACCAGCCACCTTTGAGAATCAGTTTTGAAAGTCCCTGAGAGCGAAAATTAGCCCTACTTATGGTCAAATTTACCAAGAATAATGCACTTTACACTCTAAAGATTTTTGTGGTAGTTTCAAGCTTGCTGGTCAGTGAGTGATTGTGGTGGATTTTGGAAATATCTTGATGATGTTGGAAGTGATCTTTGAGAATCAGTTTTGTTTGGGTGAGTTGGAGGCTCAGGATTGGTGATGTTGACTCTGTTCTGCCTATTCTGGACATGGAAAACAGAGGACGACCAGAAAATCGTTCACTCTGTGTTTTGTTTTCCAGTATGTATTCAGTACATATTAAAGCTGCACTATGTAAGATTTGGAGACCTCTATGGTGGAACAGCGTAATTGCATGCAAAATGCGGAAGAACAGTGTAGTACAGCCTGTGCTACCTTGGGCTCAGGAAGGACACTGGAGGCAGAGTTCATGGTAGCGGTATTTTTCACACCCAACAAACACAAAAACAAACCAAACAACTAAAGCTATGCAGACCGTTTTTCAGTGGCTTTAGAACTACAGACTTTTCAGTGCTGTTCTCCAAACTAAGCTTTCCAGCTCTTCAGTCTTCTCTTCTGCTGCTGCTTCTCGTCCCTCCCGCTCTCTCTTCCCTCTCTGCTCTTTTTAAATGGCGTGAGCTCCTGAGCCGAGAGGGAAAGAGAGCTCATTGCTCCACCTCCCCATCACTGCCCCTGCTCAGCAGCTTGTCCGCCCGGGTGGTGGAGTTCAGGATACGCATCCCGCCTTCGTGCCTCTTGTGGCTGTCATCGTTGTCGTCGTCATCCCCTTTTCGGTGGCTGACGTCCTCCCCACCACCCTCTCACGCGCAGTTCTCCTCTCCCTGCCGTCCTCGCGGGGCTTCATCTTTGCTCTGAGCTCCTGCCAGCTCTCGCGCCCCTCACTGGGGCCCGGGGGACAGGTGCATGCCATAAGTTTAAAGTTTGCAACTTGGGTTGTGCTTCAGATCCCTTCCCTGAGCGGATGAATCTGATGAATGCAATTGAATTGAAAGAGAATTTAAAGAGCAGTCCAAACTTCCCTCCAGTCAACTGTTCTCCATGCTGCAGGGTTCGATTCCCCGCCCAGGTCAGCACCCTACACTGTACCCAAAAGAGTCCTAAGGCTAGACACCTAACACTATGTTCACCTACCTCTGTAAAATGATCAAATCATAAGTAGCCAAAATGCCGTAAAGGTCAATGTAAGTATGATGTTGATGTTGAATTTGAGATTTAAACATCGAGCTGGACAATGAGACATATGACATTTAAACTTTTAAATTACTATTTTAGGTTTACAGGATGACCCACAGCAACACACACACACACATACACAATATTTTAGAGTGTTTTTTTCCCAGCTCAGCAATGATTTGTTAAATTACTGAAATTAAATTAAATTAAATTACTTTTGGGGTAAAAACTTGGACGTCCATCTACTGTACTTCTGCTTGACCGAAAGACACTATTTCACATATTCTATCACAGGACAGGCCACCGAGCACAAATCCAATGTTGTTCTGACCCTCACTCATCTGTTTCTCATTTTTTTCTCATCCCTCGCTTCTCCTATAGACTCCCATTCATTTTTGCCCTCTCACAAGCCCAATTATTTCTTTGCCCGACAACCACCAAACTGCATGTACTCACTCAAAGCAGGTCCTCAAACTCTACGGCACAGCCATTCTGAGCCTCACTCTTCTCTGTGTCATTTTTTCATCCCTCGTTCCTCCTATAGAGTGCCATGCATTTTTGCCCCCAGCAAAGCCCTAATCTTTCTTTTTCCCAACAGCCACCAAAGTACATGTACTCACTCAGGGCAGGTGCCCAAGCTCTAATCCACAGTCATACAGACCTGCACTCCTCTATGTGTTGTTTTTTCATCCCTCATTCCTCTCATAGACTCCCATTCATTTTCAACAACACATAGCTAACACTTGGCAACCCCCTAAAAACCAGTCAGTAAACAATCCATACATCATAGCAACTGCCTAGCAACACCTCAGCAACTGTGCAATCACTCTGCATTTTCTTCAGGAAATGCACTATTCTAGTTTCAAATCTGTTACCTTTTAATAATAATGTTATATTAAAGTTTCTTGTAGCCCACCAGATTATTAAAACAAATAAAACATGTTACATCAACATGAATCCTGGCAAAAGTAAACTGAAAAACACCAAAATGTTGATGTAACATTGGTTTATGTTAAACCACTTGACATATTTGATTCATGAATTACTCGTTTCTCTGTGTTGCTTTCAACACATCTGTTTTGGGAGTGTGCTTCAGTTCCCCTGTTACTGCTTCTCCATCTACCTCTCTCCCCACTCCGTCTCTCTACCTCTCCTCTCCGTCCACTCTTCTCGCCCTCGCACTGGAACAGTTTAAACATAATATCAACCACATGGCAGCGTTTATAGAAGGCAAATGAGTTGAGAAATCAAATTTGCTTAAAGATTCCAGCCCCGGTCCCCTGGGAGCCGGTTACCGTGGGAGACGCTGATGGGCAGTCGAAATTACACCCCCCAGGAGAGAGAGAGAGAGAGGGAGAGAGATCAGTCTGAGAACCAGCAGAGAGAAAAGTGACAGTGAGTGGTCACATGGTCATTTTATGAGATGTGATTGGCCTATGGGGGGATTAGATTTGTGTAAACAGATTGGTTAATAATGGTGATGAAACTGTGTAGTATTGCTGAGCGCATTGCTTGTGTGTGTGTGCTGCAGAGGCTTGTACACGCTTACAAAGATCTCCTTGAGTTCTTTACTAAAGGCAACATGTTACTTCGTAACAACTGCAGAACCTATTTCGGTGCTATATTTACAAAAAAGTCCCATATACAGAATATAACCGTTTTGTTTCCAACCAAAACTTAACAATAAGGGGATTAATACAATGGTTACAGAGTTTATACACAACAAGCATGATGAATCTATTAAATCAGGGGTGTCAAACTCAAGCACTGAAAGGTCCATATTAAAGAATCTCAACAAATCTGTGGGCCAGCTGTGTTTTTATTTTATTTTTATGTAACGTTTTGACCCCATTAGCCATTGTTTGTTCAAAATATGCCAAAACTACAACGACAAAAAAGAGGCACTGAATACTTGAATGATTAAAAAAACATTTTGAATAAAAACAAATTGTTTCATATAAAATAATAGACTATATTAGCTGCAGATCACTGGTAAACCTGTTTAAATGCCCCCAGTGTACAGCAGTCTTTTAAAACTGCTTGAACTGGACTCGTGGCATCTTTTTTTTTGTTTCGTTTTTGTGGTGCAGTCTCATAGATCGTTGTTGGGGAGGGGGTGGGAGCACACATTAGGTTGAAGTGCATGCTGGGACGTATAGTGCAGTTCAGGGTGAAATGGGCTAATATTTATAGAAAATTAAAATAATTTTGCAGGCCGAATAGGATTGTGCCATGGGCCTGACTTGGCCTGCGGGCCTTGTGTTTGACACATGGGTATTAAATAAAGTGACCACTTAGTCAAAAATCAAATTTTTTCCACCTTTGTTTTCCACCTTTAGACATGTTTGGTGTCTAAAGTTTGCGTCTTTAGTTTTGCACTAGAGCTACGAGGCTAATGTAGCCAGCAATCACTGGATGCTCATGCACGGCGATTAGCATCATAATTCCCAATTGTTGTTGTTAAGTAATCTCAAATAAACATGGACAAACAGACAAGCACCAAATATGTCTTGGCTTATCGGCGTTTAGGCCGAGCCATTGTTTAAAAATGCATGGAGATGTTGGACACTCACAGCAGCTATTAATTACTGGCATCAGCTGGAGGCACGTATAGGATACTCTCTCTCTCTCTGTCTCTCTCTCTCTCTCTCACACACACACACACACACACACACACAGCTGTATCCTGTGTATGATTCATGTTATGAGTCTCTGTATGGAAGTAAATCTAGAGAAGGGGAGAGACATTTCTCTACAAAGACAGAAAGAGATGGAAACAAAGGCTTTCAGAAGAGAGAGAGAGAGAGAGGAGAGAGAGGAGAGAGAGAGAGAGAGAGAGAGAGAGAGAGAGAGAGAGAGAGAGAGAGAGAAGAAGAAAGGTAGCAACAGCAGTGAGAATCGAGGGGCAAGAGATAGAGTAAGCCAGAGAGAGAGAGAGAGGAGAGAGAGAGAGAGAGAGGCCCATTCAGATAGGCGAGTTTAGCTTGGCAGTGAAAAGGCCGTGTGTAAGCAGACGGAGTAATTGGTTTCTGATGCCCCTGTCAGCTCTCTGCCAGACCACCTGCCCAGGGGAGAGAGACAGAGAGAGAGAGAGAGAGAGAGAGAGAGAGAGAGAGAGAGAGAGACGAGCAAAAGTGAAAGAGAAAACAAATCTTGAGCAATCGTATTTTCCTCTTTCCCACCCTGCATGCCATAGAGCCCCTCTAAGCCCCTCCCTGCCAGCCCAAATGCCCCTACCCCTCCCTAGCAACTACCGAGAGGTGGATAAACTGGGATTTGGAAAGTGGTGGAAGTCTTCATAAGTTTGCCAGAGTTAGCTTGTAGCTACACCCTACAAATTGGTTCTACAAGGATTCTTTAGTAAAGGCAGTGGCGAACACTCAAGGAACCATTCGAAGGCATGCAATTCTTGGCATGGTTCTTTTCTATGCTTTAAAGCCTGTTTACGCTTATGATTCTTTCAAGAACCTTTTTTTTCTAATTGGTTTCTATACCAAAAAAGATTCCACTGTTGTAACAAAGGTAAAGAACCCTTTTGGGACTCTATAGAGGGCCCTGCTAAGAGCGTAGAGCACAGAAACTGTCTAGATAGCAAAAAATGGGTGCCACACAGGATTGTTGGAGTGAAGCCATTAAAGAACCACTCTTGTTTCGTTAAAGAACCATGTTTACAAGTGAAATTTTTAAGATCATAAAACTTCACAAATCACAAAATTTTAAAAGTCAAACTTCACTCAAACAATCTGGTGTGGCACCTATTTTTCTGCACTCTACACTCTTGGCAAAAAGGGCCCTATACAGAACCCCAAAAGGGTTCTCTGCCTCTGCCAACAGTGAAACCCTTTTTCCATATAGAACCATTCTAAAAAAGGTTCTTTAAAGAACCATAAATGTACAACGGGTAATCCATCATATAAAAGAGATAATGCAAATAACCGTCACATAATTTACAGGTTCTACACCAATTTAATGGTTTCTCCTAGATGGAGGTGGAGGTTCTTCACACGTTACAAAGAATTTCAAGTTTGAAATGCTGCACTACTAAGTTAGACTTAGTTATTGTGGCAAATCGAAACTAGCCCTGACAGCTGGCCGGCCCCTTCCTGCCAATGGCCAGGAGTCTGCGCACCCTTTTGTATCACGAGACGCTTTTATAGACCCTCCAAAGACAAGAAAATGGGTCTGCAAAGCTCAGTAGTGCCAGAAAAGCTGTGTTATTCAATTTATAAGCATAAGTAAATCCTTTCTTTGTGGAGCGTGTAAATCATGTCCACAGGGCTGGAGTCCACAGGTACAGAGCGAAGGATGAAGGGATTTATAAGAGGAGTGCACATGTGTGAAGAGGGAATTATCTGCTAAGACAGGGAGGTTAGGAGTGAGACAGAGAAAGAAAGAGAGAGAGACGCTCAAAAAAGTAATGTATTGAATTTACAGTTTTCGAATATGCACATTATGAAATATATAACATTAACACAATTTAGAGTGTGACCGAAATAGACCCCTACTCCCCCAGTAGTATTATGCTATATGGACCATTCCATCGAATTAGTTAAAAAATAAATAAAGTATTCAGACCTCAGATATTTACAAGAATTATATTATGATCTACATAAATTCAAGGCATTAACTGAGATGATAATAAGCTAAATATGTATAATGTATAATATTGCAAACTGTCTCAAACCCTAACCTCTAAATTTACACTTATAAAAATAATAATTGCATTAAAAAAAGTTGTTTTTTATATTGTTGATTTCTTATAAAGTGAAGTTAAATGTTTTAGATTTATCATGAGTTCAATTTTTAACCAAAAAGCCTTCTGAAAAAAATGCTGTCTCAGGTTTTCATGTCGCTGCCGAAACACAGAGTTTTAGTCCATAGACAGGGCATTACTTTAGCCACGCCCCTGCATTTTAGAGCAGGAAGTGAGACTGTCCCTGTCCCTCATGGCCACATGGTGAACAGTTAGATCCCGTTGTTTTGAAGTAAATGTGTCCCAAAGTCTGAAAATCAGTGTGGAACATTAAGAACTGTCACTACTGAAACACATTTTCTGCAATTAATTTTTTTTTGTGTGTTTTAATGAAATATTATGATTTTATGTGTGCACACAGTTCAAATGTGGGTTTGCTAGTCGTGTACTGGCTGTGTTTTTGACTTCCACTCAAAATCAGCTAAAACTGTCACTACCGAAACAGTCACTACTGAAACATTTGGTAGAATTGCAGTAGTGTTATGATAGTTTTGGATTGTTCAATCATTTGTTTTAATAGAATAAACAAAATAAAGGTATATGGTCACTCACAGCAAAGGGATTTTGGTCTGAAGTCTAAATCATTTAAAAGTCCAAAATTAGTTTTCAATTTAGTAAAATTATCCAAATATGAGAGAGCTATTAAGTTTACTATAGAGTAGTATAAACGGATGAATCATCATCATCATCATTACTATACTTATTAGATAAACAAACTCAATATAAACGGCTGAAATGTGCTGAAATATAATTGGCTGAAGTGTCATTAACCCTTTATTTTCTTTACTTCTCTGTGACACAGCAACAGCTAATATAATGGTTCAGTTTAGTTATTCTGCAGGTAGAACCTGAAAACTGTGGAGATGAGAGGGGCTAACGTTTATTCTAGAGGGTTTAACTCAACTGATCTATTTATGCTCCGCCCACAAATGCTTTCTTTTGTAAAAGCTGTTGCTATGCTGGACAATCGTTACTCATTGTTGAACGCAGTAATGCTGAGAGAGCAGGCTGGGAGGGAGGATGCAAGAGCAAGTCAGTTTTAGCATCCACAGTGAGCTTAGGAGCCCAGAACCAAAACAACTAAAACAGGAAACATAAAAGTAACGAACAAAACAAAACAAAACACAAATGAACCAGAACCAAGAAACTATGGCTAGAAACCAAAGATGAACCTACAAGCTCAAGCAAAGCACAGGACAAACACAAGAGCTATAAACACTGAGGAAAATGAATGAGACGCCTGTTAACACTCAAACAGCATGGCAGCAGACAAGACACAGGTGCAGGCCATGATGAAGGGGCGGAGCTAGGAAGGAGCAGTAAAACATGAACAAAGGCACATGGAGGGACTAGACTGGAGGGATTTTAGGGGTGGAGACAACAAAACCCAAACAAAAACAGATGCACATGGCAGAGACTGTAAATGAGGAGGGAGCAGACAGTGACAAGCTCAAGGCAGGGCAATGTCCTTTTGTCAAATTGTCAAAATGTCCACATTTAGCATGTTTGGGGTTGCTACAAAACATTGACTTTCCAGTTTGAACGCCAAACTACTGGGATGGACTTTGTTGTTGTACCTAATTAAAACTTGACCAACATTAGGCTTCTGTTGGCTCCTTATTCTTAGCCAAAAACAAATAAAAACACCTTAAATCTAGTCAATCTATCTAATTTGCCTCATTTTGAGATCAATTTTTTTGTTGTGTAGCTAACCTTCTTCTGTCTGTCACTTAGTAACAACAGACTTGTGATGGACTAGAGCAGAGGTGTCAAACTCCAGTAAAAGGGCCATCTCAACAAATCTGTGGGCCGGAGAAAAAAAAAGTTTTTATTTCATTTTTAATTAATGTTGTGCTGTAACCCGAACTGGCCATTGTTTATTCAAAATACACAAAAACCTCAGCAGTAAAATAAAGGCATTTGTTGTAGACCTTAAAATATTACATGAATACTTAAAATATTCTAAATGTAAATGTCACCAGGAGCTCCTATCTGCTTGAACTAGACACCTGGCATCTTTTCTTTACTGCAAGTTCATTAATGCTTGTGCTCAGTTTCTGAGCTGCTGAGCTGACGTTAAGCGTTTATACTGGCTGAACTGCAGCTGAAATGCAGTTAGTGTGTTTGGTGATATGGCTGGTGTGGAATTGTGTGGAACTGAGGTGTAACTGCTGTCCTATAGATCGTTGTTGGGGTAGGAGAGTCAGAGCACATTACGTAGCAGTGCATGCTGGGGACTGTAGTGTAGCGCATTGTGAAACGGGCTAATATTAATAGAAAATTAAAATACTTTTGCAGGCCTGATAGCATTGTGGCGGGGGCCTGATCTGACCCGCGGGCCTTGCGTTTGACACATGGGGACTAGAGCGTTTACTTGAAATTACACATCACCCTAAAATCACATGAAATCAATTTTAATCCCATAAAATTCCATTTAACAGTTTGGAAACTACGGGAAACGTGGCCAACATACATAACAGTGTCCTAAAAATGCATTTTGGCCTTCCAGTTTACTTACTCACAATGTACTACTGAAGCAGAGTGTTTTATTAATGTGGAAATGATGCACATATTTGAACTGAATAAAGTCAATACAGATTCACGTTTTTCAGCGAGTTTAGACAGAAAAGACTGAAGAGACAGTAAGATGCATAAGAAGAAAGAGAGAGAGAAACAGGGTGATATAATGTGACAGAGCCAATAAATAGCAAAAAGAGTGGAAAAAAAACAAAGTGAGAGAAAAAGAGAAAGAGAGAGATAGAAATAGATGTCAGAGAAAGAGAGAGAGAGAGAGAGAGAGAGAGAGAGAGAGACAGAAACAGGGGTGTAAATGGAGAAGAGTGAACTGCACAACAGACGCCTTCCAGTCGTTTGAGCTCAGCTCTGTCGGCCAAGCCAAGCGCACGACTCTGGTGTGAATGGCTTTTTAATACTTGCTAACAGGCAGAGTGTTGGGCGTGAGACAGAGACAGGAGGGAGAAAGAGAGAGAGAGAGAGAGAGAGAGAGTGCTGACAGACAGCAGGCAGGCCATCTTGGATCACTCTCGGAGTCAAACACACTTTCTCCATATGCCCAGAATGCAGTCAACCCTGAATCTGGAGAAAGACAGATATAATAGACAGCAGAGGAGGGAGATGCTGTATGTGCCTCAATATTCTTAACATATAATGCCAAAAGATACAGTAAATATCTAACTGTTTGTAGACACCTGTTCATTCAGTGTTTCTTCTGAAATGAAGGCTATTAATAGTGAGTTTTTCCCTTTTTGCTGCAGTAACAGTCTCTGCTCCTCTGGGAAGGCTTTTCACTATCCTTTCAACAAAAATCAAACCACCTTGGGAGCCACAATATTTTTTGTCCACTTTACTATCTTGGCTGTTAATATGTCTTGGTATGTGGTAATGTGCTGGTATAGGATAAAAAAAAATAATATAAACAAAAACACAGACTTACTTTGCTCTGCTTTAAGATTTGGCTCAGCTATAGCTGCTTTTCTCGCATCTCCAGCAGGAAACGTTTTCCTCAAATGCAGAAATAGCTTCTTGTAAAATGTCTCTCAACGTTCGACTTTTTACGAGGCTGAAGTCGCTTCTCATTCACCAGCTTCTTGTTTAAATTTTCCTGTTCCTCCTTAAATGGTACCTGAAGCACCAGAATGTAACTGCTGCACCATTTAAGGTGGAATGCCAGAATTCAAACAAGAAGCTGGTGAATGAGAAACTGACTATTTTTTTCTGCAACTATATCCTGCTTTCTGCTGGTGACAAGCTAGCATTTAGCTTGATAAGCTAATGTATTATGTTTAATATAATCAGTGCATTTTAGTATGTTTCATACTTTGGCGCAAGCTAATTAACATCAGTACATATATCTGATTTGTATTATGTATTATGAGAGTTGAGAGTCACTGACTGACTGACTGAGTGGCTTATGTCCATTATAGAAATATGCAAGCACAAGCGTTGCCTGAGACAAGCAGCAGGTGGTGCTATGAATTATGCCTTCCAAATGCTGCCAATTTAAGGCTAACAAATACTGAAAAAATTGGAAGAATTTTTTATTGTGTAGCTAACGTTCTTCTGTCTGCCACTTAGTAACAATAGATGCGCTAGAAATTAGCATTCACTAGAAATTACACATTGCCTTATAATCTCTTAAAATCAATTTTAATCTGTTAAATTTCCATTTAATAGTTTGGAAACTGAGAGAAACGTGGCCAACAGTGTCCTGACTGACTGACTGAGTGGCTTATTTCTATTGTAGAAATATGCACAAGTGTTGCCTGAGACAAGCAGACAAGCTATGAAATGTTGCCCTCATACCTTCCCAATTCTGCCCATTTTAGGCTAACAGATAATGGAAGAAAGCAGAAATGCATGCACTGACTCACCTCATGGGTCATGTGAGCTTGAGCCATCTGACTTGGAATTCTTTCTTCGTCTTGCTGTATAAGCAGCTTTATTTAGCTATTTTTAACTGTTCCAGGTGCGGATACAGTCACCAAGCACTAGTACAGGACCAGTCAGTGCACTGGAATGTAAACTGCAATAATATTCTGATGTGTTGATCTGTGTTTTTTAGAATTGATCTCTTTGTAAAGTTGCATTTAATCACAAACGTAACATTTGCTGACTCTATAGCACTTATAGCATAGCATATGGGTCATTCTACAGAAACGTCCACTTTATCTATCTATCAGAGTTACTGGTTTTACTGACCGTCAATGGAGTCACACATAAGAAAGGTAACACCAGAGACATTTTAATGAAAAATGCATTTTACAAAATGGCTGCTGCGGAGCATCGAACCACATGTTGTCAATCATGGAATAGCCACTAAAATATGTAATTTAATCCATTTGTATTCTGTTTTTTTAATGATTACCTAAGAATAAAATCGGTCACACCAGTGACTTCAACTAAAATCTGCATATGAAATCATGAGCTGAATGAGAAAATCTCTGATAACTGAAAGACACAGTGGACTCACCATGAGCTTATCTTCATAGATCCTCAGAAAACAGGTAAAAGGAAGTCAAGTGATGTCATCAGTGTAATTTTTATTTCAAAATAAGAGATTTTTGTTATGCAGTAACATCAGTGACACGACTTCTGGGGACCTTACATTATATGTTTTATAATATTTATTTGGCGTTTGTTTTCTTTATGTCATTTAAATCATATATTTCATAGTTGTGTATATATTATTTTAGTTAAAACTGTAGAAAAACGTGTTTTTTACCTGAAAATATGGCCTCACACTCACGCACTTCAGAGATCAGATACAGCAGCAATGTGCTGAGCTCCAAGATGACCTCACCTCAGTCCTTTACAGAGACACATCTACCATCTCAGCACCAACACAAACAAACAACATCTGGACTCTTTACTGTATTTGCATGCCTGGAGAGAAAAAAAGCTGTCTGTGTCAGCTGCTGTCTGTTCAAACAGGGTCGTTACGGTCAGCTGCAGGTCAGCGTCCAGAAACAGCAAACAAGAAGAAGTGGGTGAGACAGAAAACGTGAGAAGTGCACTCTTTCACTGTTTATTCTGACCACTCTGCTTCAGTACAGTGCATTCCATTCCATCCTAGTGCATCTATACCATTTCATTCCTTTTCAATGGGATCTGTTGTTCCATACTCTGTTCTATTCTATTTAAGCAAGAGAACACGAGAGGGAGTGTGTTGTTGTGAATAACATCAAGGCTATGATTTGGTTGCAGGCACTGCCCTGTTGCGGCTCCACAGCAGAATCAGATTTGTAGGTAAAAATAAAATAATCCTCATTTACAGTAAAATAAAGCTCTGCTGATCGTTCAACACAGTTTAACAATAAATGGTCTTAAACTCTGGAGTTAATGTAGAACTGCTAATTCACCCTTTAACCCTGAAGGTTGGCGCGCAGACTGTTGGTCACCATAGTGATGCAGACAAGCTCGCCTAGCTAGTAGTTAACAAAAAGACAGGGAAAAATTAAAGACAAACATCGATCATTTGGAGATGAATGGACTTATTTGCATTTATAATCACTCCAGCTGGTTTCCTGATACGTTTAATCTGCAGCTAAAAAGTTGCGAAGCTGCAGTCAGTTTCTTGTTCAAATTCTCCCGTTCCACCTTAAACGGTGCAGCAGTTACATGCTGGTGCGTCACGCGCCATTTAACGTGAAACGGGAAAATTTGAAGAAAAAGCTGGAGAATGAGAAGCGACTTCAGCCACGTAAACAGTCAAACACTGAGAGACATTTTACAAGAAACTATTTCTGCATTTGAGGAAAAGTTTCCTGCTGGAGATGCGAGAAAAGCAGCTATAGCTGAGCTAAAGCTTAAAGCAGAGCAAAGTAAGTCTGTGTTTTTATTTATGTTATAATTTTTTTTATCCTATACTGGTACATCAGCACATACTGAGACATATTTACAGCCAAGATGGTGAAATGGACATAAAATGTTGTGGCTCCCAAGGTGGTTTGATTTTTGTTGAAAGGGCAAAATGGCCCTTATTAACATTTGGGTTGTGACCCCTGTTCTAGTGTAAAGCCTTCCCAGAAGAGTAGAGGCTGTTACTGCAGCAGTCATGGGGAGATTCCGGGCCAAAGTGCAGTGGAGATCAGCATTTACCCTCACACTCACTCACGTGTGTTTAATGAGGCAGTGTGCTGAAGTCTGCAGTGTTTTGGCCCGCAAGGACTGGAGCCTGACACATGTGTCTAATGTGTCCTATTCTATTCCATTCTATTTCCTTTTTTTCAATTTTGTTCAAAAATCCTTTGGTATGAAACTCTCATATGTTCCATTCTATTCTATTCTATCCTGTTTCCTTTTTCCATTTTGTTCCAATCCATTCCTTTCGTATGAGACGGTGGGCCTGAAGTGCAGTGTATCCATTTGTAAATTTGCTCTTGGAGTGCCAGAGCACACTCTGTTCATAAATTCAACTCGCTGTCAGGACGCTTGGGTGGAAATTTGTTGTATTCTGATCATTCCGCCTCAGTACAGTGTGTTCCATTCCAGTCCCTTTAATTTCAGTCCATTACATTATATTACATGACATTACATTCCATTATAATTCAATCTGTTTTTATGCATCATTTTCTATTCTATTCTATACTATTGTTTTTTCCTTTTCCATTTTGTTCCACTCCATTCCCTCTGTATGAAATTGCGTGCCTGAAGTGGAACTATTTGTGGCCCGCTCTCGCTGTTCAGGAACTCGGCTCGCTGTCAGGACGCTCACTTAGTGCTTTTGGAGCACATTATAAAACAAAAATGACCAACTCAAAACCAGATTAAAAGTACTTTAATCAATTTTAATGCACTTTCAATACAAATCTAATTTTATTTTATGTTGTTTCATATATTTTTTGACTACACATGAGTACAAGTGTTTTAGCTTTTTAGCTGTATTATTTTTTTTGTACCGAGGTTTTTTTTGCCTGTTTGTACAACACCTTTCTATCCATCCATCCATCCATCCATCCATCCACCTAAAAAGCTGGAAAATAGGATTAATAAGCATGCTCTGAAATCTGACCATTTCATTCTGTGCTGATGATGACATCATTTCTTGGTGAAATATTCCTTTAAGGTCATGAACTCTTGCTAGTTTTACTTTATGCTTTAGGCTACTGGCAACAGTAGGTGGAACAAAAGGTCACAACCCCAATAGCTACTACTGAGAAAGCCATGAGCGTAGAGGAATCCATCCATGTGTGAGTGTATGTTTCTGTAATGGTTTTACCGGTCACTCCTTCACATACACACACACACACACACACACACTCTCTCTCTCTCTCTCTCTCACAGGAAGTGTGGGTTCTTTAGGAGTGTTGACCTCATTGTGTGGAGGTCATGATGGGCTGTTTAAGGCCTTTGCTGCAAAATGAGACCTTGGCCAGTGAAAGCATGTTAAGTGTAGGAAATATATGTAATATCAATTTTTAGGGATTGTTTTATAAATATTATGAGATTATTTAACCCTTTACATTTACAGCATTTAGCAGATGTTCTTATCCAGAGCGACTTACAAAAGTGCTTTGTTGTCTACCCAGAGAAATGATCTTCACTAGTTACAAACAGGTTAGAGAGAAAGCTGGTCCTGAGCTCAGATACTGCTAGAAGCAAAAGCCCCTGTTGATACCCAGAGAAAAAGAAACAGAATTAAACAGGCGCACTACAATACATTTCAGTAAGTACTCAACTTAGTGCTCACTTAAGTGCTGTAAAAGAGTTGTGTGTTCAGTCTGCGTTTGTAGACCGTTTGAATACCACAAAAGAGTCTTTAACACCGAAAGTGTCAGCACCATCATCTTCCTCACACAGCTAGATGACTTCATATAAAGATCGATGTCCTTTTTATGATACATATTTGTTGTTGTTGTTGCTTGGTAGCCATTCAGCCATTCAGAGGTACAAATCTGAGGTGGAGTACAGGTATGCTTATCAGATTGATATCTCATGTCTTACATGTCGAAATAAAAACAAGAAAATACATAACATTATTAATAGGTATAATAATATCATACATATTCAGATTAGAGATTCAGTTTGTACACAAGCAAATACATATAAACATATAGGCTTCTATATATATACGCCGATCAGGCATAACATTCTGACCACCTCCTTGTTTCTACGCTCATTGTCCATTTTATCAGCTCCACTTACTATATAGGTGCACTTTGTAGTTCTACAGTTACAGACTGTAGTCCATCTGTTTCTCTGATACTTTGTTAGCCCCCTTTTACCCTGTTCTTCAGTGGTCAGGACCCCCATGGACCCTCACAGAGCAGGTACTATTTGGGTGGTGGATAGTGTGTTGTGCTGGTACGAGTGCTGTGTCTGATTACATGTATATGTAAACATTGAACATTATGTTAATAACTGGTATTACAGAGCTGAGTATGTGCAGAATCACACAGATTACTGGTAGTGTAATATATCACCAAGTTGCAGATTCAGAAATATGAAGAACCCAGCTACTTTTACACTTAGGCTCTAAAGGGTTAAACTGTGTTAGTAATGTTTACTTTTATACAGTGATCTTATGTAGGGAAAGGTTCATGCTGCACTGACAGATACATTTACGCTCTTGAGGCATTGTTTAGTGGAAAAAGAGGCAGTGCAGTACAATCATTTTACTGGACAAAATCACTTAAAAAAGAAAATGTCTAGAAATATGTTGAATCATTCCTACAGTCTCATAAATAGAAATATTGGCTGTATTGCCTACATTCAGGTTGCTTTCACTGGCCCTGATGTGAGGTTTTGCAGTGCTGTTGATTCCAGGAGCACACGGTGTCCCCCTGCTCTCTCTGTGTGTTCACTATGTCGTCTTTTGACCGGAGCGCGGACCCCCCCCGTCGCAGTAGCACTGGTTACAGCGTGTGTTCTGCCAGCGGTGGGTGAGCAGAAACAGCCATCCATCAGGAGGAATAAAGCAGCTCCACGGGTGACCTCTCCAAACTGAGCTAAACAAAACAGGACACATCCCTGTCCAAACAAACCCCCCTCAGACAGACGGAGACAGAGGGACAGATAGGGGGAGAGAGAGAGAGAGAGAGAGAGAGAGAGAGAGAGAAAACGTGAGAGAAAGTGAGAAAAATAGAAATGGAAACAAAGAAGGCAAGAAAGAAAAAAGAAAGAGAGAGTGGTAAAAGAAAAACAAAGAGAATGGGAGAGTAAAAATGAGAAAAATTAAAATGGAAAGAAAGAAATAAAGAAAGAAAGAAAAAAGAAAGAGAGGACAGATGAGACAGACGGAGGGCGAGAAAGGGATGAGAAGGAGATAAAGGGGGAAAGAAAAAAGAAAAGAGAGAAGGGGAGGGAAAAGAGAGTGTGACAGGAGGGTAAAGGCAGAGGGGGAATAGCGAGAGAGCGTGAGAAAGAGAGAGGTGGGGAATGGAAAAAGAGAGATAATGGGGAAAGAGAGGGAGAAAGGGAGAGGAGAAAAAAGAGGGGTAGAGAGAGCGCAATAGAAAAAGAGGGTGAAAGAGAAAAAGGGAGAAGGAGAGAGACAAAGAGAGGGGGAATGAGAGGGAGAGAAAAAGAGGAGAGAGAGAAAGAGAAAGAGGAAAGAGAGGGGAAGAGAAAGGGAAACAGAGAGAGAGAGAGAGAGAGAGAGAGAGAGAGAGGAGAGAAAACGTGAGAGAAAGTGAGAAAAATAGAAATGGAAACAAAGAAGGCAAGAAAGAAAAAAGAAAGAGAGAGTGGTAAAGGAAAAACAAAGAGAACGGGAGAGTAAAAGTGAGAAAAATTAAAATGGAAAGAAAGAAAGAAAGAAAGAAAGAAAGAAAGAAAGAAAGAAAAAAGAAAGAGAGGACAGATGAGACAGACGGAGGGCGAGAAAGGGATGAGAAGGAGATAAAGGGGGAAAGAAAAAAGAAAAGAGAGAAGGGGAGGGAAAAGAGAGTGTGACAGGAGGGTAAAGGCAGAGGGGAATAGCGAGAGAGCGTGAGAAAGAGAGAGGTGGGGAATGGAAAAAGAGAGATAATGGGGAAAGAGAGGGAGAAAGGGAGAGGAGAAAAAAGAGGGGTAGAGAGAGCGCAATAGAAAAAGAGGGTGAAAGAGAAAAAGGGAGAAAGAGAGAGACAAAGAGAGGGGGGATGAGAGGGAGAGAGAAAAAGAGGAGAGAGAGAAAGAGGAAAGAGAGGGGAAGAGAAAGGGAAACAGAGAGAGAGAGAGAGAGAGAGAGAGAGAGAGAGAGAGAGAGAGGTGTGTGAGTGGTATTTTATGTAAGAAGTGGGGGAGTAAAAGGCAGAATAAGGAGTCATTTGCAGCACATTACCCATGGAGGATAAAGTGGGAGTGAATGGCTGTTTGGAGCGAGCGAGTGGTCTTTAACACGTCTCTCTCTGTAGGATACCTCTCTGGCTGCTGGAGTTACGGCGGCTCAAAGCGCAGAGTCGTTTCACTTAATGTGGCGTTTAAAACTCTACTTTCCCGCTTATAGTCTCTCCAGCCATGATCTACTGGGACACACCGATTTGTCCAGGAAAAAGCCTCAGCTCACACTCTCTCACTTTCCTGAGTGGAAGGAAAACGTGAGAAGTCTGGTTTAAGTTTGGTAGACATTTCAAGAATGTTTGTCAGTTCGTTTTGCGGCCGGCTGGATAAGACGGAGTGGATTGTTGGATCGCAGTCGTTTAGGTTGCGGTTACGGTTTCAGTGGATCCAATTCTGATCTCACATAGAGTTTAGAGCTCATAGACCAGTGACTCCACCTGGTCCAGCTGTACAGGACAGAGTTTCACAGGAGGATTACTGTACCTGATTCGGCTATTAGCACTGAAAAAGTGATGCATTACATTTAGCTGCTTTAAGGTGCACCCATTGCTGGTGTGCTTGTGAAGTCTTGTGATAGAATGGGACACGTTGGCCTCTTTTCCACTGCAGGTCCGAACGGTTCTGAGCATAAGGGGGTAACCGCTTCTCTGGTGTCTGAAGCTGGAGCCTCCTAGCTAAGCTAATGCTGCCCGGCTCCTCTCTTCTGGCTAACTTAGCTTAGCTAAAGAGATCCAAACACCACACTGCAGGTCTGATTCGACTAACTGCTCTGCTATCACAAGTATAGATGATAAAAACTTATATCAGCGAGAGCAAAGTCAACTGATCGGTGCTGGAGTGACAGAAAGCCGAAATCTGACCTGTTCTGTAGTGCCTTAAGCTGTAGCCTGCTAAGCTAAGCTAACGCGAGTGCACAGTGCCTCTCACTGTAGTACAGGCTCAGTTCTAGTGAACTGATGGTTGAAAACACTTGTTTGGAGGGTAAAGACTCGTATCTGAGAGCACAAATTCAAATGACTGGTGTTGAAATGATAGAAAGATAAAAAGTAGAATTGTTGTGTGGTGCTTTGAGCTGTACCCTGCCGGGCGACGCTAATGCTAACGTAGTTATCTGGCTACAGGTAAAACCCACTGCAGTACAGGCTGTTTCAGTAACAGGTGCTCAAATAACAGCTGTTTAGAGGACAAAGAAGATGAGAGCACGGCAAGAGACTGGAGTTGGAGTGACAGACGGAATCAAACGTTTTTTTTTGGTGGGTGGCGTGCATGTTGATATTAGCTTGTTAGCAGTTAGCCACTCGTTTGTGTAGTTTTCTTGAGTATTTCCTGATTCTGATTTAGTGGTGTAACAGATGGAAACAGAAACCGTAACTGGTCTCAGAAGTCCAGACCAGCACGGAACTGCCCAGTACGGCCCTGAGAACCATTTGGCTCGACAGTGGAAAAGCAGCCTTTTTAGCAGCCGCACATGAGCCTAAGGTCACCTTGTCTCCCAGGGTCAGACATGATCTCATAACAAGAATACTTGTCTAGGGACAACTTGTTATATTTTTGGTGCTGGATCGCAGTTCATTCCGCTGCTAACAAGGGCACGTCTCTCTAAAACCCACCCCAAATTCCTCTAGTCCAGTTGTCATCTTCCTCCTGAAGAGCTACTGTCTTGCAGAGTTTAGCTCCAACCATAAAGACATGAAGACCCCAGCATTGGGCTGTAGAGCAATGGAGCTGCATTCTCTGGAGCGGTGGAGCGCCATCCAGGTGTCTATAAACTTTTGGACATATTCTAGATATCTATATGTTTGAGATATCGTTATGGACTTGTCCACTTCAGTAAACCTTGGACTTCTTCCAGAGGCCTGAAGTAGCTTCAGGTCAGCCGCAAGTCTCAGAAGACTTCCCTCCATAAACAAAAGCCTCTGAGCTTCATTCAAGAGGAACGTAATTGTACTGTACATCATCTAAAAGGTGAAACGTGTTTCAGTGGCATTATTCTCTCCTTCCATGCTGCCTGGACAGTCTAAATATTTGATTCATAAATCCTCTGGTTTTCCTTTTGGAACAGGACCTTGAGGAAGGCCTCTGTTAACCGTGGTTTAGAGGGATCTGGCATGGCTTGGCACGGGCACTGCTAGAATACCATCACATAACACAAGCAAGCTGCCACCGACAAAGAGTGCTGTTTGTGTTGGAGTCTAAATGTTGTGTATTTTGAGAGAACACTGCTGTTCAGTATCCACTGAGCTGCGAGAGAAATGCTAACTCGTCCTGCAGCGTTCAAGATATTGACACCTAACCAACTGCAGATCATACGTACGGTTTTCGGACAATCATTAAATGCTTTTTTTTAACATAGGAACGGTGAAACTATGTGGCCAAGCGTTTGTGCACCTCTTATGTCGAACATGATACAAGTATATTAGCAGCATCCTAGCATCTGTATGGGAAATCAAAGCAACTGCCTAGCAACATTCTTGCAACTACTTGTGATACAACTGCAACCATCTATCAACACCCTAACAAACACATGGGATACCAAAGCAATCACCTAACAAATACCCCAGCAACCATCTGGATGTCTTAGCAGCCACCTAGCAACCCTCTAGGAGCCGTAACAGATACCACAGCAACCAGCTAGCAACACCCTTGCAACCACTTTGTATACCACAGTAACCACTTAACAACCCCCTAGTAAGCAAATTGGGTACCATATCAACATCCTAGAAGCCACTTAGCAAACTCCCCAGCTAGCACCAGAGATACCTTAGCAGCTACCTAGCAAGACCCTAGCATTCACCTGGAACACCCTAGCAACCACTTGGGATGCCAAAGCAACCCCCTGGCAACCACCTAACCACACCCTAGCAGTTCTGGAGAATTTTGTAAGCAATCACTCTACATTTTTATCAGGAAGTTCACTTTTCTAGTTCAAATTTATTGGGGAAGTTTTCTCAGATGCACACTGGGCATTAATGTACATCCTACGTGATTCGATCCTAAGTGCAGGTATGAACAGGGCCAAAATTCCTCTTGGCTATCTGACCACTCAACCCTCATTCAGGGGAGGTCAGGGATGCATATGACCACGTAACATTTAGTGTGAACACTAAAGCACCCCGATGCGACATCACAGCAGACATAAAAGAAGCTGCATAGCTCCGTCTTTGTCTACTCTCACATCTGTTTAAGTTACGTTAGCAATCCATGCAGCCTAAACGTTTGTAACAGGCCTTACACAAAGTAGGATTCCAGGACATTTTTCCCTGACAAGAAATGAAGATGTCTGAAGCGTTTAATGCATCTTAAAGCTTCTTCACAAAAAGTTATTACCTGAAGTGGTTATAAATGTGCTGCTGCTGGATGAAACATTGTGTTATGGTAGTTTTGACAAAGTTTTGGTCTAAATGTTGTTTTTTTTTGCATTACAAAGAAACTATTTTTTAAGTATTGCCACTATTTTATCATCATCAACATTACACATAAAAACTCAGAAGACGTGTAGGTTAACTGGTGGTTTTGGATAGTAAATAAAATGGCTATATTTGTGTTGTAGACAGTGCGACCCCTGGTTCCCATCACCACCACTGTAAAGACGTCTGCACAAAGTTTAAATGTGTTAATGTACAATGTTTTTCTAGTTTCCCTACGATGAACCGTTTCACACCAAACCACTCTGAATGACTCTGTTGACATCTCGGTGACTGAATTATGCAGAAATTCTTAAACGCTGGTGGAATTCCCCCTCAATAGTTTTGTTACTGACATCAGTGTGACAAGGGGAAATACAGTATGTACAGTATCTTTTCTTTGTTGATTTTTTTCCTTCTCCTTTCTCTCTCTCTTTCTGGAAGGATCTCAGGAGAGGAGCTCCTCTGAAAACAAATCCAAACCGCCTGCTAAACAGAATGCCAAGTCTAACAGGGACTGACAGCCCTTCAAAATGACCCTGTAGTTGTGTGTGATTTGGAAATGGCATCCTGCCTCGACCAATATCTCTGCACATTTTTCATACTGGCAAGCAGCCTGTATATTTACTCTGACAAACCCACCATTTGCACCAGAAACCTTTGTGCATGTGTGGTTTTGGTTCGGCGGGTACCGTCCCAGGAACGCTGGAACCGATTGGTTCTGATTATTTGAGGGTAAAATCCAAATCACAAACACTAAATCCAGTTTTTCTTACTTATCTCTCTTACTCAGTCGGAGATGAAAAGCAGATGAACTTAAGCTAAGGGGCGGGTGGGGGGAGGGCAGTGCCAGAGAGAGAGAGTGACAGAGGGGAAGACAGAGGAAGTGAGAGAGGGAGAAGAGTGAGAGAGAGCAGTAGAGAGTTGGGGAGAGAAAAGCAGATGAGCAGCAAAAGCATAAAGAGAAAGAAAGAGAAGAAAAGAACAGATAAAACCCAGGGTCAGGGCAGGGCTTAGGGTCCGAGCACACTGGTTCTCAGATGAAAGGAACCCTCTACAATCCCCTCAATGATAAACATGTGTCCATGCCAGGAGCCGACCAGCGGGAGAGTGTGTACTGACCAGTCTGACCCCTCTCTCCCCTCAGAGTGGCCTCTTCAGGCCCAGCATGACCCAGAGCTTCCTCAATGGATCATTGGAAAAACAGCACTAAATATGGATGATTGGATGCACAGTGCCAAATCCCTAAATACTGATCAGATACAAAATACCAAATACTGATAAGAGGCACAATACTAAATATCAACTACTGATCATATTTACAATACCAAATTCCAAATACTGATTAGATACGCGATAACAAATACCAAATACTGATCAGCTACACAATATTAAATACCAACTAATGATCAGATACACAATACCAAACACCAAATACTAATCAGATACACAATACCAGATACCAAATACTGATTGGGTACACACACCAAACACCAAATACGGGTTGGATACACAACAGCAAATACCAAATGCTTATTGAATGTGCAATACAAAATACCAAATACTGATTGGATATGTAATATCAAATACCTAATATTGATTGAATCTGCAGTACTAAATACCAAATACTTGTTGGATATGAAATATTAAATATCTGATATATATTGGATATGCATTACCAAATACTGACTGGATATGCATTACCAAATACTGACTGGATGTGCAATATCAAATGCCTAATATTTATTTGATATGTAGTACCAAATACAAAATACAGATAGCATACAAAACACCAAATACGAATTAAATGTGCAATGCTAAACACAAAATGCTGATCAAACAATGCTAAATACCAAATACTGACTGGATATGCAAAATCAGATACACAATATTGATTAGACCTGCAATACCAAACATCAAATCTGATTGGATATGCAATATAAAATACCTAATTTATTTGATAAGGTGTGCCAAATACCAAATACTGACTGGATGGACAGTGTCAAATATCAAATACAACAACAAATGCAACAGCAAATGCTGAGTGGACACAATATACCAAATACTAATGGGATATACAACAAATACCAAATTGGATAGGTAATGACAAATCCCAAATACTGATGGGAAACACAAGCCATGTATGAAGGAAGGCAGTAAATTTTGCAGGTGCTGTGAATTCAATAAATACATTACGAGAATTGATGTAATATTTTTCCTGGTTATCAATAAGTTTTCCTCCCCCTAATTTACCTGGAACATTTCTTTTTAAACTGGAGTCCTATTTAAAGGGAGCCTATATCTTTCGAATAACTTTAAAAAAAATATTCACTGATATTTTTGATACATTAAGGGAAATTTGAGTCTCATATTATTAGAATATATTATATTGACCAGTTATATTCCAACTGAGAGATTCATTAACCCCTCAAAGTGCAGTCACATTATTCATTGATTATTATTATGGCTCATTATCCCTTAACTGCTTAGAA
Source organism: Colossoma macropomum (assembly GCF_904425465.1). Classification (NCBI taxonomy): domain Eukaryota; kingdom Metazoa; phylum Chordata; class Actinopteri; order Characiformes; family Serrasalmidae; genus Colossoma; species Colossoma macropomum. The sequence goes on from NW_023494793.1 coordinate 40,319,137, forward strand.
TAATTCATTAATTATTATTGATTGATTAGTACCTGCTATGAATTATTCAGTTTCTACTATGAGTGATACAGTAATTATTATGGATTATTTAGGAACTACTATGAAATGTATGTGTAACTTCTGTAGCTTTGAGAGTGAGCAGGACGGGACCCACATACAGTTTGTATGAGCAGGACGGGACCCACATATAGTTAACAAACAAAACCTTCTTAGCCAGTAATTCAAAGATTTTCTTTAAAAATAACAACGCTGATTGTGGCCTCGTGTTGCCCTGTGGCCTTGTGTATCGCATGTTGAGATGCAGATAAATTTGTACATATGCAGGTTAGCTCACAAATAAATGCTGCTGTTTTAAATGCGGTTGAGGGTCTTTAGCCAGAAACGAATCAGCAGGTCCTGAAAAAGTTTGAGAAGCTCTGGCGTGGAACTCAAGGCTGTCCCTGATCCTCATGTAGCACAGCAGGGGAGAGAGAGTGTGTGTGTGTTTGCTGTCTGCTGTGGGTTAGAATGGAGAGATGGAGAGCTTGAACCCCAGCCTCCTCCTGGGAACGGGGCTGGGAAAGGCTGGCTTTGTGGTAATGCGGCTGATTCAAGGCCAGGCCGGGACCTCCTCCACAACGATCAGCAGCAGACACATGGAGTGTGTGTGTGTTTTTGTTTTTCTCTACATTTTGCTTTTTTTTAAATGTATTGAGTTTGTAGGAACACCAAGTAACATGATAGATGAGAGTAACAAAATAATACTAACTGCTTTTTACAAAAGCTTCATTTTTTTTTTAGAACTGAAGAAAAACTATTTAGTTTTGAACACTGAGATGAATGTTAGGGCTATGTTTATGAGTAGGTTTGGAAATTTCTTTTTACATGTAGATACTTCCATATCACTGCTGTTGGATCAAAATCAGCATATCTCCAACATGGACTTTACAGGAGAAGGAAAAAACATACTTTACTTTTAATGTAAGTCAATGGAACCAGACTTCTTTCCAAGCAATTTTAGGCGTTTTGTTTTGGTCTATTCGCCTTGAATCTCACACACAATATAAAAGACAGTAGATTTTCAAATCCTGTCAATAACTGAAAAACAGCAAAAATGGAGATACAAGGCTTTTGGTCAGACAGCAGTGATATTATAGATCTATCAGTCAATATTATGTATATATATATATATATATATATATATATATATAATATTGACCAAGTACCTCCTTGTGTTTACACTCTTTATCCATTTTATCAACTCCACACTCCACTTACTGTCCACTCTATTAGACACTCCTACCTTGTCAGTCCACCTTGTAGATGTAAAGTCAGAGACGATAGCTCATCTGCTGCTGCACAGTTTGTGTTGGTCATCCTCTAGTCATTCATCAGTGGTCAGAGGACGCTGCCCACAGGACACTGTTGGCTGGATATTTTTGGTTGGTGGACTATTCTCAGTCCAGCAGTGACACTGAGTGTAGATACAAATGAACTGGCCGGTCGGTGTGTATGTATAATACAAATGGGACATGTTTTTGTTACACATAGGTACTTGCATATTATACAGACCATATAATCTACAGAGAACACAGTTTTGTATACAGTTGCTGGTTGTTTGTTGAATTGAACATATTGGGAAAATATTTTAAACTCAGCAAATAAAAATACATTTAAATAGATAGATAAATAAAACATGGGATACACATGCATGACCCCGTGTCCTGACACTGTATAAATACAAATGTGTGTGCTGTGTGTGTAGCTGTAGTGCTGTAGGCCACCCATGATTCTCCTCCATCAGGATCCACAAGCCCTTTGTGAGTTATGTGTGTAAGTTATGTGTGTGAGTTATGTGTGTGCTTTGTTGTGAGTGAGGGTGGGAGTGTGTGGATGTGTGTGTTTGTGTGTGTGTGGTTGACTTTGAGGAAATGCATAGCACTGTTCTTTTCTAATGCTCCTTCATGAAGGATATCCATCTCACTTGACACCACCACCCACCACCCGGACATCAGCACATCAGGCATTCCAGTGGTGGCCTTAACCAGGTCTCTATGTCTACAGTTCAAAAGCTGGGATCAGTGTTTTTAATAATACTAAACTGATTCGGCTGCAAAATGAGAATATGATGTTAGTACTCGAAAAAGTATTTTTCAAAAGGAAAAGTTCTGACAAACTCTGACAACTTTTCTGTATGTTTATATTTTACTTTATTATGCATATTTAAATGATTATTGCTATTTTTGAGCACTTGAGCTGCTATGTGTACAAAATTACTCTACAAATAAACACTGTTATTGTTATTGCTATTATTTCATATTGTTCATAGGAGATTTTAGGTGTGTGCAGAGTGATGAATTAGGTGATTACATATTGAGAAAAATCGAATGGCATCAAGAATTAAGTTTTATTGTGAATTGATTAAAATCCCAAATTCCTCATACAGCCATATTGACAAGAAATTATAATAGAAATTAGACAATTGCAGTATATTAATTAGGAATTTGCAGTATATTACTTATTATTTAATATTTCATACCAATGTGCTAAGGTGTCTGCGATGTTTGTACAGTACTGTATATTTGAAATACAGTCAGTGGTTCAACTCCTCTGTGACTGTAGGCCTCTTGCTCTCATACCACCACATTAGGTCTTGTTTCAAGGTGTGTGCATGTGTGTGTGTGTGTGTGTGTGTGTACATGTCTTGCTATCCTTGTGAGGACTACATGTCTCCACAATGATAGGACAACATTTTTGCTCAAGTAATGATATTCTGCTGTCCTCATTTGAGCATGTGTTTTTTCACCACTTTTCTCTTAGAGGAAACACTAAAAGAGCATAAGAAATGTCTTTTGGATATCGAGGTTAAGTGGAACTCCACCAATTTTGCAAAATTACTTAATCATTAAATGGTTTAGAGTGGGTCGGTGTGAAATGTGTCTTTCTAGAGAAATTTACAGATTCAGAATTGTTCAGCATTATAGTACTAGGAACCAGACGTCCAAACCATTTAATGACTCTAAATGCTACATCCCGCTAATCTATTACACAAAATGGTTATGAATGCATTGTTTAAAACAATTAGCCACGACTTTAACGTTCCTGGTACTTGTAATGGCAACTGAAAAAAACGCACCGCACTATATTTTCTCCATTTATTTTTGCATCATGGTCCAGTGCAGTGCACCACCACTCTGAACAATTAACCAGTAAGGTGTAACTGTGATCTATCGCAGCTCCTCTGGTGAATAACGTTACTCACAAAAGAGTTTTACTGACACCGTGTGACACAGCGCCGCCAACCCAAACAACATGAAATGCAGGCAGGGCGGAGAGATGCATGCAGGCCTTTGTATGGAAAAAAATAGTACCCACAGAAAACGTATATATTTTTTTAAATTTATCATTATTTGATTATTAACAGCGTGACTTATGAAAACGTGTAAGAAACATGTAAGTTCACTGGTCATTTTGAATTGCAGATTTGACAATTTTGGTAAATTTCTCTAGAAAGGCGCATTTCACACCGAACCACTCTGAATGATTTTGTTTACATCTAAAAGTAATTTTGCAAAATCGGTGAAGTTTCCCTTAAAGGTTAGGGTTAGGTTTAGGTGCAGGTGTAGGATTACTATTGGTATTAGTATCGTCTGCAGTAATACAAAAATTAATAGAATCCTATGGAAGTCCTCACAAGGAATGTGTGTGTGTGTGTGTGTGTGTGTGTGTGTGTGTGTGTGTGTGTGTGTGTGTGTGTCGTGTGGTACATTAACAACAGAGTTCTGCTATGACACACACTAACCACAATTGCTGTAGCGTGTTTTTCAAGAGAGATGGATATCTAACCTCTGGGCAGCATGTGGGAAGAACAAACCATTCAACTCTGCTGTGCATTTACTTTAAACACGCCTTCTGAAACCTAACCTAGTGTATAAGCCCAACATTAACCATAAGCCCACCTCCATTCAGTATGTCAGCTTATGTCATGCTAATCTTTACTGTGTGCTCTGGTTAGCCATCATGACATCAAACATTATGACAGCTGTCATGACAATGAACAGTAACAGGGTTATATTCCTGGACATAATCTGTCACAACAACTCAGAGCATGGATGTGTTAATGTTATGCAACAGGGCTCAAGTAAAGTGTCACTGATTATTTTTACCGCATGTATTATGTTTTCCACACATGCCACACACGTCAGCAGGCTTTGGGAGCCCTGTTAACTCAAGCTAACGCACACTTTGGATAATTGCAGGCTTGTCTGTCAGAAAGTTGCAGCATACTTTGAGCTCCTTCTTCATGAGGCATGAATTGGTTAGACATTGTGGTAACACTTTCCTGGAATGTCACCTTGGCAAGCATATATAAACACATTCATAACATGTTATAATGCATTCATAAGACATTATAAACATAGCTATAAATATTTAGAAAAATGCATTATATGTTATAGCCATGTTTGTTATGCATTGTGAATTGTTAACATAATGCATTATAAGTACTGATCATAACAAATTATAAGAGCTCATAAGTTGTATTTGTCCGCTCTAAGTAAAGTGAAGTGTACTGTACTAAAGCCTCCTCCAGTGTTAAGAGTGAGGCTTCAAGTTGAAGTATTTACTGAAGGATTTACTGAAACACTAAAACATACACAGTAAAGCACATTACAGGCTTCAAACTGTCAGAGTTAAACTAGAGCTGCCATCAGTGTTTTACCCAATGTGGGAAAGGTAACGTACACCACCGTTAGCTTGGTATTTGTCTTTACTTTACACTCTCCAATCTGGGACTGACTTCCTTGGCACTGACATTATAACATGTTATTAACACTATTTATAATGCATTATATTAACAATTCATAATGTATAATAAACATGTCTATAAAATGTTATTAAGTGTAATTCTTTTTTATAAATATTTATAACGATGTTTATAATGCCTTATGAATACATTATAACATGTTATAAATGTGTTTATAGATGCTTACAAAGGTGACATTCATAGAAAGTGTTACCGAAATTGTCTACATATGTATGGAATATTTCATACCAAAAGAGAGGTTGCTTCTTGTTGGGATGTTCAAGTGATATTCACTTAAAAATACAGAACATATGAATAGCAAAAATCCCTGAAAGACTGTAGATGTATCTCAAAGCTAATGATGCCTCTTAGAAGCCCTTCAAACGCAGCCAAGAAATGTACGCTTCATTTCTGAGAAATCGAATGACTCGTGTGTATCACTCGAGACATTCAGTCACCCACAGTGTTTCACCCACAGCACAAAACGGTTTGAAAAATGGTAGAAGCAGCTGTGAGTGGGCGAGCTGACGTTTGGAATTAAATGTAAATTTGAACGTAATGTTTTTAAATCTAACATTTAAACATGATGCATTGCTTACGTCAGTAAGCCATGATGCGTCAGTCTGGCCTGCTAAGGCCTTCTCAAATGTGCTTGAACACTATAGATGAGCTTTCCTGTAGAGGGTATCCACTTGACAACACAGTTGGTAAGGGCTTGTTTTAATATATATGGGGTCAAACTGAATAATAGTCATGACTCATTGCTGCAAAATTCCTTATGCAAAGCTAAGTGCTTAGTCTGAAGGCTTCATCTTTCTCAGTGTCATTGTTGTATGATGCTATATGGACGTCTGTGTGTTATTGTGAAAGGCCCACTCAGCTAAAAGCTGCATGTCCAGCTTTCTTTGCAACCACATGCTGAAAAAAAGCCACTGGCTAGAAGCAGCATGTAGAATCCCTCAGAAAGATCAGAAGAGAGCTGTCCTGGGCTGGCACACGCAGCTCTGGTGGTTACACTGCCCTAATGTTGGGTTATATTACTGCTTGCACTTGTGTTGCACCATGCCAACACGTGGCAGTGATGCCACGGACTGCGGCTTATGTAACAGGCTGTAGATTCAGAGGCTTGGACAGAGTCGAGATGCAGTGGTATCAATTTGGGCTGTAATTCTTTGGTTCACTGATTGAAACTGACCGCTGCTCTTTTGCTAATACACCACACACACTCCAACACCATCTCTGGACTGCTGCTCGAGCTTGATCTTTTTTTATGAAAGTTTCCCATGATGCAATTTGCCACATCAGGATCGCACGGCCGGAGTTCCAAACCGACGTCAGGGAATGACTGAGCGTACAAAGTGTGTGTCTTGGGACGTTTACAAATGACTGCTAACTGTAACCTTTAGACTTCACCCATAAACTCTGGGAAACGTGGGGTTTCGTGTGTGTGTGGTTTGGTCAGTGCAGCCAGGACATCATCCCTACACACACACACACACACTCACACACACACACACACACACACACACACACACACTATACTACAGTATTTGATTTATATCATTACAACTAACAAGGACAGTACAGTAGTGTCCCATTAAAAGGACAGTACAGTAGTGTCCGTTAAAAGGACAGAACAGTAGTGTCCATTAAAAGGACAGTACAGTAGTGTCCGTTAAAAGGACAGAACAGTAGTGTCCATTAAAAGGACAGTACAGTAGTGTCCGTTAAAAGGACAGTACAGTAGTGCCCATTAAAAGGACAGTACAGTAGTGTCCGTTAAAAGGACAGTACAGTAGTCTCCATTAAAAGGACAGTACAGTAGTCTCCATTAAAGGAACAGTACAGTAGTCTCTATTTAAAGAACAGTACAGTAGTCTCCAGTTAAAGGAACAGTACAGTACTCTCCATTAAAGGGACAGTACAGTAGTCTCCATTAAAAGAACAGTACAGTAGTCTCAATTTAAAGGACAGTACAGTAGTCTCCATTAAAGGACAGTACAGTAGTCTCCATTTAAAGGACAGTACAGTAGTCTCTATTAAAAGGACAGTACAGTAGTCTCCATTGAAAGGACAGCACAGTAGTCTCTATTTAAGGGACAGTACAGTAGTCTCTATTAAAAGGACAGTACAGTAGTCTCCATTAAAAGAACAGTACAGTAGTCTCAATTTAAAGGACAGTACAGTAGTCTCTATTAAAAGGACAGTACAGTAGTCTCCATTAAAGGGACAGTACAGTAGTCTCTATTTAAAGGACAGTACAGTAGACTCCATTAAAGGGACAGTACAGTAGTCTCTATTTAAAGGACAGTACAGTAGTCTTTATTTAAAGGACAGTACAGTAGACTCCATTAAAGGGACAGTACAGTAGTCTCTATTAAAAGGACAGTACAGTAGTCTCTATTTAAAGGACAGTACAGTAGTCTCTATTTAAAGGACAGTACAGTAGTCTCTATTTAAAGGACAGTACAGTAGACTCCATTAAAGGGACAGTACAGTAGTCTCTATTAAAAGGACAGTACAGTAGTCTCCATTAAAGGGACAGTACAGTAGTCTCTATTTAAAGGACAGTACAGTAGACTCCATTAAAGGGACAGTACAGTAGTCTCTATTTAAAGGACAGTACAGTAGTCTCTATTTAAAGGACAGTACAGTAGTCTCTATTTAAAGGACAGTACAGTAGTCTCCATTAAAAGGACAGTACAGTAGACTCCATTAAAAGGACAGTACAGTAGTCTCTATTTAAAGGACAGTACAGTAGTCTCTATTTAAAGGACAGTACAGTAGTCTCTATTAAAAGGACAGTACAGTAGTCTTAATTTAAGGACAGTACAGTAGTCTCTATTTAAAATGACAGTACAGTAGACTCTATTTAAAGGACAGTACAGTAGTCTTAATTTAAGGACAGTACAGTAGTCTCTATTTAAAATGACAGTACAGTAGACTCTATTTAAAGGACAGTACAGTAGTCTCCATTTAAAGGACAGTACAGTAGTCTCTATTAAAGGAACAGTACAGTAGACTCAATTTAAAGGACAGTACAGTAGTCTCTATTAAAGGACAGTACAGTAGTCTCCATTAAAAGAACAGTACAGTAGTCTCCATTAAAAGGACAGTACAGTAGTCTCCATTAAAAGGACAGTACAGTAGTCTCCATTAAAGGAACAGTACAGTAGTCTCAATTTAAAGAACAGTACAGTAGTCTCCATTAAAAGGACAGTACAGTAGTCTCCATTAAAGGAACAGTACAGTAGTCTCCATTAAAAGAACAGTACAGTAGTCTAAATTTAAAGAACAGTACAGTAGTCTCCATTAAAAGAACAGTACAGTAGTCTAAATTTAAAGAACAGTACAGTAGTCTAAATTTAAAGAACAGTACAGTAGTCTCCATTAAAGGAACAGTACAGTAGTCTCAATTTAAAGAACAGTACAGTAGTCTCCATTAAAAGAACAGTACAGTAGTCTAAATTTAAAGAACAGTACAGTAGTCTCCATTAAAAGAACAGTACAGTAGTCTAAATTTAAAGAACAGTACAGTAGTCTCCATTAAAGGAACAGTACAGTAGTCTCAATTTAAAGAACAGTACAGTAGTCTCCATTAAAAGGACAGTACAGTAGTCTCCATTTAAAGGACAGTACAGTAGTCTCCATTAAAGGGACAGTACAGTAGTCTCAATTTAAAGAACAGCACAGTAGTCTCCATTAAAAGGACAGTACAGTAGTCTCCATTGAAAGGACAGTACAGTAGTCTCCATTGAAAGGAACAGTACAGTAGTCTCCATTAAAGGACAGTACAGTAGTCTCCATTAAAAGGACAGTACAGTAGTCTCCATTAAAGGGACAGTACAGTAGTCTCTATTAAAAGGAACAGTACAGTAGTCTCTATTTAAAGGACAGTACAGTAGTCTCCATTAAAGGACAGTACAGTAGTCTCCATTAAAAGGACAGTGGCTTTCATTAAAAATTAGCATTGAAACACAAATGTATAAATACATCTGTGGTAATGCTAACTTCTGCTAGCATCCCTAAGGGATTCTATTAGTATGTTTGCCCTAAGCTAATGGCAATTCATTTTTTTGCTACTCTAGTTTAAACTTGGACATTGTAAACTTGTAAAAGGCACTTAATGTTGTATTTAAAACAAGCTGTTCAGAGTAAATTATCTTTGCGATGAAGGCTTGTTCTGCTCGTTAGTTAGTTTGTTGTTTAGATCTAAAGTCACGGTAGACTGCGGAAAATCCCGAGATTGCAAGAAACTCCCGCGAGGTTTTGAGAATGGAACCATTGGTCGGGACTCTTGTTTGTGTGCATAATCTGAATGTGCATGGTGTTTCATTCAGGGCAGATCGTGTAGTGTGGGGACCATGATGACTAACAATGATCAAGGACAAAGCAATCAGTGAAAAATGTCACTATGTGTGTGGTCTCTCATGTTTTCAACATCGGCCAAGCATTACGGCAGGGACGTGTTACAACACATCCTGCGTTGCACCCTGCTGCCGATGGGGCTGCGTAGCCACAGACTGGTCAGAGTGCCCATGGCAAGCCTTGTCCATCATCAAAAGGGTCTGCAATGGACATGTGAGCCTAGAAATGGATCTTGGAACAATGGAAGAAGGTCATCTGGTCCTGTTTTTTTTTAATATCACGTGAATGACCAGATACAGGTATGCGCAGTCATGGGCTGGAGGTTAGGGAACCAGCCTTGTGACCAGAAGGTCGCCGGTTTGATCCACTGAGCTGACAGTATGTGACTGAAGTGCCCTTGAGCAAGGTACCTAACCTCCAACTGCTCCAAGGGCATCATGGTTAGTGCTGCCCACTGCTCTGGACAAGTGTGCTTACTGCCCCCTAGTGTGTGTGCGCATTCACTAGTGTGTATGTGGGTGTTTCACTGCATGGATGAGTTAAAATTTGTGCTATTTACCTGGGGAACTGATGGTACCAGGATGCACTATGGGAATAGAACAATCTAGTGGAAGGAAGTGTGAATCTCTGGGCAATGTTCTCAGTCTGATTGAGCATCTGTCGGATGTTCTGGAACAAGACATCTGATCGATCTCATAACTTAGAGGTCAGAGGTTGTGTAGAATCCATGCCTTAGTGGGTTACTCTTTTGGTGGCACACAGAGGACCAACAGCATATTTGACAGATGGTCATAATGTTTCGGCTCATTAATGTACAAATTAAAAAATCACATTTACATTCAGTTTGATTATACTAAGAAGAATATGAAGCGATATGAAGATTTATTACATTTTTAAAACATTCACAGATCCTAAAAAACGAATATGAACTATAATACGAGCGTCGCTGACTGATTAATTAAACTGTGGCTCATGCTGGAGTTTCCAAAGCAGCTTTCCCTCCCCTGATCCGTTTCTTGTAAAAATCATGAAAGCACGGAATAACAAACATCAAAACGGCTGTGATTTTTAATAACCTTTAATATACACAAAGGCAAATTCCCCTCTGTTGAAGTCACTTCACAGGGAAGCCAAGTGCCGCAACTAAGGGGGAAAACAAACAAACACAAACAGAGCAACACAGAAGGGAACTGAATACAACTATAAAAACCGTCAAGGGCAATGAAATCAGCTCAGTAGACGGATTTTGGGTCAATAAAGCGAAAGCTGATCCAAAAATGATTTCGATGGTGAATTAATTGCGTCATTAATGAGCTTAGAGGTGGGAGCCAGATTGATTCTCACGCTCACACTAGTGTGTGTAACTTACTGCACCACACCCAACAAACACACACACACAAACACACACACACTGTCTAAGTGCCTTCTGTCTTATGAACTCTCAATGAACCCTGAATAAGCCTTGCAAATCCAAACAGCCATATAGCGGTGACCACAAGGCCTGGAACACTAATCCATGGCAAAAAAGTGTTTTGAGTTGAACTTGTTCATACCTGTGGTCATATGAATCACAATTCATCCCATCAAATCAATTAAAAGGCAAAATTTCCTGTTATCTTCCATAACATCCAAATACTTTTGCCCCACCTCTAAATGTCTTCTGAGTTTCGTTTATGTCACTGTGCACCAGTGGGAAAGGTGAAGCCTCTCGCTTCATATGTCAGAATGTAACTGGCGCACCATTTAAGGTGGAACGGAAAAATCTGAGCAAGAAGCTGGCGAATAGGAAGCCGACTTTAGCTGGGTACTAACGTTAGCATATCTGTTAGCTAGCTAGGTTAGGAAGCAAAGCCTCTCTTGGATTGAAATGAAGCTACTAGCAGCGCTTCAGACACAAACACACAGAATTCACTCCGTCTAGTTTTATTGGACTCCCAGAGGGAGAGGACACTGACCTACCCGAGAATCTGTCTTGTTCCCTTCAGTCGGCAATGGAATAATAATTTTTGTCTCATATTTATGCAAATTAGCAACAGGTATTACTGAGTAGCATAACTTCACCACAAAACAGTTAAGCTGGGAGAACCATTAATGGTTATGTGCTGAATTTTCTATGCTATTATAGTGTTGGGGAGGGGTCTAAGAGTGGCTCTAGTTTTTATAGCATTATAGTGTTAGGGGAGGGGTCTAAGTGTGGCTCTAGTTTTTATAGCATTATAGTGTTAGGGGAGGGGTCTAAGAGTGGCTCTAGTTTTTATAGCATTATAGTGTTGGGGAGGGGTCTAAGTGTTAGGCTCTAGTTTTTATAGCATTATAGTGTTGGGGGAGGGGTCTAAGAGTGGCTCTAGTTTTTATAGCATTATAGTGTTAGAGGAGGGGTCTAAGTGTTAGGCTCTAGTTTTTATAGCATTATAGTGTTAGAGGAGGGGTCTAAGTGTTAGGCTCTAGTTTTTATAGCATTATAGTGTTAGGGGAGGGGTCTAAGAGTGGCTCTAGTTTTTACTGTTATAGTGTTGGGGGGAGGGGTCATGCTACGTATGGCTCCACTGCATCATTGTGCCAAAATTTCAGGCCTGGCCAAAAAAACCTGAACACAAAAATGATGATAAACAGTTTTGCGGTCTAACTCCACAACTCAGTACTACGCAGTTCACAGTCTTTTCATGTTTTCAGCAGTTATTTTTTTAACATGTGTAACATGATTAGAAACAAATCTCTGAATTTGCTTTACACAAACTTTAAGTGAAAGTGTGAGTAATATATAAAAAACTTACTCAAAAGTGGAAGTATGGAGATAAAAAAATCTACATTTTGTAAAAGCCATAAAATCTAAGCCATAAATTCAAATGCATGAGAACAATCTTTTGTGGCCATTTCTATTAAACATTGTCACACATCGACCCGTGTCACTAGAAAACTTGGACTTCAGTTCCCAGAACCCTCAGGAGGATCACGTGACAATGCAACTTCCCTCCAACTCGGAAAACTCGACGGACTGCATTACCCACAATGCTGTGGGGAATCACATAAATGTTTGCACCTGTGTTTACAGTCATATGACTTAGTTAGATTAGCTTTTAAGCCCGGGCTGTAGTTTAGCTCTTTGTGAGGTATTGCTTCTTCAAGAACATACTGAGCGTTTCTCCTGAGTGTTATTTGCTGTACGTTTTTGATCATTGTTTCGTTATTTGACTTTGCCTTTTGCCTTTGCCCTTTGGTACTGTTACCTGTCTTTGCTGGTCTTTGTTTTTGGACCTTTGCCTGTTTTTTGACTTTGTTTTTGCCTTGCCCTTTTTGACTTTGCCCGCTTGGTGATATGATCACCGCTTTGTTTTTGGTTTGTCTTTTGGATTTGACCCACACCTGCTTTTTGACCACGCATCTGCCTAGCCCTATTAAAACACCTTTTGCCCTTTTAATCCGCGAGCGTCTGGTTTCTGACGAACCGTTACAAACATATTAAGTACAGTGATTAAGGGATGGCTCTAAAGCTATATGTTTAAATTTTAAAGTGCTCAAACAAACTCAGAATCTAAGGTTCAAATTACAATTATGATTCTTTTATTTTCCACTTAAACATGTCTCTGCAGCTCATTTAAAATAAGGGATGAACTTAAGGCCAAACTTCATGCAATCAAGCTTCCATTCTTGCCTCGATCAACCTGGTGATCAGCTACTTTTGGGGTTGGGGGGAAACTGTGTACATTTGACTTTTCATCGAACCGTCTCTTTAAAAGCAGCTCGACTCTCCCAAGGGCAGTGGTAGTGGGACGTAATCCAGATTCAAGCCCACAACCCTGTGGTAATGGCACCTCACCAGGACTGGTGGTGTTACTGGTGGTGGATGAAGGAAAGTATGAAAGAGAGAGAGAGAGAGGGGGGTATAGAGAGAACCAGAGAGAGAGCGAGAGAGTGAGAGGGTAAATGAATGAATGAAGGAGAGGACCTGTCATTCTTGTTAATTAAGACCAGCTCTCTCTCTCTCTCTCTCTCTCTCTCTGTCTTTCCGTTTGTCTCTCTCTCTCTGTCTGCTTGGCTCTGAACCTTTTCCGCTTTGTGTCTGGTTCAGTCTCCCTCCGTGTCTCCATCCACCCTGTCATCTGTCTGCATGCTTCTTCTTTCCCTTGCTCTTTTTTCTTCTGCCAATGTTCTATCTCTCCCCACCACTCACTCTCTTTCTCTCTTCCTTCTTCTCCCACACTTTCTAGAAAAGGTGTTTCCAATCCAGACTTGTTTAGGCTATAGCAAACACCAAGTGTAGGATTTTTTTTTCTTCTACTGTTCGTAAACCTCATTTTATCATTTTGTAGTTGTTGTCAAAGCCATATTAGGAAATCCGAATCTAAGCTGCTTTTCTTTATGGGGAAATATGAATGGCATTTTTGAAAATAGCCGACATCACGCCAAGTGTTAAACTAAAAACGTGATACATTTTATCCGGTGTACATTTTTCCCTTGAATGTTACTGGATCCTCTGAATTACAAGGTCATTAAAAGGGAATTCTACTGATTTTTTACACTGCAAAAAATGGTCTCTTGTCAAGGGAAATGATCTTAAATCTGGCTAATATGTCAAACATTTCCCATTTTGTGAAGGTTGTGCACTTATTATAAGCTACACTTGTACATGCTTTTCTCTTGAGCCGCTCTGAATTGAAGGAGCAGTTTTTGTCCTTTCCAGACTGAATGATGTTGAAATCCTCTGGCTGGTGTGTCCCAAACATTTAATCCCTAATTTCTGCTCTAAAGGCTGGTATCAAATGTAACTTTTATTACATTTTCGACTTGACTCATTATATTGCCTTGCTATTCTGAGTGGCCACCACAACTGATAAGGAACAGTGGCTAGCTGCTTAACAAAGGCCATACCGTAAAAACGTTACTAAACGTCTGGACATATGTAAATGTATAATTTTTTATTAGCTGCTCTCAGCGTGGGGCCAGCGTGATTGGGCCCCACAGCTGGTCAATGAAAGCATGTTAAACATGTGCAGAGTGTTTTTTAACTGCTCACTTGGTTAGACGATCGCTGACGAGCCCTACACTACCAAACCAAGACCGCTAGGAGAAATGGGTAGGATAGTGGCATTTACACAACAGGTACAGGAAGATATTTGGAATGTATCAGACAGCCCTACCATAGTCATATGTAATAAATGTGCAACAATGTTAGTTATGAAGAAAAAACAAACAAACAAAAAAAAAGTGCATATATATATATATATATATATATATATATATATATATACAATTTTGCTAGTTTCAAGCACATTTCTTAAAACAAGCACAATTATCTGCCAATAGAGTGATAATTTTACTTGATAAAATTACTTAAAACAAGTAAAAAATGTCTTAAATTAAGCTTACAACTATCTCAACAGAAGAAATATTACATTTCTTGACTATATTTAAGATATTTATACTTGACAAGATACCAGTTTTTCAGTGCAAAGGTTCTGCATAGTTCAGTTGTTGAGACTTTGTTACAGAGGTGCTGATAGGAACCAGGGGTCAGTACATCTATTAATGTCCAAAATCATCAGTGAAAATACTATTTTGCCTTCGAACGGTCTGCTATACCTCTTTGCTGTAAGTGTATTTTTTTAAAAAAAGTACATTTTACATCAACAATTTATCACAAATGTTTTATAAAACACTGCGTCAGGCATCAGGCTGTGTATTCATAACCACTTCATGTACCAACTCTCTGTGAAGGAGCTGTTAGAAGCATTAAACTCTTCAGACATCTGGTTCCTATCACCACCACTGTGAACAATTCTGACTCTGTAAGTTTCTCTAACTTTAATGAGGCATTTTCCATCAAACCACTCTGAATGACACTAGCTGAAACGTCTTGAGGTTGCTCCGTTCAGCTATTTTGTGAAGGCAGCGTAGATGTGTTTTTTTAAGGGGTTCTAGATCAGCTTTCTATTTGAAGGGGAATTCTGGCCTAAAACTAGCATTTGAGACTGCAGTCTCTCTTAAACCGGGGTTACACTACACGACTTTTACCCCGATTTTAGCCCTGATTCTCAGTCTGGTTGAGTCTGAGCTGGTCAGCACTAGTGTGCAGATTTTTGGGTCGGTTGGAGTCGACAGTTGGAGAGAGAGTGGAGTCGTGTGTGAGGAGCGCAGACTCAGATTTTTGGCCTCTCGATCGTGTTTTAGACCAGTCTGAGTTTATTGAACATGTTTGATTTTTTCAACCCAACTCTGACCGACTCAATCTGAACAGACTCCTGCAACAGCCAATGAAAACTGAGAGGATCAAAGAAGAAAATACAGCAAATGGCAAAGAGTCACTCACTCGAGCAAAACTTTTTAATGAGCTGAGTTTAAGGCACAATCGAGTTTATGTACATTAAAAGCTCTAAAAAACCACACTGATCTCATTTTTAAATCCGTGATCCTCGCTTAAACATGTTTACCTGCTGCTTCTTTACTGTGTCAGCGCAAACGGCAGAGAAAACAGCAGTGAGCAGCTCCACATTTGTTTATTTGCGTCTCCTAGTAACAGGAGAAAGCATGAGTTTGCGTGAGTTTGCGAGAGTTTGCGAGAGTTCTGTTCGGTTTAGCAGCAGCCTAAAAGTTGAGTAGTGTGTGATCCCTAATTATTTAGTGTGCGATCCCTAATATTTCACTCGCCCAAAAACCAGTCGGATACCAGTCTTTATATAATCTGTGAAGACTTTGATAGTCGTGTAGACAGAATTCATGGATTTGTAATATTTTTGCATTTTCGGCCACAAATCATCAGTACAGTACCCAGCATGCTTTGCATAAAATACCACAGAACCACTGGGAACCCCCCCTAAGGTGATGTAGAAGCTACTAAAGATAGACGCGATATTCTGCTTTCTGCAGTAAGGTCAGCTTTCTGGCCAGTGCAGAAGAATATATATATATATATATATATATATATATATATATTTTTTTTTTTTTATATATATCAAACAGCCCTAATAAATGTGCCCCAAAGTAGCTGTAGTTTTTTCAAAAGCTCCTCTCACCTTTAAAATACATCATCAGAAGTTGGTTATTCCAGCCTTTAACCTGGATAATCTCACTCTCAGGACTGTTGTGTCACCACTGAATGAAGAGAGTAGAAAAGTTTACAACACATGTAGCAATGGTTACATATTTCCATTTTGGCCTGAGTACCACTTTAATATGTTAATCTGTTGCAAAGATGCTTACATAAGATATAAAATAGTTTTGAAATGGTGTCCCCAAACTTTTGAGTGTCAGTATCTGAGTGTGTGTGTGGTAGGAGCAGAATCCGAGTGAAAGCACCTCTCTGCTCAGTTTTTGTGGGCTGAACAGTTTTGGCCGTCGTTCTCAGCCTTCATCTGGTTCTGATTCACACCCTCCTCTCCCTCACTCGCTGTGTGCAGACGAGTGTGGAGCGGGGGATGGAGAGACGGAGGGAAGGAAAGAAGGAAAGAGGGGTGGTGTGAGGTATTAGAGCAGAGAGCAATCAGAGCCTTTCCCTAAACCCTAAATGCCTTAATCACACAGAGCCCTTGCACACGTTTAGCAAACACAACTCACGAGCGTCGTCATCACTGTCGCGAGAAACACACAGAGACTTTCTAGGAGAAGAAAAATACAGACACGTGTTCATGAAAAGTGAAGAAAATGAAAGGTTTGCTGCTCAGAAGGGCTTTTGGTCCCTCAGTCTCTCTACCTGTCTCTCACTTGCTCTCCTCTCTCTCTCTCTCTAGCTCTCTCTCTCGTTCTCACTTTTCTCACTCTCTCTTTGTCTCTATTTCACTCTTTTCACACTTTCTATCCTCTCACTATCTCTGCCAATCAGTCTCTCTCTCTCTCCCTCTCTCTCTCTCTCTGTCTCTCTGTCACAGTGTGAAATTGGACATTTCTCTGTTGAATTGCTGTTAATGAGCATGAAATGTCAGATTTGTCTGGGCTCACAGTTCAGCTCTCACTTCTCTACACTGACATCACACACACAGTTCAGACACACATACACACACACTTAATACAGGAGGAGCAGAGAGGATGAAAGAAGAGTAAATGCTGTGAGAGAGAAAGAAAGAAAGAAAGAAAGAACAAAAGAAAGAAAGAAAGAAAGAAAGAAAGAAAGAACAAAAGAAAGAAGAAAGAAAGAAAGAAAGAAAGAAGACAGAGAGAGGGAGCGAGAAAGAGAGAGATGGAGAAAAGACAGAGAGAAAGAGTAAATGAGAGAAGGGGGGTGTGAGTGAGAATGAGAGAGAAAGAAAGAAAGAAATAGATGAGGCTGTGAAAGAAAGAAAGAAAGAAAGAAAGAAAGAAAGAAAGAAAGAAAGAAAGAAAGCCAGAGAGAGGCAGAGACAGAAAAAAATAAAAGGAGCAAGAGAGAGGGAGGAAGAAAAGAGAAAGAGAGAAAGGGAGTGAGAGAGAGAGAGAGAAAAAAAGAGAGAAGAGACAGAGAGAAAAAAGGTGTGAAAGAGGAAAAAGACAAGCGAGAGATGAGAGAGAGAGAGAAAAGACACAACACAGGGAGAGAGAAGACTGAGAGGGAGTGGGAGAGAGAGAGAGAGGTAAGATAGAGAGGGACAGAGAGAGAGAGAGAGGGGAGAGAAGAAGAGAGAGAAAAGAAAAAAGTGTGTGAGAGAGGAAAAAGAAAAGTGAGACACAAGAGAAAGAGAGAAAAGACAGACAGAGAGAGAAGACAGAGAGGAAGTGGGAGAGAGACAAAAGAGAGAGAGAGGAAGAGAGAAAGAGAAATGACAGACAGAGATACAGAGAGACAGACTGGCAGAGAGAGCGAGAGGATAGAAAGAGACAGAGAGAGAGAGAGACATAGAGAGAGAGCTATTCTATATATTGGGTATGTTGGTTATACTCACTGCTATCTGTGTAACACATCATACTGAAACACACACACACACACACACACACACACACACACACACACACACACACAGGTACCTGCATATCACATCATTTTCCGAGCTGAGTAACAGGTCTAGATGATGACATCACTTCCTGTCTGAAATAGCAGAATCTGAATTTCTGTGATTCACGCCAAGGATTCAGTGTGTGTGTGTGTGTGTGTGTGTGTGTGTGTGTGTGTGTTTGAGAGAGACAGAGAGCAGCAGTAGGATCAGCAGTGTTTCTGGCCTCCTGAGTGATTCTGGGTCATTTACCTTCATATTCAGCACTGTGTGCAGCGTTTGGGCTCCAGAAGCTGCCGAACATACAAACCACTTTCAAACTGACAGAGTCAATCTGTGCTGAGTCATTAAAGCAGGAAAGCGACGGTGTTCAGGAGAAGCCATAGACCACTGAGGACATCATCGTTTTATAGTTTACTCAGTGTAATAATAAAGGAATACAGTCGAGTACAGTACAGGAGAGAGAGAGGATAAACATTTGTTTTCTGCACATTCTGGTTTGCAGCACCAAGACTACCACAGTCTGACCATCTGTTTATTACTACATACCGTATGCAACTTTTAAAAGGTTTATCTTCTTGTTTTTTCAAATTTGTATTTACCTTCTTGTCAGTCAAATGTGTCAACAAGCACTGCTCAGAACATGGCATGGCTCACGTTAAAAAAGGTGTCTCAAGGCCAAATTCGGCCTTAAGAAAGTTTACACTTCACCCATTATAAGCCCAATTCAGACTGGAGTCAATTTACATATGTAAATTTCTTCTACTACAGGTGCTTCTGTTTTACTGCTGTCCGGATCAGCCATTTCAGTGCTTTTCTTCATTCTACCCTTCTTCGTGATTTTGGTGGCAGATGGAGCTGGAAATTATAATTATATAAAAATGTATTGTATTTAGTCTTCTAGCACGCATATCCATATTAGACATTTTCCTAATTGTGAAATGGATGTCTTTCAACTGTGGCGCTTGATCTTTATCTCCACCCTCTCTACACTTTGTTGTATGTTCAATAAAAGAGTATTCGACTTTAAAGCGCTGACGCCACAATATCATCAAAGCGTTTCTTTATATGCATAAAATCATGAACTTTTCATGTAAATAGAGTGTGATTATATGACCTCATGTGACGCAAACATTCAGGTTCATCAAATTAAAGCCCAAAACATACGCCGCTGTGATTTTATTGCCATCCGGATGCAAGATTTTACCTGTGAGGAGACACACACTGTTTTACAGACGTCTCCCTGATCAACTAATCCAGTCCAAACAGGCCTTTATAGTGAACACAGGCTTTTCTTTCAAATGCTTTTCTGTCTTCTGTCTTAAGGCCTCGGTATACTTTCAGTGAGATGAAGCTTGGAAGGGTTGCATGAAGTCGAAACTACCTTCATGAATTTTGCAAACTTTTTAAGGTTTTGTTTTTATCTTTGAACGATGGCACGCCTCTTATGCACTGACCAATCACAGGCATTGCTGTGTGGCGTGTTCATCCATGAAGTTTGTACAGCGACACCTCCACACGACATCTACGGCTTATTTTCTCCGGATTACATCATATTGTTATATCCAGGCAGACGTCATCCTCACAAGAAGTACACCGAGGCCTTCAGGCTGCTATTTGAACAATGTGAAGAGACCAATGAGAGTGGTGATGTGTACACATTTTTTACATCTAAACGTTTGCACGCTCACCCCCTCACGCACACTTTAATAAAAGTATTGGCACCCTGTGCTGTGCTGTTCCTCTTCAGGCATGTTTGCTCTGAGCTGCGGCCATTCAGCTGTGGCTCATGTCTTGTTTGACCTTCCCTCCTCTTTACTTTCCTCTGTTTGTTCACCTCCTTCACCCCTTGTTCCTCCTCTCTCTCAGCCTCCAGTCTGCCCTCACACCCCCTTGCCCGTTTCTTTCTTTCATTCGTGCTTGTAGATTAGTCTCCCCTGTTCTAGGCTTTTTTTCTTCTTCTTTTTTTGTGGTAGATAGGAAAGAATAAGGGCTGCCAAGACAAACAGCAGCGTCTGTTTGTGGTCAAGTGAAAAGAGAAGGAGAGAAGACAGATTAAGAGAAAAGAGAGAATGAGAAGAGACAGAGGGAGAAAAAGACAGAGAAAGAGAAGAGAGAGAAAAAGAGAAATGGAGAAACAAGGGAGAAAGGGAGTGAGAGAGATAGAGAGGAAGAAAGAAAAGAAAGTGGGAGAGAGTGACATGCACAATGAAAGAGGATAAGAGAAGGTTTGGAGAGAAGGATAAGAAGATTTGGCTCCAGCCGTGTAGAGAAAGAGAGATGTAGCGTTCACTTCTGGGCTGAGGGAGTTAGGAACAGAGGAAGAAAAGGAGCGAGGGATAGAGGCTGCATAGAGAAAGAAAAGAAAGACTTCGGAGGCCCATTGCACCAGCCTGCTGTCGCCTGGATTGTTGTGGTGGTAATACTCAGGTTTCCTGAGGCAGAAGAAAGAGAGGGAGTGTGTGGGAGAAAGAGAAAGAGAGAGAGAGAGAGTGTGGGAAAGAGACACAGACATAGACTGAGAGATATCCAAAAGCTGGCAAAAGCAAAACACACCAAGCCAAAGCGCGAGGCTGCAAATTGCTCAGCGAGACAGAAAGCAGAGTTCTGTGCTTTGGGCATCTGAAGGTGTTTGGCTAGCTGAAAGCGATCGTTTATCCAAAAACCAAATGTACACAATTTTCCCCCTTAGCCCAAATGTAGTCAATCAGCCAAGTTCTGAAGTTTGCTTCTTCAGTTTTACACTGGAGCCGCAAGGCCAGCGTAGCCAACAAGTAATGGAAGCTTAGTTTCTCATTGTGCAGACTGTACGCCTAAATCCTCACACACTCGCCTCAAACTGAGTTGAGCTCTTTAATCGACTTGCTTATGTTGTTTCTGACACTATAAAAATGCACAAAATTACATCACTACAAATAAGCTGGGCTCCAAAAGCTTGGCTGCAGCTGTGAAAGGCGGGACTGTCCTATGAAGGACCCTTATTTGTATTACACAGCGCAAAATGAAACGGTTTACCAAAGCCTCTTTGTCATGTCATCAGAATGATGTGACGGTCAACATGAAATCTGATGGAAGAAAACGTTTGATGTCAATTGGTGCTTTCCAATCAGGAGGCCGCTGTCTAAATAGCATTTTAAGATAGCATTTGCACGCTCCCCGGACGGCATTCGGACGGCATCATAAGTCAGCTGCCTGCTACGGTGCCTTATTTTGACCAAATCTGAAGGTAGCATCACATGTATCCTTCTTAACAAGAGGCAATCCCACAATACTGTTCACCTGTTCACTGGCTGAGAGTTCCATCACTGAGCGGCTGTTTCTGCTGACTGAGAAATTCATTGATTGATAAATCGTCGTATTTGTGTAAAGACACTGCGGAACCAGCGCTGTAGACTGACGTTCTCCCTGAATGATAAAAAAAATAAAAAATCCTTTAACTTACTGGACGATGTAGAAGTTTGTAAAGTAAAAAAAGCAAAATGTTTTTAAAAATAAACACCACAAATGCTTATTTTTGCCGGCTCTGCTTGTCCAGTATTAAATGCATATTAGCAGGTTAACAGATTATGTGCGTCTTTTTGCTGAGTGCAGTTTGTACAGAATTATATATACTTTTTATTTGTTGTGTGTTAGAAATAAAGCAGGTTCCGGTGGATGAGGACAGTGAATGAATTGAAATGATTCACAAACTAGTAGTCACCATTATCTCTATTTATCTGGGGCACTGAGTCGAGTATATTACAACAGATATGACTCCTTAAAGCAGCCAGTCACACAAATTTATACAACAGTGTCAGTGCAGGAAAAAAGCTGCTGCAGGTTTGGGAATTGTCCTTGTTCACTAAGGTGGGTCTAAGCTAATCAGCATCTGCGAGTAAAACAGATAAAACGTGTACAGCGCAGTGAAAATTATGACGTATGATGATTCCCAAGCACTGCCCCGAATGTGATGCCTGCTAAGGTTCCTTTTCAGTTAATACTGCCCAACAACAGAGAGGCGCCTTTGAAGGCAGTGACTAGTTAGACAGCTGCCTCCAGAATGGAGCACTCTAAATGAAAATAAGCTGGCAAACAAACACTGACATGGCAAGCAAAACATTGATCAATATTTAAAAGGCCATTGGCTCACCAGTGGGCCCAAAGTTTTATTACACACTACAATAATCTAAGAATAACTCAGCTAGTTTGCATTAAAGTCCCTGTAGTTACTAAATAATAAGCCTTAGTATGTAATAACCCTGGGATTTTAAGGTGTTAACTGCTATTCTGCTAAATATAAAAACTTCAGCTCACTGAAAGCAGATGCATACTGTATATTTTACCGTACATTTTACTGGCCTTTTTATACAACCTGTAGTAGTTGGTTTCATCTAGTGGCATTTCTCTTGAACCTTCTGTGGGTCAGACAAATGCTCTAAGGATTACGGATAACAGAAGACTCTGAACGGTACAACGGTAGCATCCTTAAATGTTGCCAGAATGTTGTTTCTAATTGGAACAACCAAGGATGACACAGTGCTTTGCTTTTGGAGCCCAGCTACAGCAGTAGTGAACAGTTTCTGCGTTTACATGTATGTAAGCATGTATTTGGTTTCAGTGTCGCTCCAGAAGTGTTTTGCAGCATCTCGCAGCAATGCTGCTCGCTTATTTCCGGTACCGCCATCTGTTTTGCACATGCACAGACTGAGAAATCCGAAAGAAATCAGAGTAAGAGTTCACATGCGCTGAGAAATCTGATTACTGAGCTAAAATCCAGCTCTCTTTCTCAGATTTCTTAATCGGATTTCTAGACCTTACTCCGATCTAAGAAATCAGAGTGTGCTGTTTACATGACCATCTGAATAATGAGGTAACTGCAGAAATCTGATTATGATCGGATTATTGAGTGCATGTAAACGCACTCGGTTTTAAAAAACCACAAAAAGAACACAGGCCTGTTCAGGAGTCCAAGAAAGCATAACTGTCCTTTCTCTCTGGGTGGGTAGGATGGGCCTTCCTCTCCACCCATCACTCAGCACTGCTAGCCAACACAGGCATCTGTAACTGAAGTAAGAGAACTGGAGTCAGGATTCTCCTCCAAGTGTACTGAGCTGTCCAAAACGCTGAGTTTGAAAAGATGCGGTGACTCAGAGGAAGCATGTGAAAACTCTGTAAGCTACTCTCTTAAAAAGATGGTTCTTCAAGGGCTCTTCAGTGAACACAGTAAGTGCGTTTAGATGCACTTAATAATCCAATCATAATTGGATTTCTGCAGTTATCTGATTATTCAAATGGTCACGTAAACAGCACACTCTGATTTCTTAGATCGGAGTAAGTCTAGAAATCTGATTAAGAAATCCGAAAAAGAGAGCTGGAGTTTAGTTTAGTAATCAGATTTCTCAGTGCATGTGAACTCTTACTCTGATTTCTTTCGGATTTCTCAGTCTGCACATGTGCGAAAACAGACGGAGATACCGGAAATAAGCAAAAAGCGCTGCTGCAAGATGGCAATGAAATATTTAAATATTCATCTTCTAGATGACGTATGTTCATATTTTAAGATAAAGTGGCGCGTTATTTTAAAAAAAGCCGCGGCACGAAGTTTGTGTTTTACATTACGCTTTCATCACGTCTTCTTCTGTGAGTTTATTGGCTGGTTGTAAAGGAGAAATCCGATTACTGTCTGACTCATGTAGACCCAGAGTTTCACATTATCTGATTACTCAAGTGCATGTACATGTGTTGATTAGATTACAGACAACATCTGATTTTCTGCAGTAATCGGATCATTAAGTGCATGTAAACGCACTCACTGACTCTAGATAGAACCATGAACCATTTGCATGCTTAAAGGGTCCCTTCCATGGTGAAATGGTTCTTCAGATTGATGGAGAACATGTTCTACATGTTTTGAGTGTTTATCATTCTATTTAAACCATTTGCCTTCACTAAAGAACCCTTGAAGAACCCTCTTGTTTATGAGCGAACAGTAGCCTCTTTGCCCAAAAAGGAACGGAGGAAGAAAACTCCAGACACCAAACATGTCTTGGCTGGTCCAGTACATTTCGGGTAAGGAATAAAATGGTCTTTAAACACTGGCCAAACACCATCAGAATCCATGAGTCGCAAACTTACCTTTATCTAAGCAAATCTACACATGGGACACCGAGGGCCTGTAAAAATATTTGGCAATTGCCCAAAGTTGGAAAAACCCATTGCTCTGCGTTTTTTCTCATTTCGGCGATGGCTGTACAGTACATGATGCGTTACAGGGTTACCAGAAGAGGAAGGAAAATTACGAGATGCAGAGGCAGTCTGAAATGTTCCTGGAGACAGCAGGGTAGCCACGGTCTCATTGAGTTTGGGCTTTGAACTCTGAGGAGCTGGAGCTCCTTTCGTATCGAATCTCCGGCCGTCCCTGGAGGAGCAGCAGCGCACTGTGCTGGAGGATTACAGGAGATTGAGGACGGCAGCGCTGATCATATGGAAATGTTTTGAGAAACCCAAACTAACACACACAGGGCATCAGCTCACTGACAGCATACATGCAGAGAGCAAAGAGAGAGAGAGAGAGAGAGAGAGACTGACAGAGAGAGTGATAGATAGACACATAGACAGACTGACAAACTGACAAATAGATTGAGTAATCTTCATAGCCAAGCATTGACCGCTAGAATAGGACACTCTGGAGCAGCCTCACAAGCCTAAGCTCACCATACTCAATGCCAAGTGTAGGCTAGAGGGGTATAAAGCCCCCCAGCTTTGGGCTGTGGAGCAGTGTAACTGCTTTCTCTGGAGTGATGGAGCTCCATCCAGTACCTTTGGGATGACTTGGTGATCCAGAACTGACCATCCAACATCAGTACCTGACCTCACTGAATGCAATCAAATCCAGGTGTGAGCCATCAATAGTATTTCTCTCCAAATTATGGCTGGCCTGAATAATTCACATACTTGCATATCCATTCATGCTGGTATTTATTTCCTCATTTAGTATTCAGAAGCTTTGTCTTTTGTTAATCTCACTATAATTCGTACAACTCAGAAGCTTTTTTTCTGACTGTTTTAACCCTGAAAACCTGTTGTTAGTCAACAACAGGCTGTGTTCCAATTCAACATCATTGAAACTAACAAAGCAGACAAAGTAATAATTACTAAACATACAATAATGTTGAGCTTTCAGTTTTTATTGTTTTCAAGTATCATAAAAAGCTGATAATAATTCAAACTGAAAGTACTCAATATCAGTAACTCTTGACCCTGGCCTGATCCAAGATGCTAAAAAAATCATTAAAAATATATGCTAATCATATATTTATTCACAGTAATACACAACAGAATCAATGACCATCACAATTCTTGCAGTTCCTGCATTTTCAGGTCTAAATCTCTGAAAAGCCAACACTTTTTATAGTCTGTACATGAAAAAAATGTATCAGTAGTCATGTAATTTCTTTGGTCAAAAAATGGCAAAATTCATAAAGATATCAAAATTCCTTTAGCATTTACACCACATAGTTACATCCGTGCAGCCGAGGGTTTCCTGAAAATAGCAACTTGTAAATACATGTTAAATGAATTAAGTAGCATTATTATATTAAACTTTCATCAAAAAAACTCAACAGTCACAAAGCAAAACTGGTAATTATTTAACAATTGACGTGATATCAGGCTGTAGAAACATCGTGTCATACCCCGGTAACGTTACCTAAAGGCTGGACACTGAATGACTGAATCTTTTAGCCACTGAGATGGACACAGAGATAGCATGCTAACTAATTGGTTTAGCTTGTAAGATGTAAACTGCCACACTTCTATATGATGTATGCATGATGCATGAAACATTAACCCTCTGGGGTCTGAGGTCATTTTCTCAATTTGTGCATATCTTCTTAAATTCTCCTTTAAAGCCTCTTCATATAACACGATACTCATATGTGTCAAAATGCTCTGTTATTTTCATCACTACTTTCCAAAACCGCTGCAGCAACTTCAGCAGCTGTAAACTCTCTGCACGCCATTTCACATGAGTCTCCGATGTGGACTGAATGAAGAATGAAGGGTTTCTGGCGTGATAGTCAGTCCTTAGTTATTTCCTTTGGTGTCCATTGGTCAGTTTCACACTAAATGTAGACGGACACATGAATCCACCAGTCTAACACACTGAGAGGCAGATGATGTGTATCTCAGCCCCCTTCATAGGCTCATAACTCCGGATGTGAGTCACGTATGATCTCATGGTGAGATGGAATGGAAAGGCCGACTCTACAGATTCAGGAAACATTTGAAGCGTATTTCTGTGCTGTATTAGTACAAAGGTAGAGAAACAGATATAGAAAAATCAAATTTGATGTGCGAGCACGTTCGTGGATCCCAAAGTGTTAAAATGACCCTCCGAGTTGTCAGTTCTGAACAAGATTTATGTTCACTTTCTTAAGTTATTTCACTCATGATAGAACTTGAATTTGGACTACTAACTTAGCAATGCCATGTGAACTAGGCTTTCCATTCAATAAACCAGCTAAAATGACTATGAACACATATTGCTAGACAATGATTTTGAAAGATTTATGTCTTAAACCAGGGGTCAACAACATGTGGCTCCACAGCAGGATTAGATTTGTAGGTAAAAATAAAATAATCCTCCTTTACAGTAAAATAAAGCTCTGCTGATCGTTCAACACAGTTTAACAGTAAATGGTCTTAAACTCTGGAGTTAATGTAGAACTGCTAATTCACCCTTTAACCCTGAAGGTTGGTGCACAGACTGCTGGTCACCATAGCAATGCAGACAACAAGCTCGCCTTGCTAGTAGCTAAAGAAACAGCAAAGAGAAAGATTTAAGATGAACATTGATAATTTGGAGTTGAATGGACTTATTTGTGTTTATAATCACTCCAGCTGGTTTCCTGATATGTTTAATCTGCAACGAGAAACTGACAAACACTACAAAGTCACAAGGCTGAAGTCAGTTTCTCGTTCACCAGCTTGGTGTTTGAATTTTTTTTTTCTGTTCCACCTTAAATGGTGCCACAGTTACATTCTGGTGCCTCAGGCAACATTTAAGGTGGAACGGGAAAATTTGAACAAGAAACTGGGGAATGAGAAGCGACTTCAGCCTTGTTAAAAGTCAAACATTGAGAGACATTTTACAAGAAACTGTTCCACTTTTGAGGAAAAGTTTCCTGCTAGAGATGCGAGAAAAGCGGCTATAGCTGAGCTAAAGCTTAAAGTAGAGCAAAGTAAGTGTGCAATTTTGTTTATATCATATATATTTTTAGCCTATACTAGCACAGCACGTATGATTTTTGTTGAAAGGACAAAATGGCTCTTCTTAACATTTGGGTTGCCAACCCTTGTCTTCATCGAAGTAAACAAATCTAGGTATGTGAAAAATCCAGTCAGACTCATTGCTACAGCACATCTGTCTCTATCTTCAGAACATCCATGGTTACAATTTGTTACAGATCGAAAAGAGGAATATTTTGATTAAAATTATGGTTCATTATGAAATGTTTTTAGGGTAATATTAAGAACAAATATTTGAGTATTCCTGCGATGGACTAGTGACCTGTCCAGGGTGTATCCTGCCTTCCGCCCAATGACAGCTGGGATAGGCTCCAGCACCCAACCGCGTTTAGATGATGTATGTATGTATGTATGTATTTGAGTATTTGTTTGGAAATACCAGGGAGTATTTGAAGCCTGTAAAATGCTGGAGCTCTACTCCAAATCACTGCGGATCAGAGCGAAACCTGTTTATTGCGCCCCACAGTGTGGGGGCTGTGGGCCAGTTGGGTGGTAGGGCGGGTGCTCTGAAGACTCATTTGACTGTAGGTAATCTCCGCCCTCATTGTGTGACTGTATGGGTGAGCCGCTGTCGGCCCTGCCGCCCTGCTGCTGCACCTGTGCCCGCCCGCGCACTTCCCATGATGCCCCTGACCACTCCAAAAGAGATGAGATGGTTTCCAGCTGGGTCAGCACATGCACCCGCAGACCACAGGCTGCTTTCGTTTGCTTTGTTTTTTTCTCTTTCTGTCTCTCTTTCTCTCTCTACTTTAATCTGCAAGGTAACACAGCACTGACGGCATGGAGACAGCAGAGATCAGAGCACAGCAGGGTTTCAGTGGCAGGTGCTGTATAGTACCAGTGCCAAAGAGGAGCAGAGATGTGAGCTGAAGAGTGGGCCCACATACAGTCTAATAGGCTGGCTTTATACAGTGAAACCTCCATACAACTTTATCTGCTTGAAATTTACGTGAAACTAAATTGCACTTGGGTTTCACAGTCTAATGCATCCTGCAACTCACTTGGAACTCGTTTCAAATAGAAGGAACCGTCTCAAATTCGTGAAACATTTCATCATCATCATCATCATCATCATCATCAGTTGTATTTATATAGTGCCTTTCCCATGCTTAAGGATGCATAGAATCAGAAAGTATCAAAATACATAATCAACAATACATAACACAGAACACACACACACACACACACACACACACACACACACACTCCACAGTTCCCACAGTTAGTGGGGGGGATTTCACTGACCATGGTACAAAGTCACCTAGAAAGCCTGAGAAGAGTCCTTAGCCATGAGGGAAAGTCTCACACCGCAACTACAGTGCATCACACAGAAGGCCGGCCTGGGAAGCCTCGAAGGCCAAGAATGTCCGTAGCTATGAAGGGGTAGCGTTTTCCAACAGCTGAACACCACCAGTCCATTCCAGGCAGCCTCATAGCTGCAGTACAGTGTCACCCAAGTGGCCGGCCCAGGCAGCAACGTAGCTGCTATGTAGTGATGCTTAGGCAGCCGGAATGAGAGGCCTAGTAGCTGCAGTTTAGTGCTGCTCATGCAGCTGAACACTACCGGTCCAGGCAGCCCCACAGCTGCAGTGCAGCATCAATCAAGCAGCCCAGGCTGTGATGTCATGTCGATCAAGTCACCAGTCAGCCTTGTGGCCGCGATAGCCAGTCCAGGCCACATCATAGCTGTGATGTAGCGTTACCCAAATGGCCAGGCCAAGAAGCCTCTGAGCCACAGATGGAAAATCTCCCTCTGTTGCCATCTCTGTGAATATTATGACAAACTCAGCCAGCAGGAAAACATCAAAACATACACCAAAATAATACAAAACGAATGAAAAACCAATATAAAGCAGCAGCCATACTGCGCCAATGTACTTACAGCGGAGCGCACACACCTGTTCATTAAACAGCCAATCAAAATGCCAATCAGGTATCAAACAACATAATTTCAATGGACTGATTTTGGATCAGTGATACCAGGTTAATGGAAAATAAACTAACAAGAATTAGTTAATTGGACAGTTCAAAAAGAAATCCTCCTGATCAACCCAGTAGTTTTTTGCTTTGTCAGTTAACTGAGCCTTGACAACAAACAAAGTAGCCAGCCATCCAGCACACACATGGACAGCTAAGGAAAACCAGTACAGTATTAGCTCTTTACACCAGGATCATGCAGTAAACAGCAGCAGCACCCACAGAGCTTTGTTTCACTTCAGTTGTATTTTCCAGTCTGCAACTATAGCAGCTTGAATGAAAGTGGCAGGTTTAGTGGGGCATAATGAGTCAACATATTTCTTTACTTTAGCATTTAAGTAGTGTTTTATTGTTTTCCTTTGTTTTTACTGGAATATTACTATTACTTTTATTTTCTTTTTAGTTGTATTTTTATTGTATTTTTTTCTCTTTTAATTTATACTTTTATAATGTAATTTTTAATTGTATTTATTAATATATCCCCTTTTCCTGCTCTGTATTATTTGTTTATTTTATTTTTGATGATCGTTTTTCTCTTCCTCCACTGTTGTTTTTATGTTGTATCATGAAGCACTTTGGGCTGCATTTTCAAAGTATGAAAGTTAAAAAGAAAAAAAAATGCTGGAAAACGTTCGGCCACCTGTGCACGTGTTGACGGATCCCTATATTACTATCGATCCCCTGTGTCTTTGTAGTTTTACCTTCTTCATTGCTCTTCTTACCCCCCCACTCCCTCTGTCTCTTTCTCTCTCTCTCTCTCTCTCTCTCTGTGTTCCTGTTCTTCGTTCTCTAATGAGATTTTGGATGCAGTGTGCAGGTTTGGATGCAGGCTGTGTGTTCTGGGTTTAATCGCACTACGTGGGTTCCCAGACACACACACAAACACACACACACACACTCACACACACTTACAGAGAGAGAGACAGACAGTTTTCATACTTTAACACCACAACAACTCTATCCACTTTCTGGTTTCCTCTCTTCTTCCTCCTCCTCTTCTGTTCTCTCTCATCCTTCTCTCCATGACCTCCTACCTCTCTTTTCATCCCTCTCTCCACCCCCCCCCCACCCGCCCCACCTCCATTTTTCTCATATACACTGTGCTTGAAGTTGAGGTTGCCATGTTTGGAGAAACTCCCGCATTTTCTGGCAGCACTACAGAGGCGGGGTGTTTTGGGGATGTTGCCAGATTACCAGCCTTGACAGGGCAGCGCCCACCGCGGCACTTTACTTCAGCTACTTGGCATCCCGTTTGAGAAATTAGGTTTTCTTTCTGCAACGTGTGCTCTCACGCACCCTTAAAAACGTCGGCCAGATGAAGCTGACGGGTTCCTCCCTGCATGAGATTATTGTAGTGGATAGTATTGGTTACATTTTAGAATAAACTCGAACGCTCAGTGTGAAAAAGAATTTAACTGAATAAATGTAGGACAGAACAGTGGTGTCCAAAATTTGTTTTGAATAGAATCATCATGCTTGTTGTAGTTGAGCTCTGCAAGTATTGCAGTAATAGTCTTATTTTATTGTAAATAAGAGTTAAGATCTTGTAACGCCAGACAGGAAACTGTCCAGTAAGATTTTTACCTTCGTGCTATTTCAAGCAGAACTATGTAACCCTTTACCTTAAAATAACCGCTTCAGAATCATTTTGATGGTACTTTAACCTATAATAGGGAGAATGACATCTCTGTCATTGACCGTCTGGGTCAGGAACGCCTGCTATAGCACTATGTAACTTTAGAGAAGCGGAATAGATCTCTTACAAACAACGGTGTAATGCTCCACAACATCAGGTCACACACCAACAACAACGGCTTCAGCTAGCTATAACAAGCAAACTCACTACCCCCAGCATGGACATTGTGGCAGATGCTGCAAAGAGATCAAAAACTTGCCAGAATAAGTGAGGAAGAGTAAAAGAGAGAGTGACCGAGCAAGAAAACAAGAGTAAGGCCCAATCCCATTTCTTCTTTTTCGCCCTACCTCTTGTTTTCAAGTGTACTTTGCCTATTAGAAAGAAGTTACAAGGGGTAGTGGTTGAAATCTCTATGAAATTATCAAATAAAAGAGCATTACTTCATTAACAGCTACTAGAGCTGCTCTGTAGGTGACCCTACCAGTCTGCAGTGAAAGCAGAGGAGGGTAAAGTTCAGCTCCTCACTGCTGGGCTTTAGTTACATTTAGGGCATCGTATGCCTTCAAAGAGGGGGATGACAATTACTTACTATCACCCACCTCTAATTCTTCAGTGATATGAAGCTGAAGTCAGATATTTGCCAGCTTCTCATTCTAACACTTTGCCCTACCCCTCTATCTCAACAAAAATCGGGACACCCTACCCCTAGGGCTAAGTGATAGGGGCAAGGGGTGAAATGGGATTGGGCCTAAATCTCTGTCTGGCTTTTACTCGTTGGCGAGAGCTAAAAAAGATAAAATCATGCAGGACAGTCTCACAGCGAAAATCCGACATCTGTGCATCCCTGCCAATGTTATTTATGAAAGATTGTGATGTAGGCTGTATCTTTATCTGTGTCATCCCTGTCTCACAGAGTTTTGTAGTTTTTCTGGAAGCCAAAATTCGTCTAACCTCAGTCCTGTTTCAGGCTCGCATGTGAAGAAACAAATTTATCTCACACCAAATAGGCCTTGAAAGTTTGCAACCTCCTGTAATAAAACCCTATAATATTACTCTACCTTGTAAGTTGACATGGTGATTTCTTTTCTCTTGGTGTTGTGCTGAGCCACACATAGGCATATGGATGCTACATTTTACACTCTCAATTTCCAAAATTTACACATAGAAACAACCAAAATCGCATGTGTAATCTGTATCATTCATATGCCTCTGGGTCAGATTGTATACCCTTCAACTGGTCAACAAATGCACATGTGGGAGGGCTCAAAGTACGATCTGTATTTACAACAGTGGTGTAAAACGTGAAATGCGCTCTGCAACTGTAGGGGGAGCCCAAGAGCAAAAATACCAATTCTCACATAATGCTGCTTTAAGTAGATACAGCTTAGTGGGCTTTTCTATTGATTAGGCCTTCAGGAGCTGAATAGAAGGCCTTACACATCAGTTTAACCATCTACTAGTCACTAAAAGTCACAGTTTGCTGCTGGTAGAGCCAATAGGCTGAAGCCAAAAGCCACTATATCATAAACTATGAAAGGCACTGCAGGTTGAGTAAGAAACTATTTGAGATTCTTCGTATTTGATACATAAACCCAACTATTAATGACGCCTTGGGCTCATTTTTGCCTCTGTGTATAAATATGTGTTACGGATTTACAAATCAGTATATAACTATCCAACTGATGCCTTGAGTGATTGCTGAAAGGGTTAAGAGCTCTCTGTTCGGGGGGCATAGCATGGCAGGATGCCACCTGGGATAAGCCCTCCATTCTGAGCAAACGCACATCTGTACTGATGCAGCCAACAGCCCAGCATCACACGGCGAGAAGAAGAATGAGGACAATAAAACAACACACAAGATTGAAATAAGCATCTAATAGAGGAATGGCAGCAGAGCCAGGACGTGCGGGAGGGGTTTAGGGGGCAAGTCGAGGGTGGGAGAGAAACTTGAAGAGAGAGAACAGGAGGGAGAAGTTCTCTCATTCTCCAGCAGGTTTGAACGAGACCCATTTGGGGATTACCGGTTTGGCTGTGGGACAGAGCTCTGCAGAGCAGTGGGCTGGAAATTGATTCCCTCAAATACATCTAATAAAACAAATAATTGCCCCTTATCCCTAACATGCACACACAAACACATTCCCACAACAAATCCTTTGTTCTCATACGTAAGCCAATAGTAGTAATTCTCTTTAAGCTGTACCTGATAGTGAAGTCAGATTGGAGGTCGGTGTCCTCGGCTGCTGAGGGTCACATGGTTTAGGACATACATCCACATAAAGTCCTTTATTAGTGGAGGTTCTCAATCTCAATCTAGTCCTCGTCTGGTGGTCAAAGGGCTTTTTATCATAGGTGATATTAACAGGCCACACTCAAGGGTTTCAAGGGTTCTTTAGTAAAGGGATTTAAAACCATATATAGAAACAAACCTATATAGAACCATTTCATGCTTAAATGGTTGTTTGCATGGTGAAATGGTTCTGTATAGCACCAAAAGGGTTCTTCTATTGTTACAATGTCATGCTTGTTGCATTAGAAGAACACTTTTTGGAAACCCTTTTTGAAAAGGTTCTATTTAGAACCACCTACAGCACATTCTACATCAATCTGAAGAACCTATTCACAATGCAACGAACACTTATCATGGAAAAGGTTTTTCTATACAGAACCATTTTCTTTACTGAAGAACCCATTTTTCAGTGTGTATGAGAGAGTACAAACTAAACACCGCATTGGTCAGGACCACAGCAAAGGGGAGGAGCTACAGAGGCAAAAATTAGGCGAGACTGCGGAAGAGAGAGAAAGGGGCGGAACCTGAACAGGGGAACCATAACAGTGGTATTATTCATTTCCTGATTCTGCAGGTACAGTCACAAAAAGTTTGCTCACCCCTGGTGACTTGTTTTGTTGATCCTCTGCAGAGAACACACTTAGATATGATACTTTTCAGCTAATTTTTATCGACAATTTCAATTCATTTGCTGAGTTTAACAAATTGGGAAGAAAATAACAAAATATAAAATGTTTAGTAACTTTTAATTAGGCCACATTTGTATAGGTCATCTTTTATGCAGTTGTGTAATTTTGTATTATTTTTATTCGCTATAAAGGTTACTTGTGCCAATTTTGATCAAAGTTGGCTAAAGTAGCCTTTATGTCTGATGACGCCTGTTGGAATAAGCATTTCTAAACATTTATGTAGGTTGTCATGATAAGCTTATGAAGGTGTCAGGTAGCCTTATGAACAGTACCCTACAGTACAGTGTTACCAAATAAGGATGACTACAAAAGCAGCTGTGTGCAAAAGTCCAAAATCTTAATGCACTTATATACTGAGTAACTTAGAGAACTGCAGTGGAACTTCCAGCATCTGTCAGCAAAGAAGTGAAGACTGACTTTATTCTCCTCTTCGTCATTTCTTTTGGCCTAAATTAAAATGTTTGAGTTTTAAAATAAGAGATGTGACCAATCACAAAGCAGCACAGATGTTGTCACCAACAGAACAGAATGAAATGACACACAAAAGGAATTAGTAAATAAAAATCAATGGCAAAAATGGAACTGAGTAAGAAGTAGATTCCTTTATTCACTAATATGCTTGAGTAAAAGTATTATGATGGAAAAATACTCAAAAGAGTACAAATCCACTCATATTTTACTAAGTACGTGTACTTGAGTAAATGTAACTAGTTTTAAAAAACATAATTACTGTATTTCACTTGATATAACTTATATATCTGACTTCCTGCACTTTGGAAATGTGACTTATTTTACAATATTGACTTCTAGAAATACTGTATCAACTAAATGCTGGATTACATTGCTGTTCTGGCTGCTACCTCACTGACTGCTATGCTCAAATGCTAGGCTATCTGCTAATCTGCTAATATGTCATCCTCCTTTGCACAACTCCACATATTCTCAGTACTGTGTACTGCCTGTGTCCTGTTTTATATTTAGTCTTTCATATTTATTGCGCTGTATTGTCTGTGTATTGTATTGTTCTGCACTCTGTTGTTTAGTTTCACTGTGTACTTGTATGTAGCTGAAATGACAATAAAGCCACTTGAACTTGTTGCTACCCAGAAAAATCGGTGGATAGCTGGCCTCCGGCTCCACTCTGGGGCCAAAGGCCAATGCTGGAGGCTTTGAACATTCACACAAATGAAATCAGTTTGCTAGTTTCACCGTTCTCCTGGACTGCTGGGTCGTTTCCCTCACACCCCCTCTCTGTAAATCATGCAGGCAATTACTGTGAGAGGGCAGGCTTGGACCAAGACCTCAGCCAGAATACAGAGGCATAATCAAGTACACAAATCAACTGACCGCACATGATAGGGCTTGACCGAGTGAGCTGACAGAACGGACGACGGTGTGAAATCGAATCCACCACGGCGGCCCCAACACCGCTTCCAACCAGCTCTCATTTCAAAATGCTTAACGATGACTGACAGCTGTGGCTGGGATGGTCAGCCAATCACGTGCGCCGCAGCGATGAAGTGGGCAGGTTGCCGGAGCGTGTTAACCCCAGCAGCTGCAGTGTGACCGGGTTGTTAGGGTTAGCTGCTAGACGCCATAAATTCTCTCTAAAGAGGGTTTACTTTTTATTTTAATGGGAGCTGTAAATTTCTCACAGTTGGGACTATGAAGAGAAAGACCTCTCGCCCTGTTTCTCCATCTCTTCCTTTTCTTTCTACAATATTTTTATAACCGCAGAAACAGTAAAAAAGAAGTTTATGAAGTGGAAAAATGGACAGTTCTAAATCTAAACTCTGATTTTGTTCCATGCTGTTGTAAAATACTCAGTATACATAAATATGACTGCACACATCAGGTGGGTCCAGCATTAGTGGGCCAAGATATTAAAAATTATTAGTCAGAGGCATCGGGTCAGATTTCACAGATTTCTTTCAGACCACGTCAGATGTCTTTATGCATTAAGATCGCACACAGGCTCAGAAAGAAGGCTGAGCTTGTTGTTTAGGTCTCAAACGCAAAATCAATATTATAGCGATGAAGATATGATGACAGTAGTAGATAACTCAGAAGACACATGGGGTCCAAAGCACAACCCATGTTCTTCTGCATGTTGCATGCAATTACACTTTTCCACCAGAGAGGTCTCCAAATCACCAAAACTTACACAGTGTAGCTTTAAGTTAAAAAAGTGTCAACAAAAGTGTGCCATACGTCACAGTTGACCAATGAAAATCAAGGATGCCTTCTCTCTAGTCACTCGTCCAGCATGGTTTTGGCTGTTGTCAGCCCATGAATGACACCAGATCTTAATTAGGTTTATTTTATTAAAATAATTTTCTGTGCTGGTAGTGACAATTTTTTCCCCCAATTTAGTTGTGTCCAATTCCACTAGATAGGACTCCCCCAGTCACATGATACCACTAGCGCTAGGAGGGGGAAGGCTAGCACAGCTTCCTCCGAGACCTGTGTAGCACTACTGCATCTTTTCAAACTGCTGCTAATGCAAGATCATTGGACAGCAGAACGCACTCGCAGGAAAGCACCAACTGCCAGTTCTTATATGTTACTAACAGATGCCTGCATTGGCTGGCATCGCGCTGAGTGCCTACCCAGCGAGAGTGAGGTCAGTTGTGCTCTCTTGGACTCCTGGCCACAGATGACTGTAGCATTACTGGGAATAGAGCTTGCAACCTCCTGATGATAGGGCCAATGCTAAGACAGATACACCACTTGGGAGCCCCCCCCAATGTTTATTTATTTTTTTTAACAGTGGGACCACAGTTCTTATTTGGTAGAATGGTCCACAAAGGACAAATGGTGTAAAAAATATCTTTATGCATTTGAAGACATTCAGTCTGTTTGTTTGTTGTTTTCATGGTGACGTTCTAAAAAAAATCACATCTGGTGTGCATAGTTTAACGCAAACAAATCGCTTCAGTGTCTGGTTCTTAACCATTCTCTCTATCTCTCTCTCTCTCTCTCTCTCTCTCTCTCTCTGTAGGTGCTCTTTGCTCTGAATCAGACGCTGCGGCAGCATGAAGGAGTGCGAGAGGGCAGCATGCAGGGCCAGAGTCCATTCAGCACTGAGGACCTGATCACTCACTACAACTGTGGAGACCTGAGCTCCATCATCTTCAACCACGACACCTCACAGGTACAAACCCACACCGGCGTCTCAGACAGAGGCGCTGAGGCCGAATGTAGGCACGAGATGAACAGCTCTGTTTAAAAGACAACATGAAAACTGTGAGACACAAGGAAACAGTCAAAACAGAGAGAGAAACATAAGAGCTACATAAACCAGAAACAAGATAAAAACCCTGTTGAGGAGGCTAACAAACTGCACACAGGTGGAACCATTGATACAGAATGGGCGGAACCAAGACAACCAACACACAATAGAAACCTGTGACTGTTCTGCACTTTACCTTTATAAATGTGGCCGTGAAGCTGCTTTAGTGTATTAAAGCACAGTCTGAGTAGCTGGTGTTGGTGTAAATATGTAACAGTGTTAAAGTTTAATTGTAGGCTTACATCTTTTCATTGCGCAGGAGTGTTAGCTTGCTTGTAGCGTGGATGGAGCATTACTTGTATTTCGACTCCTTAATTAGTAAGTAAGTAAAGTTTATTTATATAACGCTTTTTACAACAGGTGTTGTCACAAAGCAGCTTTACAAGGAAATCAGCATTACAAAAAGAAATCTGAGTCCAAGCCTCCATGAGCGTCGCCAGTGGCGACAGTGGCAAGGAAAAACTCCCCAAGAGAAACAGGAAGAAACCTTGAGAGGAACCAAGACTCAGAAGGGGAACCCATCCTCCTCTGGTCGACACCGGATAGTAAACATTGTTAGTATAAAGTATTATAGAACAACAGGGAAAAAGGTGGAGCAAACGATTAATTTGATTAGTTTAGCTCATGCAGCAGCAGCATCAGCATCAGTGGGGTCAGGTTGTGAGGGTGAGGTTTGCACGGCGAGCAGTGGCACCCGATCAAGGCAGAAATGACCTTGGAGAAGCAGAAGAGGCAGCAGCATCAGAACGCACAGGATGGGCAGCTGTTCAACTCGGCAAAGGAAAGAAAGGAAAAACACACAGAGTCAGTTCAGTGTGTGTGTGTGTGTGTGTGTGTGTGTGTGTGTGTGTGTGTGTGTGTGCGTGTGTGTGTGTGTGTGTGTGTGTGTCACCTACAACATTAGTTCAGGCTTCTTTTATAATGAGTGATTTTTGTGTAATATTTTTATGTAATATATTTCTTTTTTACAGGAATTTCATCCACTCACGCTTTCTCTCTGTGTCATTCTCTCTCACTTACTTCTGCACACACTCTTTTGCACTCTCTCTCTCTTGTAATGTTATAGCCTATAGCTGGAGGAGTGGGTGAATGTGCCCCTTGATGAACCCACAGATGATGTGCAAAGGAGAGCTGAGATGTAAAGTGGGACCTGTTAACGTTTTAAGGTTCAGCACTGGTTGAAAAATTCAGGGCTGTAGCTCTGGAAGCCTGGGCTGGGTGATGTCCCTGCTTTGAAACAGTGTTTGGGGCTGAAGGTTGTATGTTTTGTATTATTTACTGAGCCTGTGTGAGTCGCCACACACAGAGAAACACAGTACTGAGTGTGAGTGTGTTGTGTGTGAGGAAGGCTGGTGTATAAGCTGCAGGATGGATGAGCTGTAATGCTGAACTCCCTCACACTCCCACCATCAACCGTCACTGATACACACACACACACACACACACACACACACACACACACACACACACACACACACACAGTGACTGTTTAAAGGAGAATTACATATTTTTATAGAATCTATTCATGGTGGAGAGGTACATGCAGGACGTTCTAAGGCAAAGTAGTCCCCCAAAAATATATATTTTTTCAGATCTATCACTATTTTATCATTATCAACACTACATATAAAAACTCAGAAGACTTGTGTAGGTTCACTACTGACTATATTTGTGTTGTAAACAGAGTGACCCCTGGTTCCTATCACCACCAATGTAAAGAAGTAAGAGTCTGTAAATTTCTTTGCAATGAACCATTTCGCACCACTCTAATACACTTTGTGTACATCTCAACTGTTGAATTATGCAGATTAAAAAAAAAAAATCAGTGGAATTCCCCTTTAATGCCTTTTCAATACCAGGCAAACACACACACAGATTCAAAGACAGACAGAGAGAGAGAGAGAGAGAGAGAGAGAGAGAGAGAGAGAGCGAGAGCAATACAAGAAGTAGGAAGGCGGAGTAAATTTCTGTTTCTGTTGTTTGTCGTTCCATATTTCCTGAGAGGGTCAAACACAGTTCAGCTAATGGCTCTTGTAGAGATAACATATCTGAGAGATCAGTGTGCAGTCCAGCTCCCGTCCCTCTCTCTCTATCTCTCTCACTCTCAGTCACTCTGCATTTAGGCCTCAGATCCAGGCTAGCCTCTGGTAACTGGAAAAGGCTTCTGACACTCAGAACAAACCATTAAGTGAGAGAGAGAGAGAGAGAGAGAGAGAGAGAGAGAGAGAGAGAGAGAGAGAGAGAGAATTTTTACATGATATTTCAGCAAACAAACCTTTCCCTAAACATGACTGCCTTTGCTGACACTGTGTGATGCAACACTGGCAACCCAAACAACACAAAATGCATTCAGAGCAGAGGTACATGCAGGGCATTGTATGGAAAAAAACATATTTTTTTAAAATTTAGCAGTATTTTACCATTATCGGCATGACATACAAAATCTTAGACGTATGAAAGTCCATTGGTCATTTTGGACAGCTGATAAAATGGTGATATTGTTAGTGTAGACATAATGACATCTGGTTCCTGGTACTATAATTGTGAACAATTCCGACTCTGTAAACTTCTCTAGAAAGACGCATTTCACACTAAACCAGTCTGAATGATTTTGTTCACATCTAAAACATTGAATGATTGAGTAATTTTGCAAAATCGGTGGAGCTCCCCTTTGAACTAGAAGGCAAACACACTGAGTACACCCCGTTCTACAAACAAAGCTGGCCACAATCAGACCTGAATGCCCCAAAACAGACAAATAAACAGCTACAAACAGTCACTGTGTTGTACTAAGGCATTTGTCATTCTACAGTCTGTCAGCTGCAGCCCTCCGTATATTTTCTTTAACCTTTGCATTTTTATAGTCTCTCATATAACCTCTGTGGTCCACCACAAGCATGATGAGCTGTTCCGCCGCTGCCGTGATGCTCTTGTTTGGACTGCAGCTATGACAACGAAGCTCTGATTAGTCAGCCTGACTTTTAATGCACTCGTACAATGCAGAGAATCGAGCTGGCTCCAATTAAAGCTCATACACAGCATCACAGTCCATCAGTCTCGGACTCAGTGTTAAAGACAGCTTCGGAAATCAGTGTGAACAGGACTTAAAGCGCTCAGACAGGTGAGTGAGGAGAGAGTGGAGTTAAGCGAGTGTTAAAGGCAGAGATTAGGGAAATTATAACAATGACTGTGCTGAGTTGATTCGTCATTCTAAGACAAGACAGGAAACCGCAGTAAAGACATCAGCGTGTGTGTGTTTGTCCTGGATGAAAAAAGTGGATCTGCACAATATCAGTGAAATGCTTTTATATCATGTGTGTCAGGCACCAAGGTCTGAGAGAGGGGGGGGGGGGGGAGAGAGAGAGGGAGAGAGAGAGAGAGAGAGAGAGAGAGAGAGAGGGAGAGGGAGAGAGAGGGGGGATGAGAGAGGGAGAAAGAGAGAGAGGGAGAGAGGGAGAAAGAGAGAGAGAGGAAGAGAGAGAGAGAGAGAGAGAGGGAGAGAGAGAGGGGGGATGAGAGAGGGAGTAAGAGGGAGAGAGAGAGAGAGGGAGAGAGGGGGGGTGAGAAAGGGAGAAAGAGGGAGAGAGGGAGAGAGAGAGAGGGGGGATGAGAGAGGGAGAAAGAGGGAGAGAGGGAGAGAGAGAGAGAGGGAGAGGGAGAGAGAGAGAGGGAGAGAGAGAGAGAGGGGGATGAGAGAGGGAGAAAGAGGGAGACAGGGAGAGAGAAAGAGAGAGGGAGAGAGAGGGGGGGTGAGAGAGGGAGAAAGAGGGAGAGAGGGAGAGAGAGAGAGAGGGAAAGGGAGAGAGAGGGGGGATGAGAGAGGGAGAAAGAGGGAGAGAGGGAGAGGGAGAGAGGGAGAGGGAGAGAGAGGGGGGATGAGAGAGGGAGAAAGAGGGAGAGAGGGAGAGAGAAAGAGAGAGGGAGAGAGGGGGGGTGAGAGAGGGAGAAAGAGGGAGAGAGAGGGAGAGAGAGAGAGAGAGGGAGAGAGGAAGGATGAGGATGTTTGGACGCTAACCGGACTATAGCAGCTCATCTGTCACACATGCACACAGAGCTCTCGGCTCCCAGTGTACCCAGCGTAGTTTTATTGTGATAATACACAGCTCTGTCAGGAATCTCTCAGATAAACACACACAGCACCACATTAATGCATCCCAGAGATGCACACTGCTTCCCTTTTAAGTCTCTCTCTCTCTCTCTCTCTCTCTCTCTTCCTCTTTTTCAATTCAATTCAAAACAGTTATCGACAGAATCAGGAAGGAGGTTCTTGAAGTGTCCTTTTCACTTAAAGTCAGATGTACAGTGCTGTGCAGAGACCACTTTCAATTATTTCACTTCCAGTCAAAACTGCCATTAAATACAAGCTACTCATTTGGGATCAAAATCAAAATCAAGCTGCTTCAGATCTGAAAACATCCACAGGCGTTTCTGTCCATCCTTCCACTGTGAGAAGACGACTCAGCGCTGTGGGTCTGAAAGGATGTGTAGCTGTCAAGAAGAACCTCACTGAGAAAAGGAGACGGACACATCAAACAAAGAAGCTGAACAATGGACTGACCACCCCAGAGTCCAGACCTCAACATCACTGAATGTGTTTGATTACTTCAGAAAATGATCAACCAAGTGAAATAAATGAACAGTGGTCTCTGACCTTTGCACGTTACTGGTCAAAAGTATGGAGTCAGGTTTTGACATTTTTTGTACAATAATAACTTATGCGTATGTACTACACTGTACTGATCAAATACCGTGAGCTAGACACTAGACCAGAGGGACGGAAACCCAAATGTTAAGAAGAGCCATTTTGAAACGTGGTTAAGAAACCATCTTGGGAGCTGCAATATTTTATGTCCATTTTACCATATTGGCTGTAAATATGTCTCAGTATGTGCTGATGTACTAGTATAGGATAAAAAATGCAGACTTACTTTGCTCTGCTTTAAGCTTTAGCTCAGCTATAGCCACTTTTCTCACATCTCCAGCAGGAAACTTTTTCCAAAGTAGAACAGTTTCTTGTAAAACGTCTCTTTGATTGATTTTTTACGAGGCTGAAGTTGCTTCTAATTCACCAGCTTGTTGTTTGAATTTTCCTGTTCCACTTTAAATGGTGGCTGAGGCGACAGAATGTAACTGCCACATCATTAATGTGGAATCGGAAAATTCAAACGAGAATCTGGCGAATGAGAAACTGACTTCAGCCTCGTAACTTTTTAGTGTTTGTCAGTTTCTCGTTGCAGATTAAACGTATCAGGAAACCAGCTGGAGCGATTATAAACACAAATGAGTCCATTCATCTCCAAATTATCGATGTTTGTCCTAAATCTCTCTCTTTACCTTTACATTAGCGACTAGCTATATGAGATTGTTGTCTGCATTGCTATCGTGACCATCAGTCTGCACTCCACGCGTCAACATTTAGGGTTAAACGGTTAATCACCTGTTCTACATTAACTCCAGCATTTAAGACCATTTATTGTTAAACTGTGTTGAACGATCAGCAGAGCTTTATTTTACTGTAAAGGAGGATTATTTTATTTTTATCCCACAAAATCTAATTCTGCTGTGGAGCCGCAACAGGACAGTAAAAGGGCCACATGCTCCGGAGCCGCACTACAGATTTGATCATTAAGGAATAATCACAGCCCCGGCATCATATTAGCATCATGTTAAAAATGATCTGCAACCAAACCAGTTGTATGTTACTGAAAAGTGATTCTAAAATTTTGAATGGACATTTGGTAGAATGCCACTGCATGTTTACATTTTCTCTGTTTTTCCCATCCTTGCTCCCTCATTCTCTTAACCCCCCCCACCCAGCTCCCTCATTTCATCAACAGTTCCCTGCTGGATCATGAGCGCTCCACGGCACAGCAGATTGACAGTTATCTCCGGCAGGAGTTGATCTATAAGCGGAATGAGCGAATGGCCCGCCGTGTCTCCGCCCTGCTGCAGACCAGCCCGTCCCAGAGCTTCTTCTTCGCCTTTGGTGCAGGTGGGTCCCAATCAAGTGTGCTACTGGCTGTGTCCCAATTCACTCATGGTTCCTGGTCATGTCTCAGTCCATTCACAGTTCCCAGCCACATCCTAGTCTGCTAACGGCTTCAGGCCTCATCCTAATCCACTCACAGCTCCCGGCTGCATACCAATCCACTCCTGACTCCTTGCCACGTACCAATCTACTCCTGTCCACATCGCAATCCACTGGCCCCTATGGCTCCGTTAGCTGCACAATGTTGTGCAGGGATGTCCATTTCCGCTCCTGGAGTACACTCTGCGTATTTTAGTGTTTCTTCTGCTGTGACTTTGGCAGGGCTCTAACTCCCACATCATCTCCGGAGGGGCCTACTAACTGACCTGTCCTTGCTTCGCCCACAAATGCATTCTTTTGTGACTGCTGTCACGAGGTTGGACAAGCTTTACAGAATGCTGGCAACTCGGCTCAGCACACAACTCTAGTTTTGTCCAAATACATAAATTTAGAGTATTTCAATAATATTTACATGTGAAATGTCACACTGAGTGTTTACATGAACTCAATGATGCAATCCTAATCGGATTTCTGCAGTTATCTGATTATTCAAATGGTCGTGTAAACAGCACACTGATTTCTTACATTGGAGTAAGGTCTAGAAATACGATTCAGACACTCGATAAAGGGAGCTGGATTTTAGCTCAGTAATCAGATTTCTCAGTGCATGTGAACTCTTACTCTGATTTCTTTCGGATTTCTCAGTCTGCACATGTGCGAAAACAGACTGCGGTACCGGAAATAAGCGAGCAGTGTTGCCGCGAGACACAGCAAAACACTTTTGGAGCGACACTGAAATCAACTACATTCTTGACGAAATGAGGGATTTAAATATTCTTCATCTTCTAGATGATGTATGTTCATATTTTCAGGTAAAGTGACGCAATTAAAAAAAAAAAGCTGGGTTGTGAAGTTTGAGTTTTATGTTACATTTACATCACGTCTTATTCTGTGAGTTTATTGGCTGGTTGCAAAGCATAAATCCGATTACTGTCTGACTCATATAGACCTGGAGTTTCACATTATCTTATTACTCAAGCGCATGTAAACGCGCTGATCTAATTTTTGACAAAATCAGATTTTCTGCAGTTATCAGAT
The DNA here is from genome assembly GCF_904425465.1 of Colossoma macropomum. NCBI lineage: Eukaryota > Metazoa > Chordata > Actinopteri > Characiformes > Serrasalmidae > Colossoma > Colossoma macropomum. Next base: position 40,363,480 of record NW_023494793.1, read on the forward strand.
TATTAAGTGCTTGTAAACACACTCAATGATAGATCAGTGGTAGTTTTTGTCATGTAACTGAGGTTTTTAGGAGTCTGACTGATAGGCTAAGCAGAAAGTTCACCACGGTTACCACTGTTTTAATGTTGTTAGCTTGCCGAGCTTCTATTTGTCCATTACTGTCATCGAGTACCATGACTTGGTTCCTCAAGGGTTCTTTAGTAAATAGAAATGTTCTATGTAGAACCATGAACACTCAAAGAACCCTTTGCATTGTTAAAGAGTTCTTTGCATCATGAAAGGGTTCTTCAGAATGTGTTGTACATGGTTCTATATAGAACCTTTTTGAAAAACTATATAGCACCCAAAAGGGTTATTTTATTAAACAGAACCCTTTTCAAAAAGGGTCTATGTACACCATCTACAGCACATTCTCCATCATCTGAAGAACACTTTTATGATGCAAAGAACCTTTAAAGGGTTCTTTGAGTGTCCTCTGTACTAAAGAACCCTTGAAGAACCATCCTTTTAAAGAGTGTATTGATCAACTGTTTATGCCTAAAAACCTTAATTACACAATTATCATTACACAATTAATTACAAAATACTACCTATCCTAAAAGTTCAACCTTTCACATGTACCCAAAAATAATGTCACTGTAAAAGAAATGATCTGTTCTGAATTGACGTATTTTAATAAAAACTGAGCTGGTGCTACAGTGTCTCACTGAGGCAGGTACACTGAATGTAATGCAAATAAATGACATGAAAATGCAAACATTTCAAATTTAAAACATTTCAATGCATTTTTTAATTTTGACATTTTATTAACATTTCTTTAACCTGTCTTTAACCAGGGTAGTTATGCTAAGATTAAAATCTATTTTTGCACGTTACTCCTGGCCAGAAAGGCAGCGCACAACAATCAACAAGACAACCAACAAAACAAACAAGCAAACAAACAAAAGGCACAGAACTGTAAGGCAATCAATAATGAGAATGGGACTAATTGATAATTTTACAAATGTTTGGTAAAGCTTGTTTACTAGTAGTCACTATAATCATTATTTACAGCACTTACAGTACAGTACTTTACTCTATTTGTGCACATACTCTACTGTACTTTTAAATGCAATTCAGTATAAAACTGTATATTCGTAAGACTACACATTGACAGCAGTACATTACTGGAATCAATGATACCTTTCTTTCATAATATTATATTATGCAGAGACATTAGGAAATGAAAGATAAAATATATTTTAAAGAGTCAAAAATGCTGACAAAAATCGGTTTATTTTTTAAGATTTAGGTTTTCAAAAATAGAAATAGCTTTCAAAAGATAACAGGCTGCTTTAATAATACTCACAGTTAGGCTTCAATGTTTTACTATAAGTATTTACTAAAGAATTAATTAAAAAAGCTAAAATAATTAAAATTATATTACTTGCATGTCTCACAAGCTTCAAAAGTCAGTGTTTATGCTACGGCTGTGGTATTAAACTCAGTGTGGGAAAGTCAATGTACACCACCGTTAGCTTGGTGCTTACCTGACACCTATAGAAACTGAATCCCATAGCTAACTGAACTTAGCATTATCGTAGCAGTGGTAATCAGACAGAAAGCTTTGGATTAACATATTATTAACTATTAGCTGATTATACATTTAGGAGCAAGGGAGTCACTGTACAGAACACACACAGTACAGACACACAAATGGAAAGAACACAAGCTGTTTGCATCCATTAGCATTCCTCACTAATGGAGCCAGTGCTTCCTGAGTAGCGAAGCAGGTCCTGCAGGGTATCAGCAGTGTGACTGTATGTGAGCAATGCACTGTGTAATTAGTACTGATCAGCTGGTTCCTGTTCTGTGCTGTTTCTTATTACTGTTCTCCTCTTTAGTGGACAATGCTGTGTGTGTGTGTCTGTTTTCCTGTGTGTTATCCAGGTGTGCTGTCACTGGAGGTTTAAACAGTGTAATGAGTCCATTATGTTGTTACTCTGCTTCAAATCACTAGAATAACTGATTAACTGATCAGCATGCACAACATTTTTCTTTCTACAGTGAGGTCACCGTTAGGCCACTCATCAGTAGAGAGGTGTGTGTGTGTGTGTGTGTGTGTGTGTGTGTGTGTCTGTGTAAGGGTGGGTATCGGGGTTCATATGCAGACAGAATGTAGTGTGATGGGGAGTGCTGAGAACAGAGAGAGATGGAGTGAGAGACAGAGAGTAAGGTGCGTGTCTGTGCGTTGTGTGTATATATATATATATATATATATAGCTGTTATAGGAAGAAAACCTTGCATCTCTAAAATGGTAACTTTGCAGGAAAAGGAAAAAACCTACTTTACTTTTAATGTAAGTCAATGGAACCAGAATTTTTTCCAAGTCATTTTGGGCCGTTTCTTTTGGTCCATTCTTCATGAAATTTACACACAATATAAAGAGCAACAGGTATTGTCAAATTATGTCAAAAACTGAAAAACGATAAAAATGGAAATACAATGTTTTGTTCAGACAGCAGCAATATACCTACACACACACACACACACACACACACACACACACACACACACACACATATATATATATATATATATATAAAAAGCAAAGCAAGTTTATTTGTGTAGCACCTTTCTTACACTGCGGTCATTCAAAGTGCTTTACAACTGAGAACAAGAGATAATTTAAAAAGTTGGGGGGAGAATAGAAATTAAAAACATGACTAAACTCTTTAAACATTTTCTGCACATTTTAGTTCAGAGTTTCTATTTATTTGTTGAGTTTAATATATTGGGGAAAAATACATAAAACATAATGTGCCATAATTTTTGCACAGGCTACATTTTATGGATTTCTTTGCCTAATATTTCCAAATGTGAGAGATAGATAAAGACACTTCAGCACATTTTAATGCAAAATTACTGTTTGTTTACTAAATTTAACATATTAGTAAAAGAACACATCAAATGTAACTTGTACAAAAGTCATGTCACGTTATATTCTGTGCATTATTTTTTTTCCCAAAATGTTAAACTCAGCAAATAAATAGAAATTGTGCTGTAAAAAATGCCATATTTAAGTGTGTCCTCTGTAAAGTGTTAAACTATTAAAAAAAAATTTGATCAGGGGTGTTCAAACATTTGCATACAACTGTATTTATATGCATAGAGAGAATGACTTAAAGAGTGAGTGAGAGAGCGAGACAGAAACAAAGAGAGAGGAATCTAGAAGGGGATGAGAGAGAGAGTGTGAGTGAGTGTGAGAGATGTATCACAGACCCGGCTCAGCTGAGGATTCGGAGTCTGTCTGTCTCTCTACACATACCTCGCAGGACATACATGCAGGAACCAACACATTCTCTGTCTTCCTGCTTTTATCCCCCTGTCCTCCTGTCTGTCTGCACTGCTCCCCTGCCATATAACCCCTACAGAGCTTCTGCTTAAGATGTTGTCATTCAGTGTTAGGCTGTGTGAGATTAGGTCTTTCTACTCTAAATCAAATTAGAGGTTTAATCCACCCTGAAATTTTGAAATGAAGCCAAATATAATACAAGAGTGTTTTTTAGAAGAAGACTGTAGGCCCAATAAAATTCTGCCTGAACCCGACCGTAGCCCAATGAAATTCTGCCTGAACCCGACCGTAGGCCAATGAAATTCTGCCTGAACCCGACCGTAGGCCAATAAAATTCTGCCTGAACCCGACCGTAGGCCAATAAAATTCTGTGAACGACTGTAAACCCGAACCGACTATAGCCCAATAAAATTCTGTCTGAACCGACTGTAGCTCAATAAAATTCTGCCTGAACCCGACTGTAGCCCAATAAAATTCTGTCTGAACCGACTGTAGCCCAATAAAATTCTGTCTGAACTCGACTGTAGGCCAATAAAATTCTGTCTGAACTGACTGTAGCCCAATAAAATTCTGTCTGAACCGACTGTAGCCCAATAAAATTCTGTCTGAACTTACTGTAGTCCAATAAAATTCTGTCTGAACCGACTGTAGCTCAATAAAATTCTGTCTGAACTGACTTTAGCCCAATAAAATTCTGTCTGAACCCAACTTTAGCCCAATAAAATTCTGCCTGAACTGACTGTAGTCCAATAAAATTCTGCCTGAACCCGACTGTAGTCCAATAAAATTCTGTCTGAACTGACTGTAGCCAAATTTTGATCCACCAATAACCAAAAAAAAGATTTCTTAACAGTCTTGATTGTTACATGGTTAATGACAATGTTAAGTTACCTAGTAACTAATACAGTAATCGTCAGATCACTGATAAACCACATCAAAATTACTCGCCCTGTTAACTAAAACAAGTGTGAATCCAGGCCATAATCCATCAAGGGCTACAAAAAAACCTGAACAGAAAATTTGAACATTTTGAAATTTGAATAAACTTGAAAATTTGAAGCTCTACCAGTTTTTGAGAATTGATATTCAAACCTGACCAAACCTTGACTCACTGTCGATGAGTTGATGCTAATTCACTGCTATTTTTGCGAATGTGCATACGCTGTAATTGTCTATTCATACATACATACATACATCATCTAAACCGCTTATCCTACTGGGTCGCGGTGGGGTGCTGGAGCCTATCCCAGCTGTCATTGTCTATTCATTATATTTTTTAATTATGAATTCTACCTAGATATTTGAACACCTTTAAAATACAGGGTATTTGCATGTTAATTATATTTGACTTCATTCTCTATAGCTTTCTACAGTGCTGTTCATCACTGGACACGTATAAAAGGTCTTTTTTTACAGCTACAAATTATTTGAAGAGCGTAATGTTGCACAGGACTAGCATATTGAAATGATTTTATACATTTGTCTGCAACTAATTTGGGTTTATATTATTGAAAACAAGCTTTTGAATAGTAGTGTAATATGTGCACTGCCCTGTGGTCTGTTTGGGCTCTGATCAGTTCACTATTGCCTTGAATTGCCCGTTCTCCAAGAACCAGGTCAAAATATGCTAAAAAAGAGGGGCAACAGAAAAAAAAGAAAGAATTACGCCAACGCAGCCGTTCCAGAGTTACCTGGACTGTTCCGCAACTTTTTCCGGGGGTGATTAAACTATATGACGTGTGTGTAAAGTGGTTTGGGCAGGCCATCCATCTTAGCTAAACCCCCCACTCCGAACACAACCACCCAACAGTGTGTTCCACTTCTACAATAATCCCCACGGTACATGTTCCCAGACTCAATGGGAAATATTCCCACCCCCAACTCACACACTCTTCTCACCTGACTGCATGAAATATGTCAGGAAATGAGTTATAAATAGAGGAAAACACTAAAGTAGCTGTATAATAGCTCAATGGCAATATGCTCTAGCCAGCACCCCCTGTTGGAGAACAGTGGCATTACACTAAAAACATATAGAAAAACACAGTAGAAGTTTTAGAAAATAAAATAAACGTTATATTTATAGCAGATTCACTATGCAAACAAAACCCACCGGTGTTGCTGGACAATGAAGGTAAAGTGTTGTACCAACAGTGATGATGTATAAATATATAAAGTGTATCTGCATACATAAAATGTTGGAAATGCCCTCTTAAATCTGATGAGTGACAAGAAAACTTTTATCTATTTACCGGTTATTGTTATTATTTAAGAGTTTTTATTAGATGTTAATGTAATTATTGCTTATTACTATGTAATAAGTACTTATTAATAATAATATGCAACCCACAAGACTATTAAAACAGTTAAAGGTGTGTGTTAAAGGAACATGGTTCATCAGACCTCTAAACTCTAGAAGAAACATCTGAGGATGGTCAGCATGATCAAAACATGCTCTGAGGCCTCTAAGAGAAGAATGGAGACCTTATTGTCCACAAATGTGGAAATCTGCCTTTGGCTTTTGCCTATTAAAAACAATGCATATGTCCAGCAGTTCCTGTAGTTCATTAGTTGTTGTTTACTGTTTATAGTCAGGATTGTTTGAGTTTGATGCTGCAGAGACACACAAAACACATTATAAGAGGTTTTACCGCCACTCAGACTCGAACCCCAAAATTAATTACAGAGGACAAAACTGGATCATCAGTTAATATAGAATGTGAAAAGTCTCTGGAGTTTGAGACCAATCTGAGTCTCGAGTCTGGGGTTCGAGTACAAATTGGGTCTTGAATCTTTATGGAATTCTGAGCCGGAATCGAATCTCAGGTCTCTGGGATTTGAGTCCAAATTGAGTCTCTAGTCTCTGGTGTTTAAGTTTAAGACAAGTCTCAAGTCTCAGGGGTTTAAGTCTGAGTCCAGTCTCGAGTCTTTTGGATGTGGGTCTCAATTGAGTCACCAGTCTCAGGGGTTGGAATATGTGTTGAGACATGAGTCTCTGAGGTTCAAGTCCAAGTCAAGCTCCTGGGGTCAGAGTCAAGTCTTGAGTCTTGGGGGTTTGAGTCTCAGTCAAGTCTCTGGGGTTCAAGTCTGAATTGATTCTTGAGTCTTGGGGTTCGAGTCCGAAACGAGTCTTGAATCTCTGGGGTTAGAGTCAGAATTGAGTCTCAAGTCTCTGGTGTTTGGGTCTAAATCGGGTCTTAAGTCTCTGGGATTCAAGTCCAAATCAAGTCTCACGTCTCAGGGGTTTGAGTCTGAGCTGCGTCTTGAGTTTGAGGTTCAAGTCCAAGTCCAGTCTCTGGGGTCTGAGTTGAGTCTTGAGTTTTTGGGGTTTGAGTCTGAGTTAAATCTCTGGGGTTGAAGTCCGAATTGAATGGCAAGTCTTTGGGGTTTGAGCCTGTATTGAGTCTCGAGTCTCTGGGGTTCGAGTCTGTATCGACTCTCAGATCTATGGGGTTAGAGTCTGAATTGAGTCTCAAGTATCTTGTGTTCGAGTGCAAATCGAGTCTTAAGTCTCTGGGATTCAAGTCTGAATTGAGTCTCAAGTCTCAGGGGTTTGACTCTCAGTTAAGTCTTGAGTCTCTGAGGTTTGAGTCCAAGTCAAGCCTCAAGTCTCTGGAATGCAAACTACCTGCTAGCCCACTGTTTCAAGTTGTTCTGCCTCCTTCTTTTAAACGCTCCATTTACTGCATGTACCATCCCACTTTGTTCATGAGACGGAAGTTTTTTCTATTATGAAAAGTCTGTTGTTTGAATCTTTATCAAACCTGGCGCTGCTGCAAGCTACGGGAGAGCGGCACTGCAGTGATTGCATGAGTCAGTTAAGGGTGAGACCGAGTTGAACTGTGAGTCAGTCGTAATTCTGCTCCCTTTAACACTAACATTTCATAATCATTCGAGGTCTGAAGACACCAATTGATCCAGCTTTTTTCCAAAAGGGATTTTCTTCTGTTATAAAAGTCTATGGTTGCTTGACTGCTATGCCCACTGTGCATAGTACAGTCTTAACTTGCATTTTAGGATGCAGGGATGAACAGTGTTTATTGTCAGTGGTTTGTTAAAGTATTCCTGAACTCTTGTGGTGACTACATTACAGAAACATATTGTTTTTTAATGCTGTCTGAGGGATTGAAGGTCACAGGCATTGAGTTGTTGTTTTTGGTTTCATTGGCTTCTTGACGCATCCTTTGTGGGGACTAGACCTTCATAAAGGACTAGACCTTTCCTGGATGCTCTTTTATACCCAAGCATGATTGCCTTACCTGTTTAAGATGCTTTTTTGAACGTTCACAACATTCATTGTCTTAAATTTCCCCCGTCAAAACCTGGTGTCGATTTCAGAATAATGAATTCAGAAATGATTTTTATTTTTTGGATTAGTAGTCTCCAATTCCACCCGCTAGTTAGGACTCCCCCAATGACACAATACTACCAACACTAGGAGGGTGAAGGCTAGCACAGGCTTCCTCCAAGACCTGTGAAGCCAGCCACCACAGGCAGGCCACGTGAGGCCAATTGTGCTCTCTTGGACTCCACCAGGGATCGAACTTGCGATCATCTGATGACAGGGCCAACTCTTAGATGGCTACGCCACTCGGGAGCCCCCAAAAACAAAGAATTTGATAAGGTAATTAATATTAAACATCTATGTACTGTTTTGTTGAAATACAGGTTAGTGTTTAAATCCAGGTTAATTTTACACATCACTGCTTTTCGTTTTTATTTGCAACTTTTTGGGAAATGAGTTTCTTGTACAAACTCAATGTGTGTCTGAAATGTTCACACACACACACACACACACACACACACACACACCTGTGCACACATTCTCATTAGTAGTCTGATCAGAAGACGGATAGCAGTGCATGTGTGTGCGTTAGCGTGTTGCGTTTCAGCAGGTTTTCATTTGCCTGGCTCTTTAGTTGCTGTTTAGTGCCGTGTGCTCTTATTGAGAACATCCGCTGGAATTTCCTGCACAGGCCACAGCCCAGCCGCCCTTTCACACACACTTTCACTATGTGAGTGTGTGTGTGTGTGTGTGTGTGTGTGTGTGTGTGCGAAAGAGTTGAACAGAAGCCATTTCTCTTCTTGCTGATGGCTTCAGATTTGGTTTTCTGTCGATATGATGAGACATTAGCGTGACACTAGTAAATGCCAACTCTAATATTACAGATGCTAAAGAACTGATGAAGTCAATTACAAAGAGTAATAAATGAACAGTTCCACTGAAAACAGCCCTCGAATGAAAGCTAGCTGACTTTTAGAGTGATTACACTCGAATAAAGCTTATTGATGGCTGTTAGCTTTGATTAATTAATAGCAACATTAGCATTTGTGGCTGAACTGCTGGTTCTGGTTAATGTTTGCGGTGCCTCCTAAAATGTTGATCTGTCCCGACGTGACAGAGAGTTCCCAAAACAGCAGAGTTTCTGAGGCTTGGGCTTAATTAGCTCTAAACTTCACAGAGTTCAGAGATGCTTATTTTAGTCATGCTAATAAATTGCAAGGGGGACATATGAGGGAGAATCAGCTCTCAATTGAAACCATCAGGATGGTCAAAAGGGGAGATGGGAGGTTTCCTCATGAGAGCGATGTTATGTAAAAATGTGAGTGTGTGTGTGTGCACATGTGTTTTGCAGTTGTAGAGTTTGGGGTATAGTGTGTGCTGACACAGTTACATTCCTTAAAGTGTTCATCCCCTGTTCCCTCCTGAAACGGTCTCTGTTGTCTGTCCTGCACACTTTCCTGCTTTATCACTCACACTATCCACTGGCTATCCCTATGTACCCCTCTACACACTCACCAACACATTTGAGGGACCACAGGTCACAGCTTTCTATCGTACCTACAGTACTGCGCAAAAGTCAGAGACCACCCTTCATTTATATCAGTTGCGGTCAAAGCAGCCATGTTCTTTAGCCATGTTTACATGCAGCATAATAATCTGTTAATAATCTGACTAATAGCACAATCAGAATAGAATACGTCCATGTACACACCTGAATTGGAATAGACTAGTTCAACTGAGGCCATTTGAAATACAATTTCTGTCCAATTGAACAAGGTGTGTAATCCTGTAAATAATCAGTTAAATAGTAGAATCATTAGTTAAATAGAAGAATAATATCCGTATAAACGCCTGTATCTGATTACATTTCCAATCAGAAAGTCTAAAGTCCGTTCTGATCATGTTCGTCACGCCATAGTGAAAGTTTATACCGTTCAACATGGCGGAGCAGAAACTGGTCTGCAGAGGAGACGAAGTTTACGCTCTGATCTTTAAAAGACGGCGGTGGGACGGACGTCCAGCTTATGTGTCTCAGAGCACGACGTCTTCCTCTCGGCCTTCTTTAATAAGGACATGTGAAGGACGTTTTCCTGAGTCGGACATCATTTTATAGTAAATAAAAACACAAGCGCTGCTCACTGCTGCTCGTCTCACTCTGACTGGACTCACGTGATGCTCGTTGTCATGGTAACGTTTACTCTAAGTGGTACTCCACGCATGCGCATCATTTTGGATCGGATTACTTGCAGTGAGCATGTAAACAGAGATTTTCCATTGGATTGTTGAGTAGAGTGAGCAAATAAACACCTCAGTCTTTATCTATAATCGGAATGTATTTAATCAGATTGGCACAAATCTTTGCATGTAAACACAGCCAGTGTGTGTAGATTCTGTTCTTACTTAAGAACAAATCCCAAATAAGAAAACACTGGTGAATGTCAGAATCCTCGTGAACACTGTGCAAGTGGATTTTAAGAAGAAATTTTTTCTTAAGAAAATTAAACTGAAGTCTTCTGAAAGAAAAGAAACCAGTAATAAAGGCTAATGGAGGATAAACTACTGTATATGTTGTTTTTGCCAGCAAAAAACAACCTATACCATTAGAACAGATATAACATGAACATAAATACAGTAAAAATGCCTTGATGACAATATCTTGTGAGCTAGTTTGGTTCCAGATTTCTCTTGAATGCCTCCAGCCATCAGATGGGTTAAAGTCCATCAGCAGCATATCTGATTTAACTTAATTAAGCACTGATTAGTGAAATAAGGCACTTCAAGTAATACTAGCCGAGAGGTTTGTAAAGGGTTAAATGAACAAAGCACATAAGTATATAAAACAAAGGATTTAACCCCACAAACACCTCCCACACATTTACATTTTTAATCAATAATAATTAACGAGGGAAAGATTTCTTTGAACTGTTTATAGAGTGTTTTCACTTTTTGTTTGTTTGTTAAGTGAACATCACACTGACATTATCAATGTTTTTCCATAATTGAAGAAATCGCCAAATAATAGACATTCCTGGCTAAATTCTTCAGCAATAGTGCTCGGCAAATCCGACAGCAGACTTATATTTATATAATATATTTTATATATACTTATATTTATTAAACAAGTTAACAGGATGCTTTGATCAATGAGGCAACAGCTAAAGCTGTGATTGGTGGAGGCCACACTAAAGTGGCTCCAGGGTCAACATGGTTAAATAGTTCTGTCCAGCTAAAATCATTGAAAAACAACTGCAGCTTTTTTCCTCAGGTGAACTGCTGTTACAGTAATACCCCGAGCAGGAAACAGGTCATTTGTCTGGACCTGTGGCTCAGAGCAGGACTTGGTCTCTGTGGGTGTTAGCGCTGATGCAAACGAGGCGCTCAGTGCTAATTAGATCAGCACAACTCATTATCTCAGACTGCATTTACACGCATCATTAGCTACCACAGCTAATCTGAGCTCGCTCACTGCTAATGGAGTTTACACACACACACACACACACACACACACACACCAAATACACTACACATGTAGTCTCTCTCTCTCTCTCTCTCTCTCTCTCTCTCTGTCCCCAGTTAGAGTCTCCAGTGTAAACACATTTCCTGGGCTATACCTGTTATTAATTATATAAGCTGATGTAAGAGGGCGTGCAGAGGCAATCAGATTAACTAAAGACTGAAAAACAAGTATTATTAAAAACATTATTAATGGTAATGATTAGAGAAATTCTGAGAAACAGATACTAATGCTGCATTTATGTTATGTTTGTAGATGGACAACGACAAATCGCAAACGGAAGACAATTCACTTTTTATGCCAATCTCTTGGGAAATTGGTCTAGTTTTTAGGTTTACAAGTATATGACGGCATGTTGTAAAGTATTTTAGAAGTGTCACAGGCATAGTTACAGTTGCTAGGCTATGCAGAACCAACTGGGTGAACCAAGTTGCTACTGTGCCACCCTGAGGCAGAGCAGTGCTGCATTTCTAGTTAGTTAAGAATACCTAAGACAGAAGCTCACTGATTGTGGGGGAGGACGGCTAAACAATGGTCTTTCCTTGAATTTGTGTTTGAGCATCTATTTTTCCCTAATGGACAGGTTGACAATTTAAACTCCCAGAATTTTGATTTTGAGACATTCAGGGGGTCCAATAGGTTAATTAGGGGGTCTTGGACACACTTGGACACATTTCATATGTGTGGAACCAGTAAAATCAAAGCAGCATTTTTTCAGTGTTGCCATCAGCATGGTAACGTTTACACAGCTGCACCTCTCTGTCAGTCATGTACCGTCAATGTTTGTAACATTTCTATGAGGCATGGTGTTATAACCCGTGAGGGTGGACGAGCCCCCAATTTTGTTATGACCTGGTCAAGCGATTGAGCTCCATCCAGTAACTTTGGGAAGAGTTGAAGTGCTCCCGGACCAATCATCCAACATCAGTAACTGACCTCACTAATGCTCTTGTGGCTGAATGCAATCAAATCCTCACAGTAATGTTCCAACATCTAGTGCAAAGCCTTCCCAGACGAGTAGAGGCTGTTACTGCAGCAGAGGAGGACACGGAAGGCTCTCTTTTACTAGCAGCTGAGATGTAGTGTTGGTGTTATGGGCTCTAAGCTGTCAGAAATGCAAACAAATGGTGAAGGCAGTTTCCCTTAAACGCTTTCACCCCTTCTAACCTGACCACCATCGTTCCTCTCAACTCTTCTGCTCCCTCGCTTTCTTTCACTGCCTTCCTAATCCATCTTTCTCCCACCCACCCAGCCCAGGGTAGTTTCTCTTATCAGCTGCCCAGTAACCGCAAGGACAACGTAAATATTTAAAGTGCAGGAGGGAAACAGTTTAAATGTTCTTCCATCACTGATCTCCAGGGGGCCTGAGAAAACCGTGCCTTGATCTAGCGTCCACTAATGCACTGGATGGAGTATCCTGGAGTACCCATGCGTGTGATGGTTTCAGATCTGTGCACAGACATTTTGAGGGGCAGGAGCTCAAAGGGAAAAAGGCAACATGAACTTGAATCATTTTAACTTACGGTTAATCGCAATCTTTTTTGTCAAGAGAGACAGTCTAATCGCATTTCAGATAAAGCAAGCGTAGTGTGAAGAGGCAGCCAAAAGCACTAACCTTACTACCTCTTCTGAAGTCTGAACCCCAGTTTCTGTCAGGGCATGGATTTGAACCCTAGTCACCACCATGCAATGCTGTGGCGCTATGCAATAAGCCACGAAAGGCTGTGCGTCACTACAATTTTACCATGGGAAAGGGTGTTCTTAGGCACAATGTGAAGCGAAGAGGCTTTTATAAAATGGCAGCCAACATAAAATATGATAAAGTACCCAATTTTTCAGAAAGTAATTTAAGTTATTATTAATTAATATTATTATTATTATTATTATTATTATTATTATTATTATTATTATTATTATCATTCATTAATAATATTATTAATAATCAACATAAAGTAGTATTCCACCATGAAATGTAGTTTCTTTAGAGTATGGTATTGTTGCCAAGCAACCATGGAGCGCAGAATGAAGAGAACGTTCGGTCACCCACTGCTGTATATTGCTTTTTGTTGTATAACAGTGAACATATGATACATATGAAACAGCACTGTTTAATGCAAAACCTTTAACTTTATAAGTACTTTTTGGTCATTTATTATTTAGCACCAATCCAGCGGCACCACTCTTCTTGTCGAGTCTCAAATGGCTCAATGCTCCATACATAGTGCACTATGTAGGGACTTAAATACTGACTCCTGCGCCTCAACAGTGCAAAATATAGCTAAGAAATAGTCATTTGGGATTCAGACACATCCACACTCGACAAATGATGCACTATAGAGGCTAGAATTTCTAAACTTTCATAGCTAGCACACTATTTAGGGAGCACAAAGCCATTTGGGATTCAGCCTGGGTTTGGCGTGACTTCTTACTGAAAAAATTTGAAGCATGTAATTTATTCAAGTGACATTTTTTAGACGTTTATACTGTTGATTTACAGTTAATCATACCGTAAGTACTTTAATTCAAGCCTGTGACATTAACGATGGAGTTGTTTAGCATGTTTGCTATCTTTTAGCCTGTTAGCTAGCAGAACCGTTTAGTTCTAGTTAAGAACATAAGTTGCCAGCCCCTCAGCGTGATGAATGTTGTAAAACCCAAGCTGACCACGAGCTCAATTCCCGGTTCTTGACTAACGACTGAGGCAATATAAAATACATCATTATACACACCAGCCAAGAGGGCACAGTCTGAGGGCAAAGGCAGGGCCCCCAGTCTTTGCACATGCTTGGATGTTTTAGTGTTATTTCTGTCCTAACACACCAAAATAAACTCATCAAGAGCTTGATTAGTTGATTCATTTGCTGAGTTGAAAGAGAAATGTTAGCACAGTGTTAGATTTAAACTGGACCATGAACAGGACTTGCAAAAACATTGCCCCATCACAGTTTCTCAGGCCTTCCGGCTTGTCTATAATATTCCAGATCCTGATACCTGAAACACGTAGGACTGTAATAATTTTTTAAAAAGCTATTGGATTTGGCTTTTGAGCTTATTGTCCTGATTCAGGTCAATTTTTGTATTTCTGTAGTTTATAATACAGTCAGATTCTCAAAAAAAATAACCTTTATTTGATGATGTATTGAATAATTCCAGTTACAGTACAGTACAGTACAGTAAGAGTAAGGATTAAAACTAGCGGTGCACAAGATATCAGTGACAGGTATTTAATGATAAATGGGAAAGTTTAATTATTGATGTTTGTCTCCCTGCACTTTAATTCAAGCCTGTGATATTAATGATGGAGTTGTGTAGCATATTTGCTACCTTTTAGCCTGTTAGCTAGCTGACCAGCCTAGTTCTAGTTAAGAACATAAGTTGTCAGCCCCTCAGTTTAGACAAGAAAATGGGTTCTTACTTCATCGGTACACTTGGTGGTCCACGTGGGCAGCATGAGAGTCAAAGAATGTCCATTAACAGCACAAGGGATTTTTTTCATGCCGTGGCGCAGTGATGCTTAATTCAGTTGTTGTGAAGTGGTCATAGGTGTGGGTATCTCATGGGTTTTAATCACAGTTTAAAAATGACCATGGGACAATAGATTTGAATAGAATAGATCTAGATTTGACAACATGTTAATTGCACCCTAGAAGAGCAGAATGTTCAGGTGATGCTGGGCTGCTAAACTGAAATGCCTATGTTACTTACATTTGTACATTTGAAGCACTGTAGAAATAAATGTTCAATTTTTAAATAAAGCTAATCCAGGGAGATGTAGTCACAATTTGTACATTTTATAAAATGTTTATGTTTTGCCATCAGCAGTACCTGAAAAATATAGCAAAATATAAAAATTGGGAATCAGCCCACAATTCCCATATGTAGCCCTACTTTTTAAATCACATGTGCAACGACGCATGTGTAGCTACAAATGAGGGAACATTTCCCTTTTCTAAGAAATGCAGACATGGCTAGCATAGTGGATAACAACGCAGACTCACATGGGATAGACCAGGGTTTGGCTCCCCATCTGTGCAAGCACACCACTATCTCTCGTTCCATTCCTTCTCAGTCTCCCTCTATTCCTCCTTGCTTCTTTCTCAATGTCATCTGTCCTTCCCATTGATCCACCTCTCTCTCATCTCTCGCTCCATTCATCAACCTTTCTCTCTATGGTATGGTATGCCAAAGGAAAGAGAGAAAGATGCATAACAGTGGTGGAAATGAAAAAGAGACAGCAGTTTGGAGAGAGACCGGGGGCCGTGTTGTCGACAGGCGTTTGGGTATTGGACGCAGTAGAGCAGCTGGACTGTAGCTGCAGGTCTTTTCCACGATGAGAGCCAAGTCCAGTCCAGCAGGAGAGACTGTATCTAATGAAAAAGATACTGAGGTCAGTACTAGCTGTATCTCACCGATGACTCGGCGTCCTCGCTGGACTCTCTCTGGAGGAAACAGAGCCTCAGTGTCTGCATGCTGAGGAACAAACTACTGTCGGACAGGCTAGTCCAGGCGGAGCCATCTAAAGGCAAGCTAAGTGTAGGAAAATTTAGGAATGTACTGAAATGGGAATTTCTGGGCCAATGCCTACATTTTTCATGAGCTGACATATGCAAAAGCTTTGGTGCTGCTGGTCTTGAGCTAACAAATATAGACAAGAAGAAATAACGTAAAATGTGGCCCTTGTAATAGCACATTTTATATTTTATGGTCATTTTTTATGACAAAAATCACCAGCCTTGTGACCGGAAGGTCACCAGTTCAATCCCCTCAGCTGACAGTACGTGACTGAAGTGCCCTTGAGCAAGGCACCTAACCCCCAACTGCTCCCCGGGCGCCGTGGATAGGGCTGCCCACTGCTCCGGGCCCCCTAATGTGTGTGTGTTCACTAGTGTGTATGTGGTGTTTCACTGCATGGATGGGTTAAATGCGGAGGTCTAATTCCGATGTGTTCAGACACAGTTGGCTAAAAGGTTCATTTCAAATTGTGCCTATAAATGTGCAGAAAAAGGTCATATTTAAGTGTGTCCCCTGTAGAGGATGCGTTAACTTTTTCACATTTAGAAACTCATCAAAATATGTAATTTATCGAGAGGTCTTCAAACGTTTACATTCATCTGTCCATGCTGACACAGAGGCTGATACAAAAAGCGTTTATAAAATGTAGAAAATAGGAGTAAATCCACTTGGATTAGCATTATAGAGTAATGTAAGGTTTATTGCTCCAGCAGAACCCCATAACCCCGTTCAGCGAATCAGCGCACAGTATTTAGGTCAGGTGACTCAACACTGCCACTGTTTTAGGCCATATCTTAAACGGCTCCCTTCTCCCACAAATTGCAGGACATAGTTCTTAAGATAATGGCTGCTGCATCTAAACAGAACAAAGAACCACTTTGGATTCAGCCATGTGAGCACAATTCATACTGGACATAAAGCACAATATTTGGGTGCAAAAGCCAAAATTTCATAACTCACAATGCACTATATAGGAGCAGTGAGCCATTTGAGAATTCAGCCTCAGGATTTTCCGAGGTCTCATCTTAGATGTTTAATGTTGACTGCAAGCTGAATCACCAGTGATGCCACAGCCATCCGTGACTGGAAGTCTAAGAGAGCATTACTGTCCTCTCCCTTTCTGGGAGAGTGTAACGTGACAGAATTCTGGGAAATGGAGTTCTAGTGTGAGCTTGAGCCAGAGGGACGCGTGACAGAGGCCATGCTGGCCCTCCTTAAAAGGAAATGAAATGCCAGATTAGTTTGTACTCGTCCAGTTATTTTGTTGTTTATTGCCAGATTGTTTGGCAAGTGTTCCCTGCAAGACTATTTTGCAATAATTTCTTACCAGGTCATTTAGATAATATTTAATAAACATCATCTCTACACTGTGAAGAAGCTCCCAGGAGTGAAGGTCTCCCAGCAGACGGGAGCTGAACGCCGCTGTGTACTAGGAGTTTACCAGGAGCTTTGGTTTAATTCTGTAATGGGTTTGTTTAAGGCCCCTCATCCCTCGACGTGCCAGCTGTGTGAAATCGCTCCCTACCGGCAGTTTGTTTACACTAATCTCTACATGCCCTGCTGTGGTAAACAAAGACGGGCACACTGACTGGCTACATGGCTACAGTTTATATGACAGGGTTTG
This sequence comes from Colossoma macropomum, assembly GCF_904425465.1. Taxonomy (NCBI): domain Eukaryota; kingdom Metazoa; phylum Chordata; class Actinopteri; order Characiformes; family Serrasalmidae; genus Colossoma; species Colossoma macropomum. Next base: position 40,380,750 of record NW_023494793.1, read on the forward strand.
TTTGCTTGTTTCTGGGTGTGGATGTTTACTTTTGAGAGTTCATGTTTAGGGTATGTGTGTCTGGACAGAGAGAGAGAGAGCAAGAGAGAGAGAGAGAGAGAGAGAGAGAGAGAGACAGAGGGAGGGAGGTGTAAAAGTGTGAGAGACATGCTGGTTCTTAATGTCTCTATTTATTTTTAAATATTTAAAATATGTTTTTATAACATGCACAAAACTGTCTGAACTACCATACTGTGCAAATTTATTTAGTTTCCAGTCATGCACCCGTGCATTTTTCAGGAGATCCTTCTGAGAAGGTTGGATAAAAGATAATCCACTTGCATAAGGAAGATAAAAGTCAAAGAAAAATAACAAAAAAATAGGAGTTTCCAAAAGTGGAGGTCAAAAAATGATTAAAAGCTACAGAGACGTTGAGACTCCTAACAACCACCTGGAAGACCTGGTAGACACTAAAACTGCCCCCATCAGATAAACAGCACTTAAAGCTTTCATCTTTGAGAGAGAGGAGAAAATCAAGCTGCTTCAGATCTGAAAACATCCACAGGTGTTTCTGTCCATCCTTCCACTGTGAGAAGACGACTCAGCGCTATGGGTCTGAAAGGATGTGTAGCTGTCAAGAAGAACCTCACTGAGAAAAGGAGACGGACACATCAAACAAAGAAGCTGAACAATGGACTGACCACCCCAGAGTCCAGACCTCAACACCACTGAATGCGTTGCTTCAGAAAATGATCAACCAGCTTCTAAGACTGGCTGTTTTGACTGAAGGATGGTGTCTGATTTTTGCACAGTACTCTACTATTCTGCTGCATGTGGAGTGTGGGACTGGGGAACATTCCCTCAACAGGTGTGCTCTTGGTTCAGTGCTGTGGTTGCCAAAGCAGCGTGGTTACCTTCAAGCCAGGTGACCACCCACACACACATTCCAGCTGGGGCCCCAGAGACAGACACTTCCTCCAGTAACAAGATGCCTGTGAGGGGCCTGTGTCTTGTGCATATTTATGATGCACAAAACCACACAAACAAATACTGGACATGAAACGGACGGTTTGACCTCCCAAGCTGAATACAGAGGGAACATTTTGTACTCTCTGAAAGCTACAAAAAGCTCTCTGACTGGATTTTAAATTACTAGGTTGCAAAATAAAAATTAGATTTACACAATTTTCCAGTGTAGATGCTTTGTAGATGTCCAGTGTAGATGCTTTGTAGATGCTCGCCCGTACAAAATGTGGCTGTTTCTGCCAGTTAATCTTCTCTGTTAATAACTTTTCAATGCTATGGTTGCATTTTTTCAATTGGTGAAGAACATGATCTAACAAAGATGAACATTGAAAGATTTTTATGTAGTTTTTCTCACAAACTACTGAAATAAAACATGAAAACTTGACCGCACTTGAAAAAAATCACAGTGCATCCATCAAGGAAACCTCATGCATCTTCGATACAGTTATAGACAACATGGCAGCACAGAATGTGCTGATTATACAAGCAATGCCTTTTACTCTGACTAACGTAGACGTGCACACGCCATAACTCCTCTGGTGGTAGATAAGGTCATTAACATCAAGAACACCGTGAAGCTATTAGTTGACTTAGTATATTGATCGTTCTGCCAAATTGTTTCAAAGTCAGAGTTCAAAACCTGTTTCAGACTTGAACTGACTTTAAGAGTTTGTCTGAGTTTAAGACTAAAATCCTTTCGCTTTGAGTGACTGTATACCTTTATTATGTTTAGTTTATTTGAATCAATGATTGAACGTTCCATTTTGCCACTAACAAAACATTCATAACACCAAAACTTCACAAAATGTTTCAGTAATGACTGTTTCGGTCATGACAGTTTTAGCCCATTTTGAGCAGAACTCAAAAACTAGCCAGTACATGACGAGCAAACACAGCTTTGAATAGTCGTACGCACTTACATTCATAAAAATGTCATTAAAACAAAAATTTACTTTATTTGCAGAAAATATGTGTTTCAGTAGTGATAATTTTAAATGTTCCTCACTGATTTTCAGACTTTGGGACACATTTACTTCAAAACATCAGGATCTAATTGGGGGAGACAGGGATGCAGTCTCACTTCTTGCTCTAATATGCAGGGGCGTGGCTAAAAATAAGGCCCTGCCTACAGGCTCCTTTCATGTGTTTTTTTTATTGAGAAATTAAACTCATAATAATAATGATAATCATCATTATCATCATCATTTTCAAAGAAAGATACATTAAAATGGTTAAAGTATTTTTTTCACAAGCTGAAATCTCCATGAATGATCCATGTGTGTTCTTCTGAAAATAAATTAGTACATAAATATTGAAATAATTGACTAAATAAAATTAAACAGTCCAACTGGCCTCAAATCAGTTAGTGAAAAAAATAATAGCAGGTTGTGGAAGAATGGAAGGATGGAAAATGAACAAATGAATGAAAAAGATACATTAAAAATAGGGATGATAAATAACGAGTAATCAATTGGTAAAACTATAAGCAAGATTAGAAACTGGCGCATATTCAACAGTTAATTTGACGCTAGTTACGGCGTTGAGGAAGGTTATCCTTTAAAAGGGTTGAGGGAGAGTTCAGGGGTTAAAGTGAAAGTCTCTTTGGGAGGGTTTTCTGGAGGGGTCCCACTGGGCACTGGGGCCACTAGCTGCTCCGCTCCTGCTGCTGCAGTATGAGGACCACTGAAGCCACCAGTGCGGACAGTGTTAGGAGAGCCGAAGCGAAGACGAGCTTCAATAGGGCTCCTGTTTCTCTCCATCGCTCAGGGGGCTGAGGTGCCGCCTGAGCCGCTGTAATCTGGCCGTTAGATCTGACCGCTGCTCGGCGGTAGCCTCTTCACGCTCCGTGCCAGGAGCCTTTGAACTCGGCGGCCAAGAAAGCGCAGTGGGGGCCCCTCTCTCGCTCCCTGTCCTCGCGAGTGATCAGAAAAATAATGACGTTAAAGAAGCATGAAAAGAGACAGCCTTGAAGATTTTCAGCGTGCCGTTAATAAGCTCTCGGAGCATGCTGGCCGGCGCTGAGGTCAGGCTGCATTAGCGCTTATTGCTGGGTTGAGTGACACATGGGATTATCGGGCCGCGCAGGGAAAATAAAACAGCTTTCATCAGCGTGGCACTGGAGCGCGTGTGTTTGATGTCTCAAGAGTGAAGGAATTAGGGGTGTGTGAGACGTGAGAGCTGGAGCGGACAGGCGGGAACATAGAGCTCAAAATGTGGGCCCATTCCACATGAAACAAGTCCACTTTATGGTCCGGGACAAACAGAAATGGTGTGCTATACCAGCAAGTAGCCCTCAGCTCCACAGAACACTGTCTAAAAGTATCCAGAGATTCCTTTTAACTAGTGAAGGTGCATCCACTGCTGACAGCTTGTTTAATCTATAAAAAAAAGAACTGACCAATGGAATGGGATGATCTGGAACAGCCGCACATGAGCCTAAGGTCACTATGTGATCCAGAACTGATCATTCAACATCAGTAGCTGAGCTCACTAATGCTCTTGTGACTGAATGCAATCTTCTCCTCACAGCAATGTTACGACATATAGTGTAAAGCCTTCCTAGAAGAGTAGAGGCTGCTACTGCAGCAAAGGGGGAAAAAGCCTTGTCCAGCCTCGGAGCGGCTACAAAAGGGCAGAGCATAGCTGTCAAGGACCGATGCACTAGTGTAAGACGATCTTTTGATCTCTTAGGACAGTGGTCAGTAACCAAAATGTAAAGAGCCATTTTGACTTATTTTGCTCTGCCTTAAGTTTTAGCTCAGATACAGCCACTTTTCTCGCATCTCCGGCAGGAAACTTTTACACAAAAGTAGAACTGTTTCTTGTAAAATGTCTCTCAAAGTTCGACTTTTTACGAGGCTGAAGTTGCTTCTCATTCGCCAGCTTCTTGTTCGAATTTTCCCATTCCACCTTAAATGGTACCTGAGGTGCCAGAATGTTACTGCTGCACCATTTAAGGTGGAACGGGAGAATTCGAATGAGAAGGATTAGTGTTTGACAGTTTCTCGTTTTCTCGAGTTCATCTTAACTGGTAGAGATAGTGTTCGGTGTGCTGCTCACTCTACCGTTTAAGAATCATCTTTGTGCTAAGATGCTTTCAGGAAACCCAGCCCTGGTCAGTAACATGGGAGCTGTCTCTCTGCTGTTTCAGGTCACTTTCTGGGTAACCACAGTGTGCTGGACATCCTGCGACAGGAGGGTTACGAGGTGGAACACACACCAGCCCATGAGTCTGTTACACAGTGAGTTATTTTCTCTCTCTCTCTTTCTCCCTCTCTCACACACACATACACACAATCAGTCATAACATTATGACCACCTCCTTGTTTCTACGCTCATTGTCCATTTTATCAGCTCCACTTACTATATAGGTGCACTTTGTAGTTCTACAGTTACAGACTGTAGTCCATCTGTTTCTCTGCATACTTTGTTAGCCCCCTTTTACCCTGTTCTTCAGTGGTCAGGACCCCCATTGACCCTCACAGAGCAGGTTCTGTTTGGGTGGTGGATCATTTTCAGCACTGCAGTAACACTGACGTGGTGGTGGTGTGTTAGTGTGTGTTGCACTAGTACAAGTGGATCAGACACAGCAGTACTGCTGGAGTTTTTAAGCACTGTGTCCACTCACTGTCCACTCTATTAGACACTCCTACCTTGTCAGTCCACCTTGTAGATGTAAAGTCAGAGACGATAGCTCATCTGCTGCTGCACAGTTTGTGTTGGTCATCCTCTAGTCCTTCATCAGTGGTCACAGGACGCTGCCCACAGGACGCTGTTGGCTGGATATTTTTGGTTGGTGGACTATTCTCAGTCCAGCAGTGACACTGAGGTGTTTAAAAACTGTCTGATCCACTCAGACCAGCGCAACACACACTAACACACCACCACCACATCAGTGTTACTGCAGTGCTGAAAATGATCCACCACCCAAATAGTACCTGCTCTGTGAGGGTCCATGGGGGTCCTGACCACTGAAGAACAGGGTAAAAGGGGGCTAACAAAGTATGCAGAGAAACAGATGGACTACAGTCTGTAACTGTAGAACTACAAAGTGCACCTATATAGTAAGTGGAGCTGATAAAATGGACAATGAGCGTAGAAACAAGGAGGTGGTCATAATGTTACGCCTGATCAGTGTATATACACATAAATACACATCAGGGGCCTAGATACAGGGAGGGTTGGGGGGCCTAGGCCAGCTCACTTGGAAAGCAGGCCCCTCCAAGTATCTGACTGTTCAAAAAAAAAACATCTGATGTGAAACTAAATGTTACAGTAATGTTAATTCAATTCATGCATCCGTATGCACTTCTTATACTTTAAATTAAAATAAAAGTGCTCTTCTTTGATCTTCACCTATTTTATCACCATGGCAACATTTACACAGCTGCATTGGTCGCACAAAGCCACAGTTTTAAACCAGTTCTTCATTAGATCTCTGACATTGTGTGTCATTCTGTAGTCAGTGTCTTGCCCATATAGGGATTTCTGAGTCTAAGCAAATTTTCTCTGTGAGAAATAAATGAATGGTGTTTTTAAAAAAAAAAAAAAAATGCTATCACATCTTGTCGTAAGTGCTGTCCATGCTGCAAACAAGCTAACACTCCTGCACACTGAAATGACACTGCATGGAAAAAAGTCTACTATTTATTAAACCTCAGCAATGTTATATGGGTCAATGACACATAAGGTTTATATATATATATCAACTGCAGCCTAAACCTGCCAAAGCAACTTCACTACCACATTTACAAAGCTTACTGGTTTGCATGGATTTTGGTGAGGATGCCAGTTTTATGATGTCCATTTAGCAATATTAGCTTGCATGTAGCAATATTCAAAATTTTGCTCCTTAACAACCACATAATTCAGAAGATCCAGTGAAGTCCAAGGAAAAATGTACATACAGCAGAATGTATCAGCTTTGGAGCATTTTAGTTTATCACAGGAAACGATAGCAGTGATTTTTGGAAACAGCATTCGTTGTTCTCATAGAGAAAATCAGCTGGAGCTCAAGTTCTTAATAGGAACATGACGCCAACTACAGAATGACATGATTTTAGAATGACTTTTTTTCCCAAACATCAGTATGTAAACACAGCATTACCCTGCTTGACCTTTTCTCCAAATTGTAGGAACTTATCCATATCATAGGTTACCGTTTGTCTAGATAGCAAGGCAGGTAAATAGTAAAGTTGACCATAGCAAAGAAAACAAAGATCAATATTGTGGAAAAAACAACTAGAAAGTTGCAGTCTTCAACCATTTGACATAGACAACTTTGCCTAGTGCTGTAAAAGACAGGCCTCTAGTTAATTAGCCTTGTTATACACTCTTAAAAAAGATGGTTCTTCAAGGGTTCTTTAATAAAGAAAATGGTTCTGTATAGAACCATGAACACATAAAGGACATTTTGCATGATTAAATGGTTCTTTGCATCACGAAAGCGTTCTCCAGATTAATGGAAAGTGTGCATAAAGGTGCTACAGATGGGTCTATATAGAGTCTTTTTGAAAAGCTTGACATTGTAACAATAGAAGAACCCTTTTGGGTGCTATATAGAACCATTTTCAAAAAGGTTCTATATAGAACCATCTACAGCACATTCTCCATCAACCTGAAGAACACTTTTATGTTACAAAGAACCTTTAATCATGCAAAAGGTTATTTGAGTGTTCATGGTTCTATACAGAACCATTTTCTTTATCAAAGAACCCTTGAAGAACCATCTTTTTTTCTTTATCAAAGAACCCTTGAAGAACCATCTTTTTTAAGAGTGTAGTAACTAGGCAGTTGAATGTGTGGTCAGCAATCGTATGTTGTGCTTATTTTTTCCCTCTCTCTCTCAGGTAATGGTAGCTGTAATGAAGGCTAGTTGGTGGTTATTAATCTCACTACAGTGAAGTCTCAGGGATAAAATACTTTCTATCTGACCCCCTTAACCTGTAACCACAACACCCCCCCAAAAAAACAGATTCACACACAAACGTATGCATACGCAGCTAATAATTCTTTCTCTGTCTCTCATTTTCTCTTTTATTGTATTCTTCTTCTCTTTCTGCTTCCACTTCGACCATCTGTGTCTATTTCTTTCTTCTCCTTTTCAAATCCCTCTTTTTCCCCCTCTCTCCCAATTATCTTGCGCCACACACATAATAACTCTGACCGTTATTGAATAACACGTTTTGCCGACCATCATATTTAATTGAATACACCAGGGAAAATTGCATATACAGTCTGGTCAGCGCATCATGGTCCACCACATAGACGTGCTTGGCACGCTGTAATTCAGCGTGCAGGCATTGCGCACACAACATTTAAACTGCAAACAGAGCTAAAGTATGCCTTTGATCCCCCCTTAACCCCCTGTCCCCCCCCCCACTAACCATGATGAGATGGGCCAGACCGTAACTTTGCCAACTCAAATGGCACACGGGTCTGGCCCATTTGTCTTTTGGAGAGGGGTGCTGTGTCTGCTCACACAAAAGGCAAACCCCCTGCTCTCTGGCATACTCAGGCAATTACTCAATAGGCTTTTAAGGAGGAGGAGAGGGGAGAAGAGGGGAACAGAGGGGTGTTCCAAACCCAGAACAGGTTGAGCTCATTAAAATAGCAGCCATAACGGTTTCAACACCCACTCGAAACAAGAGCACAAATGGAAAAATAAGAGCAAAGAAGGGAAATAACCAGGCAAAGCTGCTGCGAATGGCCACTGCGGCCAGCCGCCAGTACCATCTGCCATTCCTTTAAAAACTTCCCACTGGATATTAAAATTATAATGGGCTTCCACTGGAGAGGGATGAGTAGGAGACTGTGGTGGAGTGATTGAGCTGAAAATCTGACAGCTGGAGAGGATGAATGAGTGAGTGAGTAAAAAAGTGAAGGCGAGAGATACAATGAGCAAGTAAGTGAGGGAATAAGTGAGTAGGAAAGAGTAAGTAAGCAAGTGAATGACTGAGTGAGTGAGTGAGTGAGTGAGTGAGTGAGTGAACAAGTGAAAGCGAGAGATACAATGATCAAGTGAGGGAGTAAGTGCGTAGGTGAGAGTAAGTAAGTGAGTGAACGAGTGAGTGAGTAAGTGAACAAGTGAAAGCGAGATATACAATGAACAAGTGGGGAGTAAGTGAATAGGTGAGAGTAAGTAAGCAAGTGAATGAGTGAGTGAGTGAGTGAGTGAGTGGATGAGTGAGTGAGTGAGTGAACAAGTGAAAGCGAGAGATACAATAAGCAAGTGAGGGAGTAAGTGAGTAGATAAGAGTAAGTGAGTGAGTGAGTGAGTGAGTGAGTGAGTGAGTGAAAAAGTTAATAAGAGTTACAGTGCGCAAATGAGGGAGTATGTGAATAGATGATAGATGACTGAGTGAATCGTTGACCACGTGATTGAGTGAGTGATGGAGCGCATGAGTAAGTGAAAGAGTGTAATAGTGAATGAGTGAGAGAAAAGCAAATGAGTGAGAGAGTCATAGTGACAGTGAGTGAGCGAATAAGTGAATGAGTGAGTGAGCAAATAAGTGAACGAGTGAGTGAGCAATTAATGAACGTGAGAAAGTGAAAGGGAGTGTCAAATTTTGTGAGTGAGCAAGTGAGTGAGGGAGTGAATGAATGAGTGAGCGAACAAGTGAGTGGGGAGCGAGCGAGTGAGATTTAGGGAAGTGAAATAGAGAACGATACTAAGTGATTGAGTGAGGGAGTGAGTGACAGTGACTGAATAAGAGATTTAGGGAAGTGAAAGAGAGAGTGACAGTGAGTGAGTGAGTGAGAGAGAAAGAGAGAACAGTGAAAGAGTGAGTGAATGAAAAGTGACTGAGAGTGGGAGAGAGTGAAAGAGTGTGAATAGGAGGCTGAGTGAGAGAAAATGATTGAGAGAGGAGGTGAAAAATAGAGTAACTAAGAGTAAAAGAGTGTCTGTAAGAATGAAAGAGGGTATATGTGTGGGAAGTGACAGAGAGTGAGTGAGTCAAGGACTGAGAGAAAGAAGATGTGAGAGTGACAGTGAGTGAATGAGTGAGTGAGAGGGAGAGATCATGAGGGAAAGAGATAGATGCTATTGAGCGAGAGATCAAGTGAGGAAGACGATGAATGAGAGACAGAGAGTGAGTAACAGGCAGCAAAAACTAACAGGGGGTGACTGAGTGAGTGAGTGAGAGGGAGTAAGAGTGAATGAGTGAGAATAAGTGAAAGAGAGAGTGAATGAGTGAGAGCGAATGAAGTCCTGAACCCACGCAGAGCAGTCTGAATCCCACCAGCCCCCAAAAATGCAATGATGTAACCTATATAAAAAGAGTTGTCATGGCAACCATACAGATGTTTATGTAAAGCTTCATAAACCACAAACATGAGGCCTAAACTGAGTCGTGGCTCAAGGCCATGAAGTGGCCAATCAGAAAGAAGCAAAGTTTAACCTGTTACGTTCTAGGATTATCATCAATTATTAATCTAGGTCAGTGGTCACCAACCCATTTTCTGAAGATCTACTGTCCTGCAGAGTTCAGTTCCAGCCTGCAGCTGGCATGCTGTCCCACCTTATCTAATACTAATGTTCTTGATCCAGCCAATCTAGAACTTCTGGAGAAGTTAATGAGCCAGGTGAAGCAGATTGTGATAGGAACTAGACTCTGCAGGAAGGTGGGTCTCCAGGACCAGGGCTGGTGACCACTGATCTAAGTGTGCCCTAAGTGAGCACTAATCTAACTACTTATTGAAATGCCTTGTATTGCACTCATGTTTAATTCTGTATCTTTCTTTCTAGGTACATTAGCACTGGCTTTTGTTTCTTAGCTCAAGGGTAGTTTCGGCTCTAAACTGTTTGTTCTAGCTACGATACGTTCTCTGAGTAGACAACAAAGCACTTCTGTAAGTCGCTCTAAGCAAGAGCGTCTGCTAATTGCCGTTAATGTAAAGCCTGTTAATTGAGAGAGACAGAATAATATTGGAGGAAAGATATTCAGTTTAAAGACTTTAATAGGAACAAGGATCAAAGTACTCAACAAGATAATCAGTTCTGGTGATTTTTGAACACACTGTGCTGTTCTGGGTTCAGCCTCTCTCTCCTTATATCTTGCAGAAAGCCACCTCACACTGAAAGCTCATAACTAGAGCCCAGGAACATAACTGTGGGTCCTTTAGAGTGCCAGATTATGGCCTCCACTTCCCCAGTGGTTAGTGGGTTGTTTTGGCACTTTGTAAATTCTTTACATGCTTGAAGTCTGTGTGTGTGTGTGTGTGTGTGTGTGTGTGTCTGTTGGAAGTTCAAAGTCTATTCTATCAGAAACATGATAATGGACTGTGGAGGAATTCAGCACCACACACACATACAAAGACAGAACTTTCTGAAGAACCCTTGAGATTTTTTCCACATCTCTAAGGTGATAACAGGTATTATGGAGCTTTCATCGCACTTAGCAGTGTGTGCTGCTATTTTAAAAGCAATAGCCCAGCACTCTCAGCCATGCACAATAACGTAGGCTATATGGAAGCCTGCTCACCCAGGGTTTCCTCTGAAATTAGGAGTTTTAATAGGGAGTTTGTTCAGTCTTTGCTGGCTTTGCTGCTCTTCTGGAAGGCTTTACACTAGATCAGGGGTGTGAAACCCAACCGCTAAAAGAGCCATATTAAAAAATCTCCACAAATCCGTGAGCCAGAGAATGCCTTTCTTCATCTCAGACACTTTTCTGATGCCACTGTTGTCTATCCAACTCTCTCGTTTTGTTTCTTAATAGTACTTAACGTGGTATTCCTTCATTATGGCCACCCCATCTCTGCAAACGAGACAGATATTGGAAGTAAAAAGATATTTGAGCTCCCATCTGTCTTTGAATCCCCAGCATTCACTGCCCACTTCTCACTTTTAGCGAACTAGGTGTTTAGCTAAGTGTTTATATTGGTTGGACTGCTGCTGAAACACAGCTAGTGTGTCTGGTGTTGTGATTGGTGTGGTAGGATTGAGGTGTAACTGCTGTCCCATAGATTGCTGTTGGGGGGGAGGGGGAGTAAGAGTGCATTTCACGTTGCAGTGCATGTTGGGGATTGTAGTGCTGCACACTGTGAAATGGGCTAACATTAATAGAAAATCAAAATAATTCCGTGGGCCAGATAGGATCGTGCTACGGGCCTGACTTGGCCCGTTGGCCTTGTGTTTGACACATGGGCACTAGATGTTGGAACACTGCTGTGAGGATTTGATTACATTCAGCCACAAGAGCATTAGTGAGGTCAGGTAATGAATTTGGATCAGTTCTTGATCACAAACTCATCCCAAAGGTACTGGATGGAGATCATTTGCTCCACTCATCCCCAGCCCAGTGCTGGGTGGCTTTACACCCCTCTAGTTGACTTCTGGCATTGGACATGCCACGTTTACATGTGGTCAATGGCAAACCGGATATTCCATTGTTTTTATTGGAGCAGTGACGGAATTCTGCCGCTGCCAGTGGAACATTCCACCGAAAGTTCAGTTTTCCCAACTTCTGCAATCGACTGCGGTGGTGGAATAAACTAAATGTTATTTTTTGGGGGGGATTATATGGATGCCGGACGTCTCATTGTTGAGGTCCATGCAAACCCATTATTATATAATAAAAAGTAAGAGTTTAGAGAATCCTTCTGCCTCTTTCCACCCTAAATATACAACAAACACTGCTAAAGCTTTTCTCTGATTATCATCAGTTTTGGCTAATGATGCTGTCACCATGCCAACGTTTGCGTGGCTTCATGCTGCTGTTAGTCACACACGGCTGTGAGGCACTGAACGTTTTGTGACGTGAATGTGGCACTGCTTTTCTCTGGAGATTATACAAGCTTTGCGCATAGCTGAGCACCTGTGTCAGCCACCAGCCAGCAAATTTAACATTCAGTACGGAGATTTCAGTGATGACACAAAATCAAAGTAACAAACACGTTTGTTAACATCCCCCAAAGATTGTTCTATTAAATCATCTATATGCTGGCATGTGCTAGGTTACAGGTGAATAAGGAGTGATACAAGACCCAGTTAATGGGGAGTCTGGCCACTTCCTATTTCTCTTATTATACCAAAAATGTGACATTTGAGTGCTCAGTGAATGGGAGTGAAAGGAGCAAAATGGCTACAAATTAAATATTAAATGTGTTTCTAGCCATTTCTGTTGGAATGTCCTTTAACTGTGGAAAGTAGAATGATATATTCCATTAAAATATAAAATAATATAATTTCTAATAACTTTCAGATTTTTGCAGCAAACAGGTTTTGGGCAGTAGGATGCTCACATTAGTGCTACTAAGTGCAGTAATGTTAGCATCCTGGTTGGTGAGCTGATTATTTCATTGGCTGAGTGAAGCAGTTCACGCTTACTGAAATATAGCAGCGGTGTTAAAATATTTTATGATGTTCTGTGTTGAAAAAAAACAGCACGTTTTCTATATAAAAATGATCAAGCATGTACAAACTATGATTTTGCACAAAAGCTCCATAGGAAATCATTCATTTTAGACTCACTTAGGAGCGCCCTCTAGCGTCCGACAAACCTGGAAGGCACTGAGTGGCAGTGTATCTCATTACATCACATTGCAAGGTCAAAGCATACTGTACTATAATGCTACACTGCCCTTATGCACCTGTTTCACCTGTTAAACCCACCTGTCTCTCTGTCCTCATGGTTCCATCCAAGGAGCTGGGCTGAGGTGGAGGGTACCACTTTGATGCCAAGTGGGGGGAGTCCAGAGCCAGTGACACAGTGGATGTCAGAAGCTCCGGAGCTGGAGGAGGACCCGCCTCACCTGCTGCTGCCAGACAGCCTGAGCCAGCTGGAGGAGTTTGGCAGACACAAACGCCCCCGCAAGGCCCACCGACAGCACAGTAGGCAGCGGCTCTTCAGCGACCTGTGGGTGCGCATTGGAGACAGGTGAGACCACGCCCACTTTCAGCTTCTCACATTTTGAGGAAACACACTTTTTGGAAAACTAGGTGAGGAGAGTCGTGTTTGTCAGGTGTGCCTGAGTAGAGCAGAGGGGCATTCACTTCCACTGGGTGAAAAAAGTGTGTAAATCACTGAAGCTTAGCCCTTATTTGGATCATATGATAATTCATAAGTCATAATTCAGTTTTACATGACCATATTCCAACATCTCTTTATCCCTCAGAATTAAACAGGCTGTTTTTGTGAGAAACCGAAAAAAAGTGTGCAGTTTGATGAAAAATCTTGCACAGAAAGGCTACAATTATCCTTATATCCCCCCTATGTTTATGACATCATACACAAATAGTGCACGATAAACACACAGAAACTCAAAAGTTTGTTTAAAAAACTTAAAACATGGCATTTCTTTCCCGTTATATTACGTTAAAAGGCCTCACGGATTAGCAAGCTCTTAAATACCTTTGCGAGTGGAGTTACATGTAAATGGAGGGACGTTTTTTTCCCTGAACGCAGACTTAGAACAAAACTTAGCTGACTAAGCATCACAAAAACTCTGTGAACACTTCTATGATGTCTGTTTATGTCCCAGTCAAATAAACCCTGTGTTTTTGTATTCATTTTGTTTGTAGCTCGACTCCACTTCCAAATATACGGATAACCAACGGCTATGTGACGGTGGAGCCTCCTCTAACACGGCAGGAACAGAAGAGAAGGACGTCTCTCACTGGCCGAGAGGACACTCTGCTCCCTGCTTTGGCTTCACCCAGTCCTAGGAGCGTGCTACCTGCCCTACTCACCTGCCTCCTCTCACAGCTGCTGCTCTTCACCTCCTAACCACAAGGGGGAGCCAATAACACACGCAGACAAACCTCACGTCCAGGCCTCACTGAGTAAGCAGACACAAAAGCTGGCTATGCTGTCAGAAATGGGCTCTGTAAAGCTGAAGAAGGTCTAACAGAGTCTTTAGGCTCAGTTTTGGTGAAGAGCTTCAACATAAGAACATGAAAAAGTTAAGAAGTGAGTACAGAAGCCTGAGTATTTCAGTAAAACTCCTACTACTGCAATTAATTAATGACTCACGTAGACTTGTACTATCTTGAGTAAAAGTATCACCTCCAGTACTGAGTTCTCAATAGAACTACAGTAGAACGTCCAACATATACCAGCATAGAAACTGAAGTTTGTTAGATTCTATTCTTCTCTTTAGTTTAATCCTTTTGGCCTAAAATGGAGAATGAAGAGATCTGAACAACAGTAAAGCAGTCCAGGAGCTGAATCAACAGAATCAAATTACACACAAAAAAGGAAAAAAAGTAAAAGAAATATAATTTTAATGTTAACAAAGTGGAAATTCATCCAAATGTAGCATAAAGAGGCCTAAATCAGCATTTAGCATGTCATTTGTCTTGTTATCTAATATTCAGGAGTGCAGCATTGCACCCCTCGGCCTAACTGGTTTGACAGAACTCATGTTTTTTGTGTTTTCGTCCTTCAATTTCAATCCAGTAGATGTTACACCCAGCATGCAATTAGTCCTCAAACTTGTTTTTCCTTGTTAAAGAATTAATTAGCAGCAGCCTAAAGCGCTTACAGTCTTTCAAAATTACTTTCACCTTCAAGATACGTCATCAGAGGGCAGATTTTGTAGTTTTAACCTGGGAAATCTTGCTCTGGTGACTAGTGCGGCACCAAATAGGCATGTTTACAACAGAAGTTGCGATGGTGAAATGTTTTATTTTGGCCAGAATGTCCTCTTGAGTCTATGTCCCTTCAAGCACATATCAGTAGTAGCCTACTCAAACTACAACATGAAGTCTATGCTGGTCTAAGCTGGTCTCTGCAGGTCTTGTGCTGGTCTGATGCTGGTCTTAGCTGAGCCAGTAAGTCCAGACAGGACAATGTTTGCCTTTGCTA